>NC_034594.1:158275485-158325476 GCF_900095145.1 Mus pahari | reverse complement strand
AACTCAGAAATCCGCCTGCCTCTGCCTCCTAAGTGCTGGGATTAAAGGCTTATGCCACTACCACCGGCACAAAATAAATCTTAAAAATTAAATTTTAAAAAAGGAGACTGAGGCAGAAACAGTGTCAATTGTTCAAGTGTTTGAAGAGAAGGAAGTCAGTCTTCAGGCAGTGGCTAGTGGGTGACATAAAATTTGGGGATTTATTATATTTTATAGGTAATATTGGAGCATTTGTAAGTGTTAGAGAAAGAAGTGATATGGGGAAGATAATAGCAGAAATTAGGATTAAAAGCAATGGGTGCCGGGCAGTGGTGGCACACATCTTTAATCCCAGCACTTGGGAGGCAGAGGCAGGCAGATTTCTGAGTTCAAGGCCAGCCTGGTCTACAGAGTGAGTTCCAGGACAGCTAGGGCTATACAGAGAAACCCTGTCTCGAAAAACAAAGCAAAGCAAAGCAAAGCAAAGCAAAGCAAAGCTAAAAAAAACAAAACGAAACAAAATAAAAGAATTATATGACGATTGACCAAATCAGGCATGGATAATAAATGCTACAAGCAAGAACTTTTAAAGGTAGACAGACACAGTCAATAAAGGCACTCTGAGAAAGCACTGATGTACCTAACAGATGAAGCCCTGGGCAGAGCTACTAGTGGCAAATATGTAGACCTTATCAGACGTCATTTTCAGATGAAGGCCCATATCCCAAAGAAATTCACATGTAGAGTTTATTACGTGAAAACAAAGCTATCTTTAATTACTTTATAATGCCCGTGGTAAAGAAAGAAATAACTACAAATAACTTTCTCTGAAGTCAGAATACGTTGTGTAATATTCCTACAAGGTCTGTTTGTTCTCATTGGTATCTTTGGGAGAATGTTCAAACATGCTTGCATTCCCTGAGCACTGAACACAGTGCAGGGTTTTACTGCTGCTGGGGGTGAAAGAAGGAAGGTCGGATGAAAAGGGAAAAGCATTTCTGAATCGATTTCATGTCCTCTTGGCTAAACACAAACAGCCTAGCATCTGGGCTCTCCTCGGTTTAATCCCAAGTTGCCATATTTGCACACATTCTTGGGATTGGGCTGTTGGACTGAGATTCCCCTTCTCTAATGTGATTTGTGGCCACTTAAAAATTGTTAAGAATTTCCACCAAGTGGAGACCTTACATTTTTCCCACATAGTCTCTCTCTTCGAATGGGGAATCTGGGAGAAGGGAGAGAAAAGTGAAGATTGAAGAAAAGCAGAGGATTTCAGACTACAAAAGCAGTATCGACATCAAACTAAGCTGCTACAAAAGTTCCCTAAAAGCTCCCTGTGATTTCAAGCAGACACATCACGGGAGCCAATGGGCAGCATTCTGATGACCCTTCACTGAACAGCTCTAACTGGATCTAACAGTTCTCCTTGCTCTACCCTTTCCTATTTCCCTCTCTCTTCTGTGCTTGGGTTTTTTCTCCTGAACCCTTGCTAGTTTTTGACCTATCATATACTTTGTTTATTTTATAGTATGTGCATTCCACTGGTAATAGGTGGCAAACACCAAAATTTTGCTTGCAAATTGAGAGACTGTTGTTTACGAGACTGTTCAAATGAGCATGCCCCAAGCCCTGTACCTAAAGCTCAGGGATCATTTTGGAAGGAGAGCAAACACTGTGAGAGCCAGAGGAGCAGGGAGTTCGCTGTGTGACTGTCACTGTGAATGTCAGAAGCTGCTATACCCATAAAGGTGTCTCATCAACGTGGCTACCAAAACATGATACGAATGAGGACATGGTCACCTGGAGAGTGGGTAAGGGAGGAGAGCTCAGACCTCCCCCTAGACAGAAAACTTCAGGCAACTTCAGGAATGCTGAGAGCAAGGGAAACAGCCTTTTTCTAGGGAGGGCTTTATTTATATATTTAGGAACACACACACACACACACACACACACACACTACAATTAAAGATAAAAAGAGTTGGGGAGGGATACAAGGGAAAGTTTGACTACATAGGAAGAAGGTGGGAAATGATGAAATTATAATCTCAAAATCATTTTTACAAAGTGTGCTGAATATAGAAATACTTCTACAATATTTGTTATTGAATAAACTATAAATCTATCTATCTATCTATCTATCTATCTATCTATCTATCTATGCTAAGGGTCAGGGGTGTAGCTCAGTGGTAAAGCATTTGCCCACCATGTGTGAGGCCCTGGGCTCCATCTCCAGCACTGAAAAATAAAAAACAACTCTATGCTAATGGGAAAGCATTACATATGAGGTATTTCTGTAGTACCATAGTAACAGTCAATTTCCCTATTCAGTTTATCTTAAATACATCTTATACTTCTACTATGCGTAGAAAATTAGATTCAGATTTAACTTAAAACAGTTTCTATCAATAACATAAGAGCAAGCATAGGGAAGATAAATTCAAGCCACTAAAGTGTATGTACTTGTTACCATGAGTAAATGTAACACAGCTTTCTTCTCTAAAATAATAGGTTTGTCCAGTTTTTTGAGTAGTAAAATTTGGCTCAAAATTCAACCCCTCTCCATGACAGTTTAGCAGATGGACTGGTGGGAACGTGGAAGGCATTCTTCCAGTTATGTGCTTAACTGCAAGGAAAACTTTACAGTACAAAAATTCTGAGCAATATTTTCTCATTTTGCAACTGTAGCATTTTATTATTATAAATAACATTAGATATCTACATTTAGATGACTGATAGTTTTGAGAAAACAACTTAAGTGTGATGAAATGTCAAATCACTTGTGGCATAGATTAAAAAAAAATAGGTCTGGAAGATTTAAAAACAACCTTTAGGCAGTTTGTTGACAAGCTAGATTATATGGATGGTGATATATTTAGTAAATATGCTATAATAAAACAGTTTGATGGTGTTTATTAATTTTAAGAAATCCCTAGAGTAGAATATAATTATTTTAGGTTGTTCTAGCCAACACATAGTTGAAATCACATAGCATTTGGCTTATGTATACTATGAGGAAGAATATATTAATAATGTAAGCATTTCAAAACTTGCTGAACCACTCCATCTTAGCAAACCCTTTATCAAAGGTGGAATATAAGCTCCCCACTGTGACTGTCCCACAGACAATCAGCTCATCTGCTCCTCCCTGTGCTGCTAACACGCAAATATGTTTGCTTATAGAAGACCTACTCCAACAAAGGGCTTGGGAGAACCCTGGTTGGATGTAGAGAAATCTGTGAATGTCTGCATGCTTCTGCAGGGCTGAGGCTCTGAGAACAAACACCAGCTATCTTAGTTGAAGGATTCAGTGAAGTTAGAGAAAGCATGCAGAAGAGTCTTGGAGGCTATCTGACTTGCAGCTGCTTGCTGGGTTTCTAAAGTAGAAAATACCATCTTTCTTCACCCAGTCCTCAGAGAAAATCTGTTTACATTTGAGAATAAAGGAGCAAAGGGAAGTAATGGGCTCATTCTCTGTGACCTCTTCTAATCCCAGATCTTCTCTCCTAGTTAGGAACTGTTCCCTGTAGCAGCAGGAAACCAATGCTGGGATAATCCATGAACAGTTATTTCTGCTTCAGACACCTGGTACCTATCAGAAAATTCTAAGGAAGTCAGGAAAGGAGGGAAGGGGGAACAGCAGAGAGAGGAAGAGAGGGAGGGGGAGGGGGGTAAAGGGAGGCAGAGGGGAGGGAAAGATTGTATAGGTATGTATTAGGAATTTGTTTTATCCTGAATTGGATAGAACATTTCACCAGGAAGTGAAGAAGGTGCCTTTAGACACACATTGCTCTGCATGCATACATATACTAACATGGTTCCAGACCAAGCTCAGTAATTTTAGGTGATGTGTTCAGTTGAAAGTCAACAATTCAGCCTAAACAAAATTCAATCTGTGAGGAAAAAATTCAAAAGGTCACCATATTGTTTTAAAGTATCTTTAAGAGCATTTGTGACTTGTCCACCATAATGAACTGTCACATACCTCCAATAAAAATGAAAGAGATCACCTCAGACGAGGCAAGTGACCTGAGGCACATTATTTAACACAGATGACAAAAGCTTTCCTCTCTGAGACAAAACAAACTGTTTCATGAAGAAAATCTCTTCAACTGTTTGATACAGGAAAAGAATCATTTGGCCTAAGATTTCCTCAGGAGCAGCTCAAATTGTACTCAATTTTCATTTCAACAGCAGAAATCACCAACTGTTAATCCCAGGATTCTAGGTGCATTAAATTTGCTACTCTAATAGTATTTGGGGCCTTCAAGCTTATGTTAATCAAACAATCAACTTTTCCAAGTGACTATGGGCATTTAAACTGAGACATGATCTAGTCAACTGGGGCATACAGTGACCATGGGGAATTCCCAAAGTATTTGATAAGTGGAGATCTAGTTTCTGCAGTTAAGACATTTAAAAGCAATTTATTTCCCACCCCACCCCCAAGCCACTTTAGGGTTACTTCACCTATCAAAATCTTTCCCACTGGGAGAAGCTCTGTCAGCCACAGTATACACTTAAGAGAAATAGCACCAAGATTGAAGTATTATGTTCCTAAGCTAAGGATATACGTACCTCATAGACTTCACTGTAACCAATATCTGTGTGCACATGGGCCCCAGATCAAACAGTGCACTAACATTAATCCCTCTGGTCCCTTGCCCACAGCCACTGCAGAACCCATCGTATGTCTTCTGTCACACAACATCTCTCATTGCCAGTCGATGCTCTGAGTGCAGCTGCTGCCCATGTATTTGGGGATTCTGGCCTGACGGCTCAATGTCAGCTTGAGTACTTGCTCCAGGACTTACAGAAACATGATGTTACATGGATGGCATGCTTCAGTTCTATAGATTTTGTGTTTAAATATTGTCATCCAGTAGTCTAAGGGAAACCTGTAGATACTCTCTGACTTTGATAGAGGGCGATGGCACGCAAGGGTCTCCACACGCTGCACATCAAATGCTGTTGTCTGTTATGTTAGGAACGTGCTCAAAGCAGACTGGCTGGTATTATTTTACAAGACCTTCAGCCTTTCTCTGATTACTAGGGCTGTCATGTGACAGGGGTAAGCACAGCTGTATGACCCCAGAAGGCAGAACTAAACCAGCAGATGAAATCCTTAGGATGTCAGCTTTTAACTTACTTTTAAAATCTTTTTATTGCATTTCTTTATTTAAGGGATGGGACATGCCACAGTGTGCCCGTGAAGGTCAGACAACATGATGGGACTTAGTTCTCTTTTATTGTGATGGGTCTCAGGAATCAAACTCAGGTTATCAGGTTTGGCGGCGGCGGCAAGCACCTTTACCCACAAAGCCATGTTGCTTGCCCTGATAGAACATTTAAATCAAAAATGGAGACTCTGTTTTAGTCAGGGTTTCTATTCCTGCACAAACATCATGACCAAGAAGCAAGTTGGGGAGGAAAAGGTTTATTCAGCTTACACTTCCACACTGCTGTATATCACCAAAGGAAGTCAGGACTAGAACTCAAGCAGGTTAGGAAGCAGAAGGTGATGCAGAGGCCATGGAGGGATGTTCCTTACTGGCTTGCTTCCCCTGGCTTGCTCAGCTTGCTTTCTTATANAACCCAGGACTACCAGCCCAGGGATGGCACTACCCAAAATTGGCCCTGCCCCCTCGATCACTAATTGAGAAAATGCCTTAACAGCTGGATCTCATAGAGGCACTTCCCCAACTGAAACTCTTTTCTCTGTGATAACTCCAGTCTGTGTCGAGTTGCCACACAAAACCAGCCAGTACACTCTCCTACCTAGTAGATCTTTGCAGGTACACTGGTGAGCATTGATAATGAATGAGTTTCTTCCAGATAAAAATGTAAAAGAGAACAGTACAGCCACAGCATAGCTGGATGAGATGTCCACCCAATTGTCTCAAATTCTGGGACCCTGGGGACACAAAGTAGGATGCCTCTGGCTAAAGACAAGGCAGTAGATTGGTGTCCTTCAGATCCTGAAAGGGAGTCTCTCAGCCCTCCCTTGGCTTTCGCTCCACAGTGTGCCTGGGGACGCTGAAGAGCAGTTCAGTCCTAGGCTGCAGCTGCTGCGTGGCCAATGGCAGAAAGGACCAGGAATGCACGTTCTCTCTGGCTCCGCTCAATGCCAGCACACTTGTCTGATCCGAACAAAAATCCAGTCAAGCTGCCCTCTTGGCCCTGTGCTGGCAGTATCTCTGGGGTAGCCTTGTGAGATTTCCAAGGGGGGAAAAGGGCTGTTTTCAAACAGGTGTAAGTGTAACATAGAAGTGACTTCCCTATGTCTCTGAGCTCAGCCAGAATCCAGCAGCTGTGTTCACAAAGCCCGCACTTCCCTGTTCTCTCCAAGTGAGGCTTAGAGACTTCTCTCACACAGTTTCTGAGAATAGGCTCTGTGGAATGCTGTGAGAGTCGTGATGAAAAGGGTCTAGGATCAAAGAACTTAAAAAAAAAAAAAAAACACTACATGCTTATGCCTTTCTAGAAGGTTCACAAAGCACATGATTATGTTGAACGTTCTCACAAGTTTTATGGCATAGAAACTTTGGGAACTCAACTTGGAACTATAAAGTTTTCCTTCCCCTCACAGGGAGCTCATTAGCATGCATAAAACACACACTGGAAAATTCTGCTATTTTAGTAGCAACCCTTCACTTTCACATGGGAAGAAACTTAGGTTGGGAGAGAGGAGAGATAAAGTGACTTTGTCACAGGCTGAACGTGCTGGGTAATTAGGAGTAGAGCTTGCGTTTCTTGGCTTCCAACCTGATGATCTGTTGTTTCTTTGAAGGATTGTCAGGACCAGATGCTTGCCTTTTATCTGCATCACCTCCTCACCCCAGGGTCAGGTTGCTCATCCCTAGACTGATCAGCTCTGCCCATAAGACAGGGGTTGGCAGAAGCCTTGGAATAAGTGCTTGCCTCTGCTGTAAGGAGATGGGCCAGAAATCTGAGGTTAGGTTGTATAAAACCAAAAATGTAGCAGATGGAGAAAAGATGTGTCCACAAATCTGGAGATAGCCCAAACAGAAAGTTATCTTCCACACATGTTTCATAACTAATTCCTAATTTCTTATTTTCACACGCAGCTTCTGAGGAGCTCAGTTCAATGTGATCCAACTATCCTAAACAAAATTCAAGTCTATTAACTTCAATTTAAGAAAAACAACTTAAGGTTCATCTTGTCCATATGCTGGAATTAGGGTGACTGTTCAGCAACTAAAGATTCCTTTTCCAGATGGCTCAGCTATACCTCCACCTGGCACAAACTTTTAAGGCTCACGCTTCCTGAACCACATGCTAGTTAGACCTTAGACCACTTTCCTTTCTAATGCTGTCCCATATACACCAGTAAAGAGCAGAGATGAAAGCGTTCATTAAAGCACTAGAAAGTAGACACAACACATCAGAGGCTTCCTGGAAGGAGAGAGCAAGGTGCCCATTTGGTGAGCAATGACAACGCCTTAGTTGGTCAGCATCAACTCCCATGACCAGCTCCCAAAAGCACCCCTCTAAGACTCTGGGTCTTTTAGGACCAGATATGAACAAGGTACTGGGGACTCTCCTTGGACCACACTAACTTACTGAGTGAGTTCTCTTAGTGCCCCTGTTGGTGACTGAGTGATGTGAGTCAGAGAAATGCAGTCCACTTCTCTCTTACTGGTCTGAGAATAATTTTCACATGTCTACAAATCTGTGCTTCTGAAGCCGCTACCCGATACCACTGTGGAAGACACGCTGTGCTAATCAGCACTATCAGCCATTTTATAGTCTACCCAGGACTGAACTCCAACCTCGAACCATTTCACAGTCTGCTCACTGCTTAAATCGTCTGTCCTGGAGCGGAAATGAAGCTCGGTAGGCTGGACTAGGGTGGTTAGTAGTTTCCCTCAGAAATGAATTTGTTCTGGATGGGAACTGTTCAATAAAACTTACTGGGAAAGAATAAATAAATAAATAAATAAATAAACAAACAAACAAACAATTCATCATTTTGTACTATTCGATATGGTTGGCACTAGGCACACCTGGCTACTGAGCATGAAACATGGCTAGTGCCAATGAGGAACTGGATTGGAGTTTATTTGAACTTAAATTTATGAAGCCACATGTGGCTAATGACTACCACATTGGACAGCACAGATCCAGTGAATTTAAGCCAAGGTTAAGGTCTAATCATGACAGTACCTGAGAGCACTTAGCAGGAAGTATGCTGTTGGGTTAGAGAAGAAGATATAAAATCAGAGATCCCTGGCTCACCTCTGTGTGTGTCTCAGCTCCCGTTTCGAACCCTAGTTTGTCATTATCTTCAGCATCAGAAGCTAGGGATTTTGGGAAGCTTTTGACAAATTTTGCAGCTCAGAATGAGTTGGTAATATTCTGACCATATACAGTTTAGAATTTTCCTTCAATAAACTTCTTAGTTGCTACTGAGTCCATTTTTAGGTGACATCACCTTTAATGAGCACTTACCACTCTCTTTTACAGTAGGTGAGAAAAACTCAGCAAGAGTCGACACGCAGCATTTGCTGTCAAATTCTCCACCTTCTACCCCGAAGGAGCGCATCTGATCCTTAGAGAGAAATCAAGGAGTTTTTAACAAGTCTCTGTTATCCCAGACCGTATGTGAACAAATAAATTATTTCCCAAAGTGTCTGTTTTGGGTTTTGTTTGTCCAGCCATGGTCAGTTTGAGTGCTAGCTTTCTTTTGGTTGTGAGAATCAAAGTAAGAAATCCATTTAAGCTGAACACTTGGACAACTGTGTGGATATTGGGGAGATGGGGTGGACTGTGACCACAGAAGTCAACGTGTTAGAACCTAGAGTGGAATTCCCACTGTTCATTGTAAGCAGGTGAGAGGCACCGTCTTTTGAGTTCACACACAAAAGTGTGGTTTTTCTTTTCATCTCTAGTTAAACCTTCAGCAAGATGCCTAGATTCTGGTCTATTTCCTTTGTTATACGGACTGCTTATAGTTTAGTTTTCCTTTGTATCTTTCAACCAAAACATTACAATTTAACGTTGCTCCAACCTGTAGCTTACTAAGAGCATTGACTTAGCTCCACTGATGCACACTCACCATAATCTCCCTCTCCAGTATGACCAGCTTAATTTTGTGCTGTGGCTTCTCTCAGTAAATTTCTTCTAACTTCACTTCCAAAGAAAGAACTTTTTCCCCCTCCTACATTTGTATTCCGTCTCCTTTCCTTTTTGCTGCCCATTTGTTTCTCATTTTAATTAGTAATTCTTCCACAGAAGCCCAGAAGGACCAAAATAGCAAACACGTCAACAGCAGCCCAACACACTGAACAGTTAGTCCAACTGGAAAATGAAGGGAAGGAGCGGGCACCGCAAAGTGTGAACAGGGCTGTCTCTGCTGTTAAGAATGGCCTGACAGAAGAACGAGAGCAGATGTAACAAGAACACTTAAAATCCCATCAACCATCAGGACAGCCTGTACCAATTAAGAACGCAAATTCATGAAGGTCACTCTCAGGGCAGTGTCTGTATCCAGAGCACATCAGTCAGAAGGGTGGCTGGACATGAGGAGGGCTGAGGATGATTGGACCCGTTAGCCTAGCATCAGAAAAATGTTAACTGGAGATACATTACCCCGTTCCCACATATGCTCATGCATACATGTATGCACATGTGCAAACATGGATACACATCCATTGTACATAAGCATATGTAGTAAAGAGAAGGAGGCATGTAGCCTAGCACAAAAGACTCAAGAGTTAGTGGATCTAGCTGTAACATGTGCTTCCATCGACTGCCCTCCTGATATTAAAGAGTCCTGAGAGTTAGTCTTTCTTCCTTAGAATTTCCTTCCTGGTAAGGTAGCTCACAAAGCAAAATACTTTAAATAGAATTCAATTGCGGAAAAAATATTCACAGAGAATATTCTATATACTAGGGAACACTCAAGCTATGAACTCTCCCAGGAGTACTCCTAGCCCCATGCTTGGTGACGACCACCTGGAGGTCACTAGTTCCCTGACTTCTGCCACTTGCTTGGTTGCCTGTGGCTTTGAGATGAGCTGAAGTGGAATTGTGCTGAGTGGGAGCTTTGTGCTTGGATCTTTTGTTCATGCACACCGTGCACATAGCTGCAAGCATTTTATGAGACTGGATCATCTTATGAAGACAAACAAATCTTCCTTGTGCTTTTCCCAAGGTATAACCCAAACCTACATGCATGAACATGGCCGTGGAAATGCAAATTAAGAGTGTTCATAATCAGTGTAGTGGCTATTCCTGGTTGTCAACTTGACTATATTTGAAATGAACTACAATCCAGAATTGGAAGGCTCACCAGTGATCCTAATCTGGAGGCTGGGAGATAGAAGTTTCTGATCTGGATCTTGGTATGGAGATCTTGAGGCACAGTGGCTATGGATTCCGGAAGATTAAGACAGGAAGATCTCCGAGTTCAAGGTCATCTGGGATTAAAGGTGTGGTAGCACACACCTTTAACCTGGGTTACCCCTTCTGCTGGAGACCATATAAGGACATTGGAAGAAGGGAGTCTTGTTCTCAATCTTTTGCCTGCTTGCCATGTGGGATTAAGTAACTGCTAGATCCTTGAACTTCCATTCACAGCTACTACTGAACCATTGTTGGGAATTGGACTGCAGACTATAAGTCATCAATAAATTCCTTTACTATATAGAGACTATCCGTAAGTTCTGTGACTCTAGAGAACCCTGACTAATACAATCACATTCTCCATCACAACCCTAAATTGGAGACATTGCTGTGTAGATCATTGTAAAATTGACAGATACATTGTGGTATATGCACAGTTCGAGGATACAGAAATTATTTCATGGAATAATGAGAATGAATCTCATAGTCATAAAGCAATTTAGTAGTTTAAAATATACCTTGAATGGAAGCTGGGAAGTTTAATATCGCTAATCCTTGAAAGTATACCCATGTTTGACTACCCAGCCCTACTTGTTAGATTCAATTTAATTATAGAGAAAATTTAATTTTGCTTCTACTCTAAAGATTTGTCATTCAGAATTAGTCAGATTTATTATTAGAATATATTTACTGTGACAATGATGTTTTAATGAGTCAAAGAGCATTTAGAATGCATTAAAAAACTGTGTCTAAGGTTGGCAAGATGGCTCAGTGGGTAAGAGCACACTGACTGCTCTTCCGAAGATCCTAAGTTCAAATCCCAGCAACCACATGGAGGCTTACAACCACCTGTAATGAGATCTGACACCCTCTTCTGACAGTGTACTTATGTATAATAATAAATAAATTGTTGGGCCAGAGCAAGCAGGGACTGAGTGAGCAGAGTTGACCCAAGTAAGCAAAGTTCCAAAAAAAAAAAAAAAAATCAATTCCCAACAACCACACGGAGGCTCACAACCATCTGTACAGCTACTCAGCTAAATAAATAAATAAATAAATAAGTCTTAAAACAAAACAAAACAGAACAAAACTGTGTCTAAGGTGCTTAGAAACTCACCACCTCACAAGATTTCAGCAGCCAATCGCATGTTCAGAGAAAGTGCTCTGAGGAACCAGGCCTTTGTTCCATGGCACATTCCACAGTAGGGTTGTCATCCTCCTACTTGACTCTGCTCGAGTTACCTCCAGAGCACACCCGCTTGTTGAAGAGTCCAGCCAGCTCTACTTGTGTGGCATGGGAGAGACCAACATTCTTCAGTAGTATGAGTTACACAAGTGAACACTTCAGCGATAACTCTGGCTTAATCTAAGTTGACCGGTAGCCAAATATCAAACTGACCAAACTTCACATGAATCTTTGCCTTATTTGAACTTACGTAAGCATTACATGATTGTATAATCATAAGTGAAGGTTAATTTTGTGCTTACCCAACTCAGCGATTAAGTGATTTTCCTGGTTTTGTCCAAATTTCTTTTCTTTTCTTTCTTTCTTTTTTTTGCATAAGCAGTTATGGCTTTTTAACTACCTGTCATAAAAGAAAAATCAAATACTCTATACTAACCAGCACTAAGACATAATAATACTTGACTGTGAATATTCTGTGTTTTTATTTACTGACAAGAAAGCAAACTTTCCTAAATAGATTTGATGCAATTTTACAATTTGATAGCTATAAGAATTTCTAAGGAATTTAGAGAAATAATTTCATATAAAGGCTATACATAGTTATGGGGGTATTTACAAAAGGACAGTCTACTTCATGGGAGAAGCAGGATACAAATGCAAAATACATCTGGAAGAAAAGATGAAGAAGAGAACATGGGTGGTCATTTTCCCAACCTATACTCTTTAATAAATCAAGAGTTGCTTCAACCTAAAAATAACATATCATCTCTCATGTCTTGAGAGCTCCTAGGATCATTTCATGGGAGAATGGACAAATGCCTAACCAAAACCCACCAGCCAATAGCACCTGTTTGCAAAACATTTATTTGCTCTTTTACACACTGTGAGCTTCTTGCCGGCATCAAGCCCATCCTCCGAAGCAGCTCTTAGGCCCTCACAGATCCGAGCTGCTTTTTCAGACCATCCCACCTGTCCCTTATTTGTTTTGATCTAACTTTGCTTTTATACTTTAGACTTTCGTGAAAGTATTTTTTTAAAAAAAATATTCTTCTGGAAAGGTGGTTTTTGCATTCCTCCTATTAGAGCTTGAGGGTCAAAACAAGTAAGAAAGCCGGACAAAACCAGGAAAATCATCTAATTGCTGAGTTGGGTAAGCACAAAAATAACCTCCATTTATGATAAACAATCATGCAATACATTACTCTCCCTGAACCTATGCTTTGTAGCCCTGTTCCTTAACAATGACAGCGAAGAAGATGCATGTTGAAGGGTACATACTGATGCTCCTCTTCTCCCTAAAAGGGATTCTCTTGAGAGTAGTACCTAGATCCACAGTCAAACTGAATAGACTTGCTGAGTCATAAATACGACTCCAGCTCCACAGCAGAGATGGAGCTGATTATCACCAACTAGGAGCAGTCACGCACTGGACATCTGGTCTCTCCTTGATACTTCATGCCTTCTGAATGCCATTCACAGTGTTCAGTGAGATGGTCAAGCTGTGATTGTTTTAGGGTTTCCTCATGGGTTGCTCACAGTGCTGGAGAACGCACGTGAGGCTAGGCACCTGAACTTTTGATCACTTTCCTTCCATCCCTTGGGAGGAATTGACTAGCTCTGACTGCCGAAGTCATGAAGACAGCGATTCTTAACTACTGGAATATGTTGTATTTTTAGGAAACTGCCCATATGAAAATGATACTGACTGTTTGGGATGCTAAGTGTATGTGTATTTTTTTTGTGTGTGAAGGTTCATATGTGAGTCCAGATACACTTGAGGATGGATCAAGTGGAGACATGAGCAACTACTGCATTTTTCTGTAATAAGAATGTTGTCCTTTCCATTTTGGACACATATGGAAAATGTTTCTTAAAACTGATTTCTGTTTTTATCATTAAATGTGGGAATATACCTTTAAAACCACAGCAAAAATTATTCTTCCTGTGTGGTCTGAAATATCCCTTACTTTTTCCTATAGCAGTAAGGAAATGCTATATTTAGCTTTTGTGGTGGGAAGTAATAAATGTGCAGTCAGACAGTTTTAAGAAGCCTCATTCTATTAGCCAATAAATAATCCTCATATTTAAAGTCTGTACGTTTAGAAGATTTTAATTAGCAATGTGTCCATTAAAGATTAAGGAATGGATGTTAGCTAATATTTTCTATTTTATTATTAATAAAAATATAGTGAGAATTGCCTTTCTTAATGTCAAAACTGAATACTTCCTGTGGCAAAGAATAGTTTCATTTCCTTTTCAAAGAAGAGGAGAAAATTTAAGAATTATGAACAGAACTTTTAAAAGCAAAGTCAAGAGAACATAATAGATAATTATTAAATATCCCACTCATATTAACCACCACATAGAAATCTCACAGTAACATTTTTGGCTACTCAGATCAAATGCAGTTCCTAGCTGATCTGACACTCATAGCAATGCTTTGAGTACACTTAGATGCTTTATAAATCTTAGTGTCCACAACTAAGATTTAAACAAACCCTTCTTGCCAAGATAGGTCCCCTCTTATCCTCAAGTGAGATGGGTCTAAGATCATCTTTACGTCTTTGACTGGAACTCTTATTTCATCCTGACTACAGTATCATCAACCAGGCAACTTTTTCTAGTAGAACTTTGGGCATGATACAGACATATTTCCTATTTCCTCTTCCTCTTCCTCTTCCTTTTCTTCTTCAATAGTTTCCCCACAGACTGATTGAAATTCCTCAAGCTCCTTCTGTTGCTGGCCTAGATCTGGCTGGAGGCCTCACAATGGATGCTCCCTAACATTAGATATTAGACCATTGGCTAGGCAGCTTGCCCCTTGATTCATGCACTAGTCCACCCAAAGCAAGAGATTCCCTTTCCAACATTTTCCTAAGAACAGACTTATTACATTTGAGAGTCAATGGAGTGAAGAACTCCATGAAGCAGTTCTTTATGCCCACTTTTAGGGCTGTTTGACTTTACAGATGTTCTTAACACTGATAAAACCAGAGAACAATTCTCTTTGATCTGTGACACCAGGAGCTGCTTTGATTATGATTCGGACGCCAAATATAAAATTTGTGACACAAGAAAGGTTGTTGTGGTGCCAAAGGAATGACTTAACTAATACAGCATGATATTTATACCATGTGCTGCCCTGTTCCCTTTAAGAAGGTGAGCAGCGTACCAGGAACCTGTAGTTGGAGGGACCGAGGGAAAACTAACAGGTAGAGATGTTGGCTCTCTCAGTCTTGGAGAAGTGACAGGTGCTAACAGTGTTTCAACCTTCCTACATTTTGGTTGTTGGTAAACTCAACAGACATGAGTTTCCACTTCAACTGTAACAGAGGCTACACAGAGTTGAAGACCTGTGGACCATATAGAGTCACAGTGAACACCAAGCTCTTTAAAGCTAAACGTAATTCAGTGGTGACAACTCAACACTAGACTGATGGAGAGATGCTATATAAAGCTCACTGTGTATTCAAAGTGGGCTTTTTCACATGAATGGACCCCTCTGTGATGCATGCTTCTACTCAAGCACTTTGGCAATGACCTCAAGGGTTTACTACAGATAGATATGAAGTTCTGAGTTTGATACTAATCTCATCCAGTGTTCAAACCCTATGTCTTTTCCAGACTTCATTACTATGTTCCCAAGAATCTTTTCTCTGGGGCCAGACCAGGCAGTCCTCTGCTGTAGGTGTGTTGGGGACCTCAGACCAGCTAGTGTGGGCCAGTCTGGTTGGTGGTTCCATGTCTGAGAGATCTCGGGGATCCAGGTGAGTTAAGAATGCTGGTTTCCTATGGGGTTGCCTCCTCCTCAGCTTCTTCCAGCTTTTCCCTAATTCTACCACAGGGGTTCCCAGCTTCTGTAGATTGGTTGGGTGCAAGTATCTGCATCTGACTCAGCTGCTTTTTGGGCCTCTTGGAGGGCAGCCATTCTAGGCTCCTGTCTGTAAGTACCTCATAGCATCAGTAATAGTGTCACCTTGAGCTGGACCTCAATTTGGGCCTGTCACTGGACCCCCTATCCCTCAGGCTCTTCTCCATTTTTGTCCCTGCAGTTCATTTAGACAGGAACAATTCTGGGTCAGAGTTTTTGACTGTGGGATGGCAACCCCACCCCTCCACTTGATGCCCAGTCTTTCTACTGGAGGTGGACTCTACAAGATCGCTCTCCTCACTATAGGGTCTTTCATCTAAGGTCCCTCCCTTTGGGTCCTGAGAGTCTCTCACCTCCCAGGTCTTTGTTACTCTCTATAAGGTCAATTCTTTTTCTTTAACTTATCTCTAAATTGATAAAGTTAAAATGTCATATAATTATTGTATTAATGGTATTTTAAAATATGAATTCATTGCAAAGTAGTTAAAAAGCTCATTAGCATTTATACATAGTGTTTTTTTTTCAGTACACATACAGTTTTATCATTTATTAAAGGCAAAAGGAAAATGTTATAATAATAAAGAAACATGTTTGGTTAGTTTTATACAAGGAATTATTCCTGGGTGGACATTTTATGCTGTGGGATGTAGGACAATTTTAGGTTTTTCTAAGCAAGGTTGATATGTTGACTCATTTGTGCTATGAATTCATAGATTTATACAGTACACAATGGGAGATGCATGTTTAGGCACTGTCTGAAGCCTGTCCTAGTCTCAAGTCATATTTTAACTAACTCATTCATTAATTAAATGAATTGGATGGCTTTTCTTTAATGAGACCCAAATCAGCAACTCAAAAAATTACTTTTTAAAAAGCAAACCTCGTCACACAACACACAAGTCTGGAGTCCGAGCTGAGGTGTTTCAAGTATAGTCCATTGAGCTTGTGAGGTTTGAAGGAGAGAACACAGTGCTTAGCACACATCGTGTGGGCTCAGAGTGTGTACACAGGGCTAAGTGCGCATAGCATGAGCTCAGAACCACAGCTGCAGTGAAGCCAGCGGGCAAATGACCCCAGAAGCACATTGGAATCATTCTATGTTGTGTGAATTCTGCATTAATTTTTGGTTCATGTGTTCAAAAGCCTTTACTGTTGCTGTATTTTCTGTGTACAAGGCATGCAGCCATGAGATCCTGCATGGGCTGAAATCCATATTATTTTATTAGATATTTTCTTTATTCACATTTCAAATGCTATCCTGAAAGTTCCCTATACCCTCCCCCGCCCCTGCTCCCCTATTCCCCCACTCCCACTTCTTGGCCCTGTCATTTTCCTGTGCTTGGTCATATAAAGTTTGCAAGACCAAGGGGCCTCTCTTCCCAATGATTAGGCCATCTTCTGCTACATACGCAGCTAGAGACATGAGCTCAGTGGGTACTGGTTAGTTCATATTGTTGTTCTACCTACAGGGTTGCAGCCCTCTTCAGCTCCTTGGGTACTTTCTCTAGCTCCTCCATTGGGGACCCTGTGTTCCATCCAATAGCTGACTGTGAGCATCCACTTCTGTGTTTGCTAGGCACTGGCATAGCCTCACAAGAGGCTGCTATATCAGCATCCCTTCAGCAGAATCTTGCTGGCATGTGCATCAGTATCTGGGTTTGGTGGTTGATGATGGGATGGATCCCTGGATGGGGTAGTCTATGGATAATCCATCCTTTCACCTTAGCTCTAAATTTTGTCTCTGTACCTATATCCTTTCATGAGTATTTTGTTCCTTATTCTAAGGAGGAATGAAGTATCCACATGATGGTCTTCCTTCTTGGTTTTCTTGTGTTTTGCAAAATGTATTTTGGGTATTCTAAGTTTCTGGGCTAATATCCGCTTATCAGTGAGTGCATATCTAGTGACTTCTTTTGTGATTAGGTTACCTCACTAAGGATGATATCCTCCAGATACATCCATTTGCCCAAGAATTTCATAAATTCATTGTTTTTAAGAGCTGAGTAGTACTCCATTATGAAAATGTACCACAGTTTCTGTTTCCATTCCTCTATTGAGGGACATCTGGGTTCTTTCCAGCTTCTGGCTATTATAAATAAGGCTGCTATGAACATAGTGGAGCATGTGTCCTTATTACCAGTTGGAAGATCTTCTGGGTATATGCCCAGAAAAGGTATTGCTGGATCCTCCGGTAGTACTATGTCCAATTTTCTGAGGAACCGCCAGACTGATTTCCAGAGTGGTTGTACCAGCTTGCAATCCCACCAGCAATGGAGGAGTGTTCCTCTTTCTCCACAACCTCGCCAGCATCTGCTGTCACCTGAATTTTTAATTTTAGCCATTCTGACTGGTGTGAGATGGAATCTCAGGGTTGTTTTGATTTGCATTTCCCTGGTGACTAAGGATGTTGAACATTTTTTCAGGTGTTTCTCAGCCATTCGGCATTCCTCAGTTGAGAATTTTTTGTTTAACTCTGTACCCCCTTTTGTAATGGGGTTATTTGAATTTCTGGAGTCCAGCTTCCTGAGCTCTTTGTATATATTGGATATTAGTCCTCTATCAGAATTAGAATCTGTTGGTGGCCTTTTTGTCTTGTTGACAGTGTCTTTTGCCTTACAGAAGCTTTGCAATTTTATGAGGTCCCATTTGTCAATTCTTGATTTTACAGCACAAGCCATTGGTGTTCTGTTGAGAAATTTTTTCCCTGTGCCCATATCTTCGAGGCTTCTCCCCACTTTATCCTCTATCAATTTCAATGTCTCTGGTTTTATGTGGAGGTCTTTGATCCACTTAGACTTGAGCTTGGTACAAGGAGATAAGAATGGATCAATTCTCATTCTTCTACATGATAGCTGCCAGTTGTGCCAGCACCATTTGTTGAAAATGCTGTCTTTTTTCCATTGGATGGTTTTATCTCCCTTGTCAAAGATCAAGTGACCATAGGTGTGTGGATTCATTTCTGGATCTTCAGTTCTATTCCATTCCTCTACATGTCTGTCACTGTACCCGTACCATGCAGTTTTTATCAGGATTGCTCTGTAGAACAGCTTAAGGTCAGGCATGGTGATTCCACCAGAGGTTCTGTTATTGTTGAGAATGGTTTTTGCTATCCTAGGTTTTTTATTATTCCAGATGAATTTGCAAATCGCCCTTTCTAACTCAGTGAAGAATTGGGTTGGCATTTTGATGGGGACTGAATTGTATTTGTAGATTGCTTTTGGCAGGATGGCCATTTTGACTATGTTAATCCTGCCAATCCATGAGCATGGGAGATCTTTCCATCTTCTGAGATCTTCTTCAATTTCTTTCTTTAGGGATTTGAAGTTCTTATCCTATAGATCTTTCACTTCCTTAGTTAGAGTCACACCAAAGTATTTTATGTATACATAGAGTTATAACTACTTATTCTTTTTTTTTTTTTGGTAGAATATCTAAAATCTACTGTCTTAGTAGTCTTCAAGAATATTCTCCAGATAAAGAAACAATCAGAGGGTGGACAAGGAGGGAGATAAAATCTGAACTTTAAAAAAGATTAAATAAAATAAAAATGTGATATATATTGTGATATATATATATATATATCACATATAATAGAATATTATTTAGTCTTAATGAAGAGCAAAATTTTAATGTAGGTAAAGTGGATTGCATTATAGATCATCATGTTAAAAATTTTTTTGACTCTAAAAACCAAAAACTACCTTTAATCATATAATATTACATATAATCAAAAAAAAAAAAAAAAANAAAAAGAAAAGCTGGACATTCTTTGAGAGAGAGCAAATAAGAGCAAGGCATGATGGGGGCACCATATGAAAATGCAAGCATTATTTTGTATCCTTACTGGAAATAGTAACAAAAGTTTTAATAAACAGAAGCACAAAAGAGAAAAGAAAAGAGTATATTGTCATTGGCTGTCATCAACCAGACTAATTGTGGGGTTTTTGTTTGTCTGGTTATTTTTGAACAACTTTTTCTCACTATATCTTCCTATAATGGCATCTACTACTTCCCATCTCTTCTTTATTTCTGTGAGTTTTTTATTGTTTTTCATATTCTGCAATGATTGAGATTTTACACCATCTTTCTTGGGGACAATTGACATAGTGTCCTTTAGGCTCCCCACACTTTTGTAAGTGACAGGATTTCTTTGTTTCTGGCTGGATATTCTACATGTGGCTCCACTACATTTCCCTCACCTTCTCCTATGTTGATAGATGGCAGCTTCAATTCATACCTTAGCTTTTGTTAGTCATGATGGGTTCATTTCGGGGAAAGGATAGTTAACAAATTCCCAACGTTTACCTTGCAAGTAGAACCAATCTTTGGTATTATTGTCCTTTTTTGTCCAAGGTCAAGGCTGTATCTTTGGCATTTGTGCCTGGACAGGTCTTTGTTTCAGGGAAGGCTTTCATGCCTAGTCTATGATAGGTCGAGTTAATTATTCCTGGCCTCTATACACTAGGTGCTAGGAGCAGCTGCAAATCATGATACCTGCTGGATGACAACCAATGTCCCTGTGGTAGGAAATCACTTGAAAACCATTAATCCAGGCATTTCTTAAGTTACGAGGCACACTACTAGCCACTGATGTCTACCATCCCAAGTATGAGCACATGCTTTTCTATTCTGTGCCTAAATTTCTTCACATGTCCCCCACAATGTGGGGCATTTTGCTTACATATATGACAAAGTGACACAGAAGAAGGGTTAATAATTGCTTATAATTAAATGCTGAGAACTGGCGCTGGGTTCTTTGGTGAGGGCTGCAATAGGGCTTGTGGTTACCATCATCACCTCTTGAAGGTTTTTAAAGTTCTAGTTTACCTTACGCTGATGGTCAAGTTCACACTCAAGGACTCAGTGGCTGTGCATTCTCCCACACAAAGGACCTGGGCTAATCATAGAGAAGGCCAAGGTGGGTGTGAAGAGTCTCCTTTGCTGCCCCTGCCTTGATCCCAATTATTTGCCTCCAGTGGGTGCCTAGCATAGTATCTGGAGGCCTAAGAACAGTTAACATCTCCGGATAAATCAATACATAACTCTCTTTATAATAAAAAAAATCCAGTTATTTATAGGTGAAGATTGGGAGACAAGCAAACACACATTCTCTTTTCATTACCCAAATCTGAATTTCCAGTATTAATATAGACGTGATCTGTTTTTGCATTTTCTTGGTAAGCATCAAGAAAAAAGAATCAGCTTTCTGCGTGCCTCATAATTAAATGGCCTTCAGGCACTGGTAGCAGAAACTCCGTCTTTGTGTTTTGCTTGTGACAGTGAGTGAGCATAAGGTTCATGTGATGACTTCTCTGAAGGGAAGGGAGCCCTGGGAAAATGTAAGCGAGTGTTTAAGTAATTATCATCACACACATAAAATTAAGCATTCTTAGAAATGAATTATGTTGTTTCTTTTTCACTGGGTAGGTTAAATAAGGAACAGATTATTTTATTTTCCTAACTTTTACTGGGGACATTTTATAAATCACAAAGCAGTGAAGTTCACCACATGAGTCGAGAGAGATGCTGGCCATCGTCCAGCTCCGGGAAAGTACCAGCATGAGTTTGACTTCAGAGAACAGCACGGCCCACGAGAACATCTGGGGTTCAATGTTTTGGAAAGAGACAGTTGAGGTCCCTTCTTTCAGTGGGAGAAGCACAGTGCTTGCATTTGGAAAGGGCCAGAGGCACTGGCAAGAGCTTCAGCACAGGCAAGTGTCGATGTCAACCTCAGAGAAATCCACCAGAACCCTAATGAGGTTATCCAGTGGGATCCAAAAGACCAACACTTGCTCTCTATCTCTTGTCCATTTTCTTTCTGTTGGGTTTTATACAGAAAATGTGTTATCTGGTGGGTGATGGATCCTCATGTGTTAAAGTAGTAATGAAAGAAATGGGGTCATCAGGAAAGAACCCATGCTCAAGGGCATGCTCAGAACACGGTGGTCCACACGTAAAAGGCCAGAATTCACAGCTTAGCAGGCAGAGGCATGTCTAAGAGTCATATCAGGGGAAGAGATCTAATAGACACAGTCCGGCTTCTGACTGACCGACCAGACAGGACCTCTGTTGACTGCACCTCTGTGTCTTGACTTGAAGGTCTCTATCCTCCCAATTATGAAACTTTCTCTTTCTTAAAGAGGAGGGAGGAAAAGGACAGGGTGGATGGAGAGATGCTCATCAATCTTCAGCAGAGATACTCCATTCCAACTCATTCAAGATGCCTTGAGGTAGAGAGAGGAACTGTTCATTAGGCATGATTACCTGGAAGATTTTCATGATACACCATTAGGGAGAGATTGCCTTGCATTTTCTCAGAAAGGGGAACATTTCTGGACATCACCAGATGCTTCCTCTGACCTCAGCTTTCCAGATATATGTGATAAGTACAATTTGGATGAAGCCATGGAGACTTGAGACACATAAAATTAAATTCCTTTACCAGAAAATGTAATCTCCATGTGCAAAACCTCTCAACCCTAAATTCAGAAAAAAGTACAAGCCAAATTAACAATCACCTGCCCCTTGAATTTCACCTTATTTATTTAATTTTTGTTCATTTTTGACCCATCTTAAAGGGGGGACACACTTTCTGTTACTTTATACGTACTGGGCTTAGAATATTTTATTTCCAGTGAAGTTACAGTGTCATTATTGTAGATGAGTTTATAATTGGTGCTTGAATAAAATAATCTACATGTGTTTCTCTTAATTGGCTTATACGAATTAAGTGCTTGTCTAAAAGTCCATTAGAATCGAGGGAGAGCTGTACACATGAGCTGCAGGAACTACAGAAAATGCTGGCTCATCTCTCACTTCCTCATATAGAGAAGCATAAAACATGTGAGGTTTAAATGGGAAACACATTATACTTAGTAAGTTTTGATTCTTCTGTGATGTTCAAATAGACAGTGAGTACAATCAATTTAGGTGAATTTTGGTGTACTTTATTCCGTTCTGTTTCCATAGAAATCAAGAAGCACATAATTTTCACACAATACACTATACTTTTATATTTTTTTTTATTTTTGAGAATGTTATCTATGAATCCCATGTTTCTGCCATTTCCACTCCTCCCTCATCCCCTCCAACATCTCCCTCTCTGGTGTTTTGGCCTGACCACTTGGGAATTGGCTAGCCTATCAGGATGCTTATCTCTCAATAAAACGGATTCTCCCTCCCTCAGTAGCCATTGATTGTTCTTCATTGAAAGAGGGCCTTGTGAATTACTGCCCAATACTACTGTGGCCATTCAGTACTAGACAACCATGGTGCAAGCTGTGAGGTAGAGTCTTCTAGACATGTTCCAGATTCTTCACACGGGAGACCACACTACACTGACCAGTGTTACGACCTCACATGACATGTTTCACCTAGAGATTTGTTAGAGTAATACAGTCAAGAAGCCATAAAGTGTGACCAAGCATTGTCTGCAGTCTCCTTATGCTGGCACAAACATGTTCATGAATGACCCCCTTTGGTCATTACATACATAAAGAGGAAGATGTGTTCTTCTGATTCCCACTACTCTTAGATGTCAGTCAAGAAATTCAAGCTGTCAGTTTGCAACCAGTAATCTCGAGACAAGGAGTTATCAAGCTGGTTATGATACAGCTTAACATCATCTAGAGATGTTTATGGTATTTGTACCGTGTTGAGCTGTATGTGTGCTATTGCTTCCCACTTTGGACATCTAAAACCATATAGAAAGCATCCCAGTGTTGTGAGTGAGAACAGAACTAGAGTTTTGAGGATTCTTCTCTGTGTCTGTTCTCATGCCTTTTCCAGACTCACTGTCTGGAAATGAATCACTTAACTTCAGTGATGCCCCTGCTTGCTAGTGAACTGGCTGGAATCTAACCAATTGGCTTTCCAACTGTAAGTTGCTAATGAAATGCAGGGTACAAAGTTCTCATTCCCTAAACCAAACCAAGCTGAACAAGAAGTTTCCAGGTCAGTTGATACATGCTTCTGATGGACTTCATGGCATTGTGACAGAGGAAACAAAGGACTTAGCCATTAATATTACTGGTCATGAGCCATAATATTTGCAAGACACCCACCCGGAGGCTGTCACACCATGTTCATTTGCCCCTACACACATGGCAAAGAATTGTGAAAACACCTGAATGTGTGCTCCTGTGTGGAGAGATGATTACTACATTGTCCATTGCTGGCAAAATGCTCATTTCAAGATTGGTTTACTTTTATTTTTATTATGTGTATGGGTGTTTTGCCTTCACTGAGTGTGTGCCTGGTATCTACAGAGAAAGGGATGTTGGGTCCCGAGGTACTGGAGTTATAGAACTGAAGTTTCAGAGGGTTGTGAGCCATTCTATTTGGGTGCTGGAAATCAAACTTGGATCCCCTGAAAGACCAGCCAGTGCTCTTAACCAATGAGTCATCTCTCCAGCTCTGGGAAAGTAAGGGTGGTGATGTCATATCACGAAATCAGAAGACAGCTTGCAGGCGTTGGGTCATAAGCCGTATCCCCCACCCCTTCTCACTCCAGAATGTGGGTCTTGGATATCTAGTTAACAAACTGAGGTAATAAGGCTTGTGGGCAAGCCTTGTTATCTACTTGGCCTTCTTGCTGCCTTAGACATAAATTTTGTCTCCTTCCTGGTGGATTAGTCAGTGAGCCCTTATCCTAATGAAGTATGCCTAGACAGTGATTGAAGTACTCTCCCATTCAGAAAGTTTCCAGAATGTATAAGAAGATACCATGAGCCCACACTTCTGTTTACAATTTTATAAACGGGTTGGAAGAGGAAATGTATCTGAAAAAGTTCTTAAAGCCATTTGACTTTGTAAGTGAATGGAAAAATACCAGGTTTGCATTCTGCTGTGTTTCTTCACACACGAAGTTTACACCATACAAACAAAACAGGACCTGGGGTATCCTACCCGCCAGAGGCGTGTTATGGGAGCTGGCGGTGCAGGGCCAGAAGCACTTTTCTCTTTGAAGGTGATACCACACATCACATAAACAAGCTGACGGCTTGAGAAGAAACACCCCAGTTTTAATCCCATTTGGAGCTAAGTTTAGATCATATTTTATCTTGTACCAGAATTCCTTATTTTGAAGATGTTTGTGATTTTTAAACATTAGTGTTTCTGAACAGAACAAAGGAAACCCAATCTGCCCAGAGAGCAGGCACCATGGCTTCTTCTCTCTGTACCAGCTCTGAGGCCTAGGTTAAAGAGCTCCAGGAAAGAGGCACAAAGAACAACTCTTTCTTCTGTTCTTTTTATCAAACTTAAACAGATACGCCATGGGACTCACGGAAAATGTCTACCTCCACATCCTGTCCAAGCAATCAGTTCCTTTTATCCCCAACTGACATACTTTTTAAAGATTTATTTATTTCTATTTTGTGTGTATGAATATTCTCCCTTCGTGTCCACATGTACGCCACACATGTGCCTGGTGCCCTCAAAGTTCAGTAAAGGATGTCATTTCCTAGAGCTGGAGTTACAGATGGCTGTGAACTGCCATCTAGGCTCAGAGAACCAAACTTGGGCAAGTGCTATTGACTCTTGTGGAGCTGCCTCTTCAGATCAGCCTCCACTGATACATTGCTCAAAGAGGATCTAGAATAGAACAAATATGTCCCCAGGTGTTTCTCAAGCTTCCATGTACATCTGGGCAGGCTGCTTATCTTTATAATAAAGATGCTAATTAAAGACTTTGAGAGATGAGTCAACCACTTAGGGCATTCGGAGAGGTCTGGGGTTCAGTTCCCAGGATCCACCTGTACCTCCAGTTCCAGAGGATTCAGTGCATTCCTTTGATTACCATTGATATCTATACTTATGTGCACATACTATACCCCAAACATCAACATAATTTTTAAAAATGAAGAAAAATAGTTTAAAGAAATTTACTTAGTAGAGATTCCACGTGTAAAGGTTTTAATTCACACCTGACAATTACACATAATCAGAGACATATGTGCAATTTCAGTGCATGCCAATGTGGCACTGTGATCAAGTACTGAATGGTATATTTTTTTATCTACCTTTCTACCAGCCATTTTGGAATACTCAATCATCATCAGCCAGAGGTGAATGACTGAGGACATAAGTGTCTGCCAGCCTCTGGGGCTTGCTGCCCCCTTCAGACCAAGCTTTGAGAGCTGAGCGTCCAGGCTGCCAGCCAGCTTTCCGGTAACTCCCTGGAGTGTTATATGAAAACAGAAGATTTTGAAGCCAAATCCCAACTTTGGGGAGAGAGTGATGCCATTCATGTGTGAACACCGCCTGGTGATTGTGGCAGCTGCGACCACATCTAGTAAAGGATTACAGGCTCGTACCTCCCTTCTTTGAGGTAAATTACTTATGCATCTTATAGAGTTCTCTTATTTTCATATTAACTTCTAATTCTTGCAAAATGATTCGATAATAAAGTGGAACAATTATGAAGAATCTTTAGCAGATGCCTTTAGCAGATGGAAGCATTTCCAACACAAAGATTAAGTATGGTAGGTACATTCAAAAAGAAAATCAATATGCTTTGGTTTTTCTTCTAAATACTTTTATAATTATATTAGCCTGCATCTCATTTTTGGTTTGTGAAATTGAGAAGAATATAAATATGAATTACTCTTATTTAAAAAAATAAAGAAAACCTAGCCTTTGGTTACAAAATATAAACTATGGAGAAAGTATTTACATTTCAAAAGAAATTCTCATTGTAAATTTAGTAAGTACATTATAAATAACACATAGCTTTGTAGGACTGTATACACATTTTAGTGGATTTGGTGTAACTGCACATCCTTTTATATGTTTCTACTGATGCTGCTTTTGAAAACTGATCTTAGAACTTACACTCTAAGAATGGGCAGAACTTTAGAATGGGAGTTAAAAGAAGAGGACTTACATCTCTCCCCCACCTTTGCCCAATAACAGGAAATCAGATATTGGGTAAATACACTTGATCAAGACATGCCATATGTTTCTATGTGCGTATGCAAATGTACACATGATCATGTATGTGAGGGCCCATAACCATGTCCAGTGTATATGGTTCTGTTATAGCTATTATTAAATAAGATGATAGGAGAGGATCAATTCAAAAATAAATTTAATGGTAACAGACAATCTGTGTCAAGTTCAAAGAAGTTGTCTGCAGTAAAGTGGGTGTCTGCTGTTGATCACTTCACTTGGGCAACAAAGACCAGATGGAATGAAGAGTTCCAAAGGTGACCACAAATGAGGACAACATTTTTAATTTTCTTCATGTTAATCTGCATGTGAAAGCATAGCTCAGATATTGGTCCATGTGCAGGTGTGAGCTGCTGGGGGGGGGGCATAATGCCAGAGGTCTGACTCTTGGGGGTTAGAACCTTGAGCACTTTGTCTCTGATTTTACAATTTCCATGCATCTCTATTGAGAATGAGGAGAGGGGGAAGAGAGAGAAGGGGAAGGAAAGAAGGGGAAGGAGAGGAGAGGAGGGGAGGGGAGGGCAGAGGAGGGGAGGGGAGGAGAGGGGAGGGGAGAGGAAGATGGGAGAGAAGGAATGGAGAGCAGAAGGAAGAAGAGGAGGAACAAGAATGAGAATATGTGCTAATCTGCTAAAAGTCAAGTGGATGCTACCACCCAATGCTTACAAATAAGTAGAAATCTAAGAAGGAACAAAAAGAAAACGAAAGTCATATAACCAAACAGGTTTGGGTTCTAAGAAAAGGTGGCATCAATGAAATAATAAACATTCATGATGTATCATTAGAATACAAAATGATTGGGGCTTTTTTATTTCAAGTTTTAATTTCTAAACTAGATATATGCAAATAAAAATTACTCAATGTTTCACCTTAGAAGTCAATTAACCAATGACTGGTTTAACTTAAAACCCATGCCACAAGAGAAAGCCCATGTCCAACACTGCCTGGATGGCCAGGAGAGACCTAGGATGGAACCAAGCAAAAATGCCCCTCCCCCAAAAACATCAAAGAAATGATTCGTAATGATATTCCACTATATTCATAGATTGGTCTCTAGCCTAATCATCATCAGAGAAACTTCCTCCCACAACTGATGGGAACAGATGCAGAGACCCACAGCCAAACGTTAGGCAGAGCTCAGAGAACCCTGCAGTAGAGGGGGTTGGAGAAGGATTGTGGGACACCAGGAAAACCTGACCCACAGAACCAACTAATCAGGGCACATAGCAGCTCGCAGAGACTGAAGTGTCAACCGTGGAGCCTGTGTGGGTCTACACTAGGTCCTCTGCATACATGTTATAGGTGCTTAGCTTGGAATTTTGTAGGAC
The DNA here is from genome assembly GCF_900095145.1 of Mus pahari. Classification (NCBI taxonomy): domain Eukaryota; kingdom Metazoa; phylum Chordata; class Mammalia; order Rodentia; family Muridae; genus Mus; species Mus pahari. Next base: position 158,297,797 of record NC_034594.1, on the reverse strand, counting down.
TCCTGACAGTGAGAATAGGGGCTGACTCTGACTCTTTCACCGACTGGGTTGCCTCACACAGCTTTGATATGTGGATCTGTGTTTACTCTTGTTGCATCTTGTTATACTGTGTTCTGTTGATATTCCTGGGAGGACCGCTCTTTTCTGAAGGAAAATAGAGGAGGAATGGGGGGTGGGGGGGTCTAGGTAGAATATGTGGCTATACATAAGGGAAAGGATGCTTCATTTCACTGATATAAGTTTCTATATTTCCTTCTGTTTGTGACAAAATTGACCCCTGAGCTCATGGTTGCCCTGCAGATGCAGATCGGGCAGCATAGGCATGCACCACAATGCACAAAAGGATGACTGCTGACTGCTAAGCAGAAGGGAAGCATGCAACCCTTCACAGTTGACACAAGATGCCCTCTCCCCTCTTAGAATAATTGTTGACCCTCAGATGGGCAGGAAGAAGAGGCAGGTGTGCCTGTATCCTGCACATAATGCATTGTACCTGAAGAACTGCTGAAGTCATGCCTCTCATGGGCATTGACTAGAGCCACTATGACGTGGCTTTCCTGTGTCTTTGTGTGGTGCAGGATGTTGTCCTTGGAAATGAAGCATGAAACTGTAAGGCTGGGAAAGCAACATATGTGAACATGTGAAGGGAACGGATAATTTTTGCAATGTTGTTGCTGTCTAGATTCATGTCATATTGGGATAACAATAAAAATTATCAATTCAGTTTCTTATGATCCTGTTAGCACAGGAGGATTAGGACTAGATAAAAATAATTTATTATTATCAAAGAGTTGACATTTTCTTTTAAAGCCTTTTTGGGACACCTTTTGCAAAAACAGTCTAAAAGAGCATGTGTATTTTTTAAAATTGTAGTAAAATCATAGTTTTATTTATTTTTATTTATTAATTGTTTAACTGTTTTATTTATTTACATTCTGAATGTTGTTGCCCTTAACCCCATCTCCCCTCCCTTTTGCCTCTGAGAGGGTGCTCTCCCACCCCACCCCCAATTTACCACTTCCAGCAACCCCTTCTCTGAGGCATCAAGTCGCTAATGGATTAGGTACATCCTTTCCCACTGAGGCCATACAAGGCAGTCCTCTGCTACATATGTGCCAGGAGCCTTGTACCAGCCCATGTATGCTCTTTTGTTCATTGCTCAGTCTCTGGGAGCTCGCAGGGGTCTGGGTTAGTTAATACTGTTGGTCTTCCTATGGGGTTGCAATCCCCTTCAGCTCCTTCAATCCTCCCCCTAACTCTTCCACAGGGGTCCTCAACCTCAGTCCAATGGTTGGCTGTAAATATCTACCTCTGTCTCAGTCAGCTGCTGACAGAGCCTCTCAGAGGTCAGCCATACTAGGCAACTGTCTGCAAGCATCAGTAATAGTGTCGGGGACTGGTGCCCACTGCCCATGGAATGGGCCCTAAGTTGGGTGGGTCACAGGCTTTCCTTCAGTCTCTGCTTCACTTTTGTCCCTGCATTTCCTTTAGACAGGAACAATTCTGAGTCAAAAATTTTGAAAGAAGGTTGGTGACCACATCCCTCCACTGGGGGCCCTGCCTATCTACTGGACGTGGTCTTTTCAGGTTCTGTCTCCCCACTGTTGGGCATTTTGGCTAAGGTCATCTCCACTGAGCCTTGGGAGCCTCTGATATCCCAGGTTTCTGGAAGTTTCTAGAGGTTCCCTCTCTACACACCTCCCCCACCCTTCAGCTGCATATTTCCATTCAAAGAGAAGGAGGGACTTGGGGGAAGGAGGAGTGGGGGGAGGGGGAAGGAGGGCAGGATCAGGTATGGGGGAAGACAGGAGAGAAGCCCAGAGGGCCAGGAGAATGAATGGAAATAGTGTGTGTGTGTTATTAAAGAGAAAACACCCGAACACCTATGTTGTGTCAGTTTAAAACAATTATGTGCTACTTGGAAATGGTTTTTAACATCAAAAGGTTCAGTACTTAAATGAAGCCACCCCTTTGCTATTACTTCGCAAGCTGTTGCAGAGAAGAAAAACTACATTGGTTAATTGCAGTAATTTGGACAATTGTTTTTCATGAATGGATTTCTTCATAGAGCAACTGCTGTGTGTTTGTATTGTGCAGTGGGGGGTTGGAGGGTGAGACACAACTAAGAAGAATAAACCTCTTTGGTCCTGAAATTATTTTATGTAAGGAGCATGACAAAAATTAGTAACTTACCGTAGACACAGAGCTAACCTTGTTTTTCCTCAATCAATGGCAGGAGTAGGTGTGAGTGCAGTGGCTTCTACAGGAGGCTCTACTCAGGTGTCTCTGACTCGGACCCAGCACCTAAGCCAACCTTGATGACCTGATCTAGGCTCCAAGGAAGAAAAAAATGACAAACTCAGACATACAGAAAACACATCCTGGCCTAGAGAGATGACTCAGCACCCAGGGGCCTGTCCCAGCACACACATGGTGCCTCACTCACGACTGTCAGTAACTCCAGTTCCAGACCCGCTGACGCTTTCTTCTGACCTCCACAGGCACTACACTCAAACATGATGCACAGATATACGTGCAGACAAAACAGCCATTCACATAGAATAAATTAATTAATAGGAAAAACTTGAGAAAATGTGCCATACTTGAAATATTTGGGGAAACATCCAAATTTCTTCCCGAGGTCCCGGCGTGAAGAAAATGAAAAGTGTAATGGCCTCTCACTTCTGGAGTTCTTAAGCCAAAACAATGACTTTGATTTGAATTTATAACTGAATAAAAGTAGTTAGAGTTTTAAGATATACCACTAGATTAATTTACTTAGAGTGCATGTGCTTGCACTGTATGCATGCCTGCATCCGCAACACAGGTGTGGTGGTGCCAGTACAATGTGTGGCGGCCAGTAATCTCCTGCCATGTGTTTCTCAAGAATAGAACTCAGGTCCTCAGATGTGGTTACAGGTTCCTTTACCTGCTAGGTTATATCACCAACTAGATATTTTTTAAAAACTTATTTTATTAGATATTTTCTTCATTTACATTTCAAATGCTATCCCGAATGTCCCCTATACCCTTCCCCGACCCTGCTCCCCTGCCCACCCACTCCCACTTCTTAGCCCTGGCATTCCCCTGTATGGGGCACATAAAGTTTGCAAGACCAACAGGCATCTCTTCCCAACGATGGCTGACTAGGCCATCTTCCGCTATATATGCAGCTAGAGACATGAGCTCTGGGGGTACTGATTAGTTCATATTGTTGTTTCACCTATAGTGTTGCAGACCCCTTCAGTTCCTTGGGTAATTTCTCTAGCTCCTCCATTGGGGTCTCTGTGTTCTATCCTATAGATGACTGTGGGCACCCACTTCTAATTGGCATCTTTGGCAAAGGGAATGGTAAGCCTGTTTGATAGTCTCTTAGCACTTGGCAGTCAGCAATACCAACAATAGCTATTATTCCCAAAGTCCGACATCTTCAAAAAATTCTGCATGAATTACAGAAACTTCTTAGATTCAAACTCTGCTCCTCTCCCCTCATATAACAATATTCCTCCCTCTCCTTTCATAATGAAGTGCTCTGTAGAAGTCATGACATGACCGTTGTTTTACTTATAAAATATAGTACTAATGAGAGAAAGGCCACATACTTAATCTCTGGGTGGGCTACTTAACTCTGTTATGGTACATGACCACACACTTTATCTTAACTAGGGACTTGGATCTAGCAAAATATCAATTTGGTTCAAATTTATTCCAGAAAATATTCCAATGCTCTCATTTTATTCCGGGTCAGTGGTTTTCAAAAATATAGGTTTGGTTCCTGTTCAGAGGTTCTCACTGGGTTTTAAAACAACTGAAAAATGTTAGCATTACTCCTCTGTAAACGATGAGCAGTTCAGCTCAAGGTTCGTTTAATCAGAAGTCCATTCCAACTTTGAGCATAAGTTGAGTTTAATGGTTGGCCATGACTAATTCTCAGGTTCCAAATTTGCAGCAGCCATATCAGCAATGGATGTTCTATAACCTTCTCAACAGCACCACCCATTGAGGACCCAGTAAGTGTCCAAATACTCACAACTCCAGTGGCGTTTCTCCTTCAAACTACTACAGAGTGAAACTACAAAGGGACTTGATGGAAACAGTTAGGAAGTGGAAGCTTGCTAGAGAAAGTATAGCACTGAGTACTGGCTTTGAGGTTTTCCAGTCTGGCCTTGAGTCTCATTCTCTCTCTCTGCTGCCTATGTGTAGATGAAATGAGAAGAACCAAGTCCCAGTCCTCGCCCCCGCCCCGCTCTACCCCGTTCCTTTTCTGCCATGTCTCCACCACCATGGACTGTGAGTCAGAAGCCAACTGGTTTTCCTTTAAGCTGCTTTTCCTTGGGGTATTTTATCATTGTAACCATGGGGGCGGATAACTAATAGATCATAGCTCTCAGACAAAACTTAATTGGTAGAAGCTAAGGAATAAGCAAGTGCAGCTCAGGGACAGAGAAGAGAGTTGAGCATCTCTGAGCTAGAAATAGATGTGAAACAGAAGGCTTGGGTGCCTTTCCCTAAGGGGTCCCCCTGTATCTACCAGAAAATCAGAACCTGAGAGGCACAAAGACACTGCTCATTATGAATATCAGACTTTAAGTTGAGTCAGGAGGGAAGAGATGGTTATGGTTTAAAACCAAATAGTCTTGTGACACTTAAATGGTCTCATACTTTCCAACTCAAAGAGGAAAACATTTCCTTGCATATTTTTTCAACTCTAAAAACCTCTTCCTATTTTCTCATCATAGAACTTTCTTGATGGTTGGTGAAGAAAGGGGCTGTCTGTGTGTCACTGTCAACCTGTAGTGATATCCCTTTCATGACTAGATCATGCCATGCCGTAAACAAATACAGCTTTACAGCATTTTGAAGCTATACAGCTTAAAGCTCTGTTAAGAACTCTTCGCCCACATCTAATAGAAATGAAGGGAGCCTCCCTCCTTCCCATAGACAGGGGAACCTTCCCCCATCTCTGGGGAGATTTTTATGAGCATCCTGACATCTATGGAGGTGTTTTAAAGCCTCTGACATTGATGATGTTTTCTTTCCCATGAGCCCTCAGGAGATCATTTTTATTTCCCAGTTGAATAAAGTGAAGGTCACAGAGAGCAAGTGGCAAGTGGCTGATCCAAGTCACACAGATCTGAGTTAGACATACTCTGACTCTATTCAAGGTCAGCTGACTCTACTTTCCAGGCACTGTGCTCTCTCTCTCTCTCTCTCTCTCTCTCTCTCTCTCTCTCTCTCTCTCTCTCAACTCCAAACAATTGGCAAGAATAGCTACTCATGTGTTAGTCATTGATCTTACTGTGCCTGTTTTACTCTATTCTGTGGAATCAGTACCCAACGTCCTGAGAAAAGCGCATGACTACCCCATTAGCAAATTTGTTAATGTGGACATGCTGTGCTCAGTCACGAGGAGGCTAACTCAATTATCTTTCTTTTGATTGGTTTTTGGTAGGGGTGCAGAGGATTTCTGCTTGTGGTTAGCTTTACAACATGTTGTAAATATCAATAAACTGCATATTAGCTGTCTAAAAGGAGCCTTGGTATTTCATATGCTTGTGAAGAAATGGAAATTTCAAGCTATATTAATACTATTAGTTTAACTCTGGAAGCCACAACCATGCAGCCACTAAACAGCTCCTTTAAGATGTGGAAGTTTATGAATGAAATAAAGATATATGTATGCATGGAATTATCAAACAGTAGGAGTCACTAAAACTTTGCTTGTGTACCCTTAGTAGCTTGAGGAAGCCATGTAAGAGCGCATTCTTGATTAGTTTGAGACAGGGTCACATAGAGCCTGGGCTTGAATCCCCTGCATAGCAGAGGCTGGCCTTGAACTCCTGATCCTTCTGTTTTTCTCTCTTCAGTACGGAGATTGCAAGCATTCACCACTATGTTTAGCTAATAGAACATTCCAGTAATAAGTGATGTTTTCAGGATTTTTCTTTCTTCAAGACATTAGAAATCTTAAGAATTTTAAGAACAAGTCATGGGTAAATCTCTGCCTTGAAACACTATAATATTGCAGAGATACTGATTGATAGTGGTAAAATGCTTTTAAATTTTTCAGCTGTTATTAATTTTGAAACATTTTTTAAAAAAATTTTCGTATCTAGCTATTTTGCCTGCAGGCACATAAGTACACTTAGTGTGTACTTTGTGCCCTCAGAAGCCAGGCAAGGGCATCAGAAACCCTGGAACTGGAGTTTACAGATGGCTGGCAGGCCCTGTGTGGATGGTAGGACTGGAATCTGGCTGTGTCCTTGGAAAGAGCAGCAAGTGCACTTAAGCACTGAGCCACCTCTCTAGTCCCAACTATGTTAGATTTAAATATTCATAGAAAAGTTAATTTTCATGGTTTAACTCTTTCATCCCCTACAAATATCCATCTAACTGTCAATAAAGAGAAAATTATTCAATTTCATATGTTCTGTCCAGTCATTCAAGTTGGCTGTTCTGGACAGCCTCTTTCTGTACCCCATGAGGCAGGTCTATGGAGTACTGAACTTCAGTTGAAGCAAAGGACCAAGGCCTGAGACTTTGGATTCCCGAGCTTCCCCAGCCGAGAAGCCATTCTGGCTACTACTGATGACTAAGGGGGGGAGATGAATCCTTCTTGACTTGTTGGCGCCCTTTCTGGAGGCAAGTTGTCCTGGCCATTGCACTGTCAGTCAGAGTTCCCAACCATGGCAGCCTCTTCACTTCCAAAGCTCCACTGCACTGATCACCTCTGCATCTTTCCAGAAGATACCAAGAACAATTGTCATGTCTCCTGTATCCTACGCACCCAGGCACACACATTGCAAGAGAAAAAGCAAACACTGAAACACCATGGAGTCTGTGACTACAGGAAGTGCTTCAGCAGTCCCTTCCCCTGGGAAAGGGTCCTGTGGACTGACGTCCAGTCACCCTCGGGATCAGTCCTGCCCAGCAGATATTGCTGTGTGAGGAGCTTGGTTGAGCTGGTGTGCAAAGGCAAAAATGAGCCAGAGTCAGGAAAGGACTGGCACCTTTGAGGGAAGGTGATGTTCCTGAGACACCATTGAACGGGAACAGGAAGCAAAATCACAAACAGACTATAAACAGAAAATATGCCTTCTGTTCTTAATTTAGCCTGGGATGATGATGATGATGATGATGATGATGATGATGATTTTAAGAAACCAACACCAGAAAACATGCATAGAAGGAAGTAGAGATTGTGGAGTCTGTAGGGTCTCGACTCTGCATCAGAAGCAATATGTGTGAAAGCTAAATGATGATACAAAGTTTTATAATAGGCTCAGCTGGAACTCCTCCCTTCATATAGACAAGAGAATTAATGAAAACACTAGATATTTCTTCTTAAATCTTGAGCTGAGGAGCTATTTTATTTGGTAGAGTCCTTGCTTTGCAAGCATGGGGACCATAATTGGATCTCTAAAAGCCACTTAACAGAGATGTATGCCGTGGTGCATGATGTAGCCCCAGCAGTATGGAGAGGTTATTTAAAATGTATTATCACACTAAGACATGGAGTGGATTGAAACAACTAGCGGCATTAGGTTTACCCTCTCCCTGTCTCTGTCTGTGTGTGTGTGTGTGTGTGTGCGCGCGCACACACACACACACACACACACACTTGCACGCATTTCTTGGTGCAACTCTTTACAAATGGAAGTCAGAGGACAACCTGGTTGTCAGTTCTCACTTTCTACCGTGAATAAGAGTCTCTTTGTCGGCTGTGTACGTTAGATTAGCCATGCACATCCAGGTGTATGCCTGTGCCTACCTGCCATCTCATCCCGGGGGTTCTGAGATTACAGAAGCGTGCCGCTGGGTCTGGTCCTGGGAGTCCAAACTCAAGTCCTCATACTTGCTAGGTAGGAACCCCTTGAACCATCTCCCTAGCCGCTAAGTAGTTAGCTTTGGTAACAGTGTCTTTCTGTCAACTCCCAGTCCCCATTGGGAAATACACACTTTCTTTTTCCAAATGATAGGATACCCGTGAGGAGAGGAGAGAGTATCTCCTGTTCCCTGGACGACAGTGCAATCCTCCTTTGGGTTTTTGAGCACAGCGATTCCTCTACCTGAAATTTTCCTCGACATTCAAGCTTCTTCACAGGGTTGCTCACTTGCCAGCTTCTCAGAAGGACCTTTCAGATCCACTGAGTCTGACCCCCATCAACACAGATCCACCAACTCTGACCCCATTGACACCACTCTCTGTCTTCTTGACATGTGTTGCTCTTGTCCACAGCACAATTCTTTCTTTTCACTATACCTGCCCACTTGTTTCTTTCCTTTTTAGGGATGTCTCCCCACATGCATGTTTTCCATTCTCTGTCCTCCCTCAACCACCAAATCAGTTAGTGACACAGAGCAGATACTCAACAAGACATGTACTTCACATCTTTTGCATATATAAAATTCTCATAACATAACATGACCTGTGTCCTATCTAATTTTATATTATATTATAGCTTAATACTTGCTCACTGTCCACTCGACTGTGGCGTGAAGTTAAGTAACAGAACAATGACTTGGAATTTAAATGATTGTCACCCTTCTTGTGGCACAGCTAGGTATAAAATAGCTGATCCAATGCATACATTAATTAACTTTGGTTATTGAAATGTTCTTTCCTCTAATTCACTAAGATACAACTTCTGTTACTTTTTAAAGCTGGAGTATAGTCTCACCTCCTTTCTATCAAAGTACTGTCTTAATGGTCATTCTTGTATGATCTGAAGTAGGGAACAGGATGTTTTCACAGCTCCTTAAACTGTGACTCACAACTCATATGGGAAGCAGAACTGAATATGGGGGTTACAAAAAGATTGATAGTAGTAAAAGTTTTCTCAGCATACAACTATCAAATATTAATTTGAAATCAAACAATTAACAAATCCAAAATCTTTCTGGCAACACTTGCTCGTGTTGCATTGTGGGACTTCACCAGAGCCTTTGTTTTGGACACAGCACATGCACACTTGGCACTGCATAGGCTGTCACACCACCAAACAATGCCTGAAGCACTCTGGTCACACATGGTTACCCATGGTGTGAGCTGCAGTGACTTTATGGTACATATAAAGTTTTCTGCTGGTAGAAACATAATGGTGTAATTATAACAACTTAGCCATTGAGCACATGAGGGCTAAATCAGCCTATCTTTGACTTGCCCTTTGTTAGAATTCTTAGAACTTGATATTGAGTTGCTAACTTGAGTCCCATAAAAAAAAAAAAGTTTAATGCAGTTTGATTTGGGATCAGGACAGAATTTCTAATTATTTCTGAAATGGCTGTGAATATTCTTTGGTCATTTTGTACTGTGTATGTTCACATGAAATGATTTCCTCAGCACTGATAATTACAAAATCAAAACAGCAATCAATATCAATCAATTATTAAAATTATGAAGACTCCTTGTGCTTTGAATTATCAAATATTCAGCCATGATTCATTATTTTGAATAAACAAATAGGCACACCCATCTCATTAGCATGCATATTCACCCTAGTCTTTAGTAAGTGATTGTGGACGCCCGCCTCGCCAGCAAGGAAGAAGCTACAACAGGATCCTTCTGCACACGTTTATTGGGAGAGCTTGATTGCTGTGGCGAAAGACCCCGAGCCCGAAAACTGGTGCTGCTTATATATGCTTAGGATAGGCGTGGAGCCTCCTGATTGGATATGCCATCAGAACCTCATTAACATGCTCTGGGGTGAGTAGTGACTCAGCGGATACCTGAATGCACATGTGCACATTGCTTGCTTATCAAGAAAGCATGCAGGAAGTCGGCGCCATCTTGTAATGACCTATTACATGGCTTCCCACAAGTGATATAGTTATAATATATAAGAGTTGTTTTGGAATACATTTCTTTATGATTTATTGCCAGCAATAGATATTTGACTCCCATAGCTATTGTATGTGCCTATTTATCTATGGCCAAGAGAAAAATTCCCAGGTAAAAAGGGAATGAAGAATGAAAAAGTCTTTCCATGAAATAGTCTACAGTACTTACAGCAAGTGATGTTCTAGTTCAAAGGTGGCCATTGCTATGAAAGAGCCTGTCTGTGCTGTGCTCGGTGTGATGACTGATACCATGACCATTCAATCCATTCTTCTGCTTGTCAAGTGAATCAGGAAATGACTACTTCCCTGGCAGAGTGATATGTTAGTGATGTGGCTATAATGCTGTTGACTTGTGAAGCAGAGTACACATCTGTATAGAAAAGCATATAAAAATTTGAAGAACTTGGTTGGAAACAAGAGAATATATTCTGGCTCTTAAAAATAGACACTGAATGTATTCAACTCTATGGTTGGTATAAACAGCATGGTGACAGAGAGAGGACCCAGTGTGAAAGCTAGAGTAACGGGAATGTAGCCCAGTGCTCAGTCAGTCAGGTAACTCCTGGAATGCCCACTGCTGACAGGATGGGGTCCAGAAACTGCAGCTTAGTTTTCAGGTTGGGAAAGGCAAGCACCTCAGAACATCTGTCACTACAGCCTGACGACCTACCTCAAAGAGTCTCCCCCCTCCCCATGGCTCTCTTGACACCTTAAAGTGCTGTGTAGATAGAATCCAGTAGGAAGAGGGACTGGAAAAAAGTGTCTGTCTGGTTTTTCTTTTAGTGGAGGAGTCAGATAGAGGGACCTCACAATCAAAAATAAAATAAAATAAAATAAAAGGACTTTGCAATATGTGAGAAAAGTTACTGTACCCTATGGGATTTTACTATCTGCTTTAAATGAATTTAGGGGAGAACAAAATAATCACACGTAGTCTATTTAAAGAAATAATGGCTTTAAATAAACATTTATTAACCTCCCAAACTCACAAGCATTATAATAATTTAGCCTCGAACACACACAGTCTACACACCCCACTGTGGAGCAGATTTGTCAAAGAGCTGAACAATAGAGATGGTGAAAAACAAAACAAACAATATCCCATGAAGCAGACCATGATGATGATAGCAATGACAGTGAGGATGACTGCGTGTTTCCTGGCCAAACCCACGGTAAAATCGTAAAGTTTCTGACTCTTGCGACATTTTGTTAACAAAGAAAAGTGTCTTAATCATTTGGCATGTTTGAAGCTGCAGAAGGAGATTTGCATCTCAATTTGGTAAATTTTGCGTGCTGAGATCTGCCATTCATAGTTAGCAAACAAGTGTGGCTGAGCACCAATTAGAGGCATATGTCATCACATCAGGGGCCTCGGAAGAAATAAGTCATGTGTAATTGGTTACGTGTTATCGTCTAAATCTAGCAAACCTACGAGGTATAAAGGCAGATGCCTCAATTCCAGAATAGTTCATGTTTTCAGTGCACACACACACTTAAGAGAGTATCCTGAGGATGCCCTGTCAGGAAACATTGTACTGTGCCGCTGATGGGAACGCCTATAATTTGCAAGGGTGTTGACTTCGGTGGGTGGCAGCTTCTGTCGCTCTTCTGCCTGGGAAATGGAACAGTCCTATTGAAGATGCTTTTCCTCAGTCTTCCTGTTGCCCTCTTAATTAACCGCCGCTGATGGACTAATGGAGCCATGAGCATGGAGCAGATTTCAGAGTTCAAATAACAACTATAATAATCCCTTTGAGGGTGACTATGCCACACAAAAACAATGGGCAGATAATTGCTGCTAGACCTCTCTGCCCTGGTGGCCAGTTCTCTTCCAACAGCCGGAAGAAGCAGTTGATGCAAGAAAATGGAGCAATAGGTTGGGGGTTGACAATGGAGAATTTTCATGGTTTCCTTTATATTGCTGGAGATTGGTCCTACGGTTGCCTGCTTGCTAGGCAAACACTCAACCTCTGAGCATTGACCCCTTGCAGGTTGCCTTGAAAAACTTTTATAGCCCAGGTAGGGTCTTGGAATTTCAGTCCTCTGGCCTTCTAAGTGGCTGGAATTACAGGCCCATGCTTCCATGTCCTGCGGAGAAATAACCATTCATCCACCCACAACAATTGAAAGGGCGTTCCTCCACCCTTGGGAAACTCATAAATTTCATCATAACCTTCTTATTGGCTAGTAGAAGCCATAGGAAAGTTGGAAGACTTAGCACTGTCATATTCCACACAGAAAAAGACTTTCTGTGAAAGGGACCATCCTAATTCTTCCATGAGTTAGAGACACTTTACTAAGAACCATTTAATAGCAATAAGGTATTGTCTATTGCTATTGAAAGTACACTGGCTAAAGTTTACTGGATCCAAAGTCTATAGTATAAGTACTTGAATCATTTATCTAATTTTCATTCTAGCCTCCTTAGCGCAGAGACTTTCATTAACATCCCTCTCATAGGTGAAGGGCATGGAGAAATTAGGCAGCTCAGTGGCCGTCATCAGCTGGGGCGGGAACTCAACTTTAACTTGGGAAAATTAGCTCCAAGTTTTCTTACCAGAATTGACGGTTAAATGAACCAAGCTGAGCTGAGCGAAGTTCAGACTCTCATCATGGAGAAAAAACAATCTGCTGTTTGCTTACCCCGGGGAAGACCAGAAACCAAGCAACCAGTAGCACAGAATAGGTTTCTTGTCTTCTTGCAGCTCGGTGAAGGCACACACCAGTCTTCCATTGGGATGTCCTGTGTGCTTCCTGCTCAGCGAGTGGGGTGCTCCAGGCTGCTCCCGGTTCTTCAGTATCCTATGTGTGAGCTGAAATTCCTCAAAGACAGCAGAAATCATAACACTGTAGTCACACACACACACACACACACACACACACACACACAGAGAGAGAGAGAGAGAGAGAGAGAGAGAGAGAGAGACCATTATTAACTCATTTGTAATGAAACATTAAGCTAAAGGAATATGCTTTACTTCTTTCTCACATCAACAGGAAACTCTCCTTTATTCTAGGCAGATTTTGGCATATGATAGACCAGAGTGGAGAAAGCAGATGAATCAGAAAATAAAATTTAAGAAGTTAAACATGCAATCAGAAATATCTAGCTTCTCACTTGAAAAAATGTTCAACATCCATAATCATCAGGGAAATGCAACCCTGAGATTTCACCTCACGCCAGTCAGAATGGCTAAGACCAAAAATTCAGGGGACAGCAGATGCTGACGAGGATGTGGAGAAAGAGGAACACTCCTCCATTGCTGGTGGGATTGCAAGCTTGTACAATCACTCTGGAAATCAGTCTTGCGGTTCCTCAGAAAATTGGACATAGTACTACCGGCAGATCCAGCAAGACTTCTTCTCAGTATATACCCAGAAGATGTTCCAACTGGTAATAAGGACACATACTCCACTATGTTCATAGCTGCCCTATTTATAATAGCCAGAAGCTGAAAAGAACACAGATATCCCTCAACAGAGGAATGGATACAGAAACTGTGGTACATTTACACAATGGAGTACTACTCAGCTATTAAAAACAATGAATTTATGAAATTCTTGGGCAAATGGATGTATCTGGAGGATATCATCCTAAGTGAGGTAACCCAATCACAAAAGAACTCACTTGATATGCACTCACTGATAAGTGGATATTAGCCCAGAAACCTAGGATACCCAAGATACAATCTCCAAAACACAAGAAAATCAAGAAGAAGGAAGACCAACACGTGGATACTTCATTCCTCCCCAAAATAGGGAATAAAATACCCATGAAAGAAGTTGCAGAGACAAAGTTTGGAGCTAAGACGAAAGGATGGACCATCCAGAGCCTGCCTCACCTGGGGGTCCATCCCATAATCAGCCACCAAATGCAGACACTATTGCATATGCCAGAAAGATTTTGCTGAAAGGACAATGATATAGCTATCTCTTGTGAGGCTATGCCAGTGCCTGGCAAATACAGAAGTGGGTGCTCACAGTCACCTGTAGGATAGAACGCAGGGCCCCCAATGGAGGAGCTAGAGAAAGTACCCAAGGAGCCAAAGGGGTCTGCAACCCTATAGGTGGAACAACAATATGAACTAACCAGTACCCCCAGAGCTCGTGTGTCTAGCTGCATATACAGCAGAAGATGGCCTAGTCAGCCAGCATTGGGAAGAGAGGCCCCATGGTCTTGCAAACTTTATATGCCCCGGTACAGGGGAATGTCAGGGCCAAGAAGTGGGAGTGGGTGGGTATGGGAGGAGGGCAGGGGGAGGGTATAGGGGATATTCGGGATAGCAATGAAGTGTAAATGAAGAAAATATCTAATAAGATAATTTTAAAAAATAAAAAAAAGAGATATCTAGCTTCTGCTTTGGAACTTAATAAAAGGTTTTTGATACTTACAACTGAATAATTACAAGAGTTCATACAACAGGCAAATTGAATGCCTAACTTCAGCTATCATGCTATGCAGGACAGCTGATGACTGATGGAGAAGAAAGGCAAAAAGCAAGCTATTTCGGTCAAGCGACACAGCACTGTTTAGCCTTTGTGACTTCTCGTTTTACTCTTTGTCACTTAAAAACATTTGGAGTTAATTTTTTAAATCTATGACAAATACAAATCATATATATATATATATATATATATATATATATATATATATGTTGTGGTGGGTGAGCAGCCACAGGATTTGCTGAGTCATGAGTCCTTATACTCTGGGCAGGCCGTAAATAGAAGGGACAACACTGTGTGTAACTAAATCTACTAGATAAAGCATGGTAGGAGAAAATTAACCTGGGTTCTGGGACAATTCAATATATTAAAAAATAATTTTAAATCATATTTATTTGTATGTGCACACACGGCCCACGTGGCACGTGGAAGAAGAGAGCTTGGAAGCCATTGGCTCTCTCCCTCTTCCCTGTGGCATGCAGGGGTTGAACTCAGGTCATCAGGATTGGCAACAAGCACCTCACCCACTGAGCCACTTCTCTGGCCTCTTTTGTCATTATTTAAGTTTTAGCATACAAATTACCATGTCTCACCAGGGAATTTTCTTCTGTGCTTACTTGTTTGCATTTGCCCCTCCCCACACTGACTCCATCTCCCTTCCCAATCTCTTCCCTTCCCCCCACCACTGTGTTATATATAATCACTATCTTTCATTAGTTTTCTTTTTCCCTTAAGATTTCCCCTTTCCCTCCATTGCCCCCCTTTCAAGTTTCATTACTTATGGACACATAAAAATTAGAATCAAATGTTTCCGTATGGAAAAAAAACAAGCATGAAGTAGTCTAAGTCTGATTTCCTTCATTTAACATAATGGTTTTTCAGTTCCGTCTATTTTCCTACAAATGGCAGGGCTTAATGTAACTAAAAATAACAGGCTTCAGAGTTGGGGCAGCACTCACTCACTAGAATTATTGTGTAAAGTCTGAATAGTTTCTGTGAAAAATATATTTGTGTCTGAATTGTTTCTATCAAGTTCAGGCGTTTTTTAATGTAGTAGACTATGTTTATATACATGTACAAATGTGAACACACATATGTATACATACACAGCACATAAAGAGAGATTAGCCTAATTAGCTTGTCTAAAATGTAAATTTGCTCTAAAATGTGTTCCATTCATGACAAAAAAGGAACATCTACTTATTAATTATCAGCTATGGATCAGACCTGGAGTTTGATATTGCAGAAGGAAGACTGAGTTTGTGCAATGCAGTTACAGACTCTGAAAATCAAGAATGGCCCAGTCAGATGGGCATGCCTCAGGTTTCTCAAAAGGATAGGGTCAAGAATTTGGCCAGGGTCAAAAGACCCAAAGAATTGGTGAATCCTGCAGATATTCTGCTCAAGTGAATCACATTGGATTATTTTACTATATTACAATTTAATACTGAGAAACATGTACTTTAAGATATTTATTTACAAAAAAATAAATAATGAATCCACTATATATAAACATTGTTATAGAACAGTACTTTACGCTTTCAAAAATAAGCAAATAGTAACGTTGTCTTATGTATAATGCTTAACATTATCTTTGTGAGATTTGCAAGTCTCATAACACTCTAGATTCCTACATATGCATTAGCTGTGATGTTTTGCTCTGGGTAACTTTAGGAAAACTTCATTGAACACCACTGAGCAGCTCCGAGGGAATGGCTAGATAATGTTCAGAAGTATCCACCAAGCCTCAGCCTGCTGCCCTGATTATATTAGGAAATGTATCTGGAGTATAAAGGGCATCTTGGATGTGAGAAACTATGAGGGCAGCACTAAGAACATAGACACAGGTATAGAGAGATGTGTGCCTAGAATGGAAGTAAAAGGAACAGACTGCTTTAATTTGTTATAAAGTATGAGAGTCAGTATTTTACTCTAGTACTGGGAACAGAATCCAGAACCTCACACAGGTTGGGGGAGTGTATCTGCCACTTAGGTATGTCTTCAGACTCCAAAGGGCTCAGAGCTTTCTACCTGAGATACTCCTGGGAATAAAGATGTTTCTTACTTAGTAATAACAATAGTAACAGTAATGGCTCATTTGAAGTAAATTGATGTTTCAAGATTGCTGTTTCAATTGCTGTTTTAAGTGCAGTTCTCTGAAAGCAGAGCTCAAGGCAAATAATCCTTTTCTAAAATTTACTGGAGGAGTGGACTCAGATGGACTCAGATGATGAGGAGGTCAATGAGTGTATGCCATCAGGTAGGGTGGGGACTTGTTTCGGTCTCACACCCTGGGGCATGTCCCACTATAGTTCTGTGGTTATCCATTTGACAACCAATAATCAACTAGAAAGAGTCAGTGGGAGATGTTTCATATTTCCTTGACCTGTGGTCATATCTATGCCTTAATCAAATGCATTGATATGGGAAGACCCAGCCCACTCAAGGAGATACCATTCTTTAGACAGAAAGTCCTGTACTGTATAAGAGTAGAAAATCTAGCTAAGCACAAGCAAACAAGGATTCACTCTTTCCTCTTGATGCTGGATGTGATACGGGTAATAATCTCAAAACTCCTACCATTGTTACATCCTCACAGTGGTGGTCTATAACCTGAAATTGTGAGCTGAAACAAACCCCTACACTTCTAAGCTGTTGTTTTTATTTTATTTTTTAGGAGGGGTCAGGTTATTTTTGTCACAAGGGAAATTAAACTAATTAAAGAACTTATCACAAGCCAGACATTGACACCCTCTAGTCATCTGAAATTGAACAATGTCTAGGAAATGTATTCCTTGGCACCAAGCATTGTGCATCAAGCAGAGGAAAATTATGCAAGGAAGCAGGTGACATGAGGGGCTACCAGCTTGAATTTTCAGAGTTTTAGTACCACCCAGATCCATAAGTGAATCCAAGGCATAACCAACAGTAAAAGGCTCAGCAAAGATATTTGGTTAGTTTGGCCACATTAGAGATTACAACTAAAGGGGTTCAGGGACTAACCTCATGTCCCTTGTCTCTTTGGGGCATGGGCATAAACTTTAGGATTAATTTGGGGGGGTTGGGGTAGGGGTCAAGAGCTCTGTATAGCTAAGCAATCTTGATCAAAATGCAGTCTGATTGACCATCATGGTTCTGCAAGGTCATTCAAAGAATGTGTCCTATCTGCAGTTGCTGGACAGGAACATCTGGTTGGTTCCTGTTGCAGTAAATCTCCAACCCAAATATGCCCCAGCAATGAAAACACAACACAGCTAATATGATTACATGCTGTGCGCCTAGATTGGGCAGATCTACTGCTGCACTACCATCTTCCACATCTATGAGACCCCTTAGAACTTGTAGTTTCTCCAGGCCATGAGCTTCTGCTCTGCTTTTCTTCTGGTTCCCATAAGATGATTGTTTCCATTGTGGTGTGTAGCCACTTCCGCATACATTAATGCTCCCATTGTGTGGTTAGACTCATCTTTCTAAAGCTAAAACACCATAGCTCTAGAACTATCTGACTAGAGGCTTGACTAGGGAACTGAACAGGACAGAGCTACCCATTATGTTAGTTAGGTTTCTCTGTTGTTAAATTAACATGAGCTGATGTCATCTGGGAAGAGGGGATTTCAGTTGAGGAATTGTCTCTGTTACAGCAGCTTGTAGTAGGCATGTCAATGGAGGCACTTTCTTGATTAATAACTGATGTGGGAGGGGACAGTATATTGTGGGTGAAGCCACAGCTGGGCATAATACCATAGAATGGTTGAGAAAGCAGGCTGAGCAAGCTGTGAACTAGTAGGTAGGGTTCCTCCATAGTTTCTGCTTCAGCTCCTATCCCAAGTTTCTGCTTGAGGTCCTGTCCTGACTTTCCCCAGTGATGCACTGTCTCGTGGAAGCATAAGACAAACAAGCTCATCTCCTAAATTGTTTCAGGTCATGGTATTGAGCACAGACATAGAAAGCAAACCATGACACTAGTTGCTTCAGAGTACAAAGGACACCAGGGCCCAGACAAATACTCAGCACTGTCTACTACATAGATTCAAACATGGAGGGAAACTTTCAGAGTCTTTGTCTCTTAAAGAAGAATGGCCACTAAGAAACACCAGGCATCCATCTCTTAGCCCTTGTTTTTGTTTTGTTTTGGTTTCCATGGTGAATAAATAGGCAGTTACTTGTGTCTCCTATTTCGATGAATAGCCTTTAGAACTGACACTCTAGAGCTTGTCTTCCTAGAATATTGCTGGAGTAGCCAAGGCCACAGGGAGACCCAACTCAAACAAGGCCAATCTTCATTTTCTTGGTTCTCCTTACTGTCTCTGCTTTGTCGTCCCCCACCCCACCCCCCTGCTGCACCTGGATGCTGAATCACAGGTATATACATGCCCACCGGAGGGCTTCAAGCCAGGGGCTGTAATGGCTACCATATGCCCAGGTCATTTGGCCCTATGATAAAAATCAGAAGTTTTTAAAGTTCTTTCCAGCCGGAGGCCAGTGCTTGGCTTTCACCCCTCCTCATCAAGGGGGAACCTGGGTCTGCAAAATATCTTATTTCTTTGATTTCATTTTGTGGTTTTGAAAGTAGGAAAGAATTCCTTCTAGTTTGAAATTACAGCTAACTACAGGTAAAGAATGTGACTGTGTGTGCCTGGGTTCACTAGAGCCAAGGATAATAGAAAAAGCCAACCTATGACATTAAAACGTCTGCACCAATTACAGCCATTGTGTCTGGGTTCAGCTCTCATTAGTGAGCCAGCCTGACTGAAGGATCTTTGTGTGTGGGCTTGTGTCCCAAGAGAGGGTCATAGAGCCAGCAAACCAGCTGGCATTGGCAGATGGTATCTGTGAATCTGAAGAAAGATCTTGATACTGAGGTTCTAACTTACCTGTGTGCTCACCTGTTGAGAAATGACTAAAATTGTGAGGAATGAATATCTGACATTTTGTGGTAGGCACTGATCTTTGAAAAACAGTGCTCTGCATAATCTGATATCAACTGCTTCCCTGGATAGTGATGTCTATATGGTAGACAATGCTCTTCCTAGTTCACAAAACTCTGGAGATGTGAAAGACGGAAAAAGGGCAGTGAATTAAGAAATAGAAAAATATTAATGTGTTCCTTGGGCTGGGGAGATCATTGGGAAAATATTTGCCTTGTAAGTACAAGGACCCAAAGTCTACCCAGAGAACCATGAGAAACAGCCACAGGAAGTGACCTGCTCCTGCAGTTATCATGCTGTGAAGGTGGAGATAGTCATATACTTGCGGATCAGAGAAGTCACTCGGTCTAGTTGGCAAGCTCTAGGCCAACCCTGTCTCATCAAATAAGGTAGACAGCAAGGAATGGTGTCTAAGGTTGTCCTCTTGCTATCCCATGTGCCTGTGCATGCAAGTGCACACACACACACACACACACACACACACACGCACGCACAAAGCTCTCACACACTCTCTCTCACACATCCACTGGCTCATGCACAGGCATATATAGAAACAGACACACACAAGCACACAATGCTTTCTTACACACACTCTAACACACAGACACATACACTCTCATAAACACACTCACACATACAAACACATACTCTCTCATACAAACTCTCTCACACATACACTATTTAATGAACACAGACACACACACACACATGCTCTCACACACACTCTCACGCACAGACACATACACTCTCATAAACACAGTCACACATACAAACACATACTCTCTCACACACACTCTCTTACACATACACTGTTTAATGAACACAGACACACTCACATGCTTTCACATATACTCTTACACACACATGCATATACATTCTCATACACACACTCACACACACACACTCTCTCACACATACACTGTTTAATGCACACACACAGATGTACACATGCTCTCACATATACTCTTACACACACATGCATATACATTCTCATACACACACTCACACACACACACTCTCTCACACATACACTGTTTAATGCACACACACAGATGTACACATGCTCTCACATATACTCTTACACACAGACATACACACTCTCATACACTTTCATATACACATACTCACACATGCATACTCTCACACACATATACTCTCTCATACACACACACACACACCCCTTACATTTGTGAATCGATGAACATCAAAACCCGGTGCTGAGTCCCTAGTTATTAGAAGTCTATGCTTTATAATGAACATTTTGGTGTTCATTTATTGGTCAGAAAAATCAACTCAAGGATGTTCCATAGGGCTGCCATTTTGCTTACATGTGTTTGTAACATAAAACTCATCTTGTTAACTTTTAATTATTTTGCTTTATGTGAATAGATGTTCTGCTACATGTGTTTATGTGTACTGTGTACATTCCTGATGTCTACAGAGTCCAGCGAAAGGTGCTGCATCCCCTGGAATTGGAGTTAGAGATGGTTTTGAGCTGTCAGGTAGATGAAAGGAACTGAACCAGGGTCCTCTGCAAGAGCAGCCAGCCAGTGTTCTTAACCATCAAGCTGTGTTTCCACCCTAGACCTTACTAGTTTCTTAAAATTATACACTTGCTCAAAATGTTTGACAACTGTTACTCAAATGATAATGAAGTTCAGTTAGAAGGGTACTGCCCATGTGTTGCTCTGTGTGTAGACTAATACTCCTCACCATAAACAGAAGATAGTCTTTCATTCTGCCTTCTAATTGCGTCTTTTCTAGGAGGCTACTTCAAAGCTGAATATATTCAAACAAGCATCTACACAATATGGTCTTCATGGCAGAGACTCCTGTCTGCCTGCTTCAATAATTCCCTCCCTCCTCCCCTCCTTTTCTTCTCCCCTCCCTTCTTGCTTCCTTTCCCTGTTGGAAGACTGGAGTGTGTATTTCAGAGTCAGGAAGATTAACTAGCCAAAGCAAACTGTGGTTGGGAACTTAACTTGCTGTAAATAAGCAATTAAGATGGAAACAATGTCCCCACGCACCTCCGCCAAATATTCCCACCCTGGAGCAGGTTCCTGTCACCTCACACCTTGATTATCAATGTGGCTCCCAGCTCAGTCCCTGACTGCAGCCCCTCCTCACAGGACTCCAGTCACATAAGCCAGATGAATGCTTTGAGTATATTGTTATCATCAGGAATTTCCCTGCTCAAAATCACCCGGATTTTTTCATCTCCAGGTTCAATCTGAACTTCAGAGCTGAGTATGGACACCTCACATCTTGTGTCAATAAACTGGCCAAACTCATCTTTGGATGCTCTCAACTTGGGCCTAATGTATTTGCCCTATTGCCCCCTGGCACAAAGAGAATGTGATAAGGAGTTCAAACAAAAGCTTCAGCAGTGTCCTCTAAGGTCTTCCAGCATGGCAGCCAACACACACACACACACACACACACACACACACACACACACACACACACACGGCTATTCTAGCAACTGAACAAATGGGAGTGCTTTTGCAAGTGCTTGTGTTTGCCCTTGCTTTGCTTCTGTAAACACATACCTCTCTACCAGTCTTCTTCAGTTCTGCTCTTATCCTCATTTCAGAAGCACAGGGCCTTGTGAGTTAGATACCCCCTCAGGTATTATAATCGCTGATCAATGAGAAAGCTAAACCCTGCCCCCTCATAGTACCTAGCTACAAACCAGTATGCTTCCAGGAGAAATCAGACCTAGCACAGGTACATTACTGAAACTAGGCCAAGTTTAAAGCAACAACACTGGAATTTGATCTTGAAACTCATTAACAGTGAGCAGTAACATAGGCTCCCTACCAATAATTCCAGATGCCTGGCTTTGCATACTTACCTTTGTGATGTCTGTCAATATCTACAGTCTTTGTGGGATGGCCAAAGCATGGGTGAGATGTGTTGTGCCACCTATGTGCACTAAGTCTGTCCACCTGTGACACTTGACCTCACCACATAAAGCAGGCTTTTAGATCAGACAACTCTCTTTTCCTTTCCTTTCCTTTCCTTTCCTTTCCTTTCCTTTCCTTTCCTTTCCTTTCCTTTCCTTTCCTTTCCTTTCCTTTCCTTTCCTTTCCTTTCCTTTC
>NC_034594.1:158255393-158275384 GCF_900095145.1 Mus pahari | reverse complement strand
TCCTCTCCTCTCCTCTCCTCTCCTCTCCTCTCCTCTCCTCTCCTCTCCTCCCCTCCCATCCTCTCCCCTCCCCTCCGCTCCCTTTCCCTTCCTTTCTCTTTGTGCATGCACTCTGGTTTAATAAGCATATGTAAGCACCAGAGGAAAAAAAGAATAGCAGCAGTGGCTTATTTATAGCTCACACTGGTCTTTCAAAGCCTCTACTCCCAGAACCCCTTATATTTTCTGCCCCATGAATTCTTAATGAGTTCCAGTTGAAGAAGTACAACCATTCCATATTCTGAGAGAAGAAAGGAGGGAGAAAGAGGAGAGAAAATGTCTGTCTGTCTGTCTGTCTATCTATCTATCTATCTCATCTCTCCATATCTATCAATCATCTATCTCTATCAATCTATTATGTATCAATCTATCATCTCTATTTATCAGTCATCTATCTGTCTATCCATCTATTCTATCATCTATCTGCCTATCCATCTACCTATCTATCAAACATGTCCCCACCAAGTACCAGGGATGATATAACTTACCCTTTTTCTTCTGTGTTGGAAAATGTTAGCAAATACGTTAACAGACAGGCCTGCTCTAATTTTAAATCTTTTAAATCATCTTTATAGTAATAGAAACACATGAGCTGATCTTTGAAGATTCTGTGTTGTACAGAACATCTGCATCTCAGTGTTCTAACAAACACCCAGGGTGAGCTTAACCCAGCAGGGCAGGCACATAGCTAGCCCCAGGTTGCAATAATGAGGGCTTCTATTCATTTCTGACCTCACCTTCCTCTGCTTAAACCTGCTGTGGTGAATGGTACCCTTACCCCCTGACCCTCCCCAAATGGCTCAATGAATCAAATAAGGCTCATAAAAATGATTTGTTGATTTGTCAGGAAGTAGACAAAAAACCCAGAGTTGATTTCTGCTTAGGAATGGTTCAGCTCGCTCACAAACTCTTATTCTTTTAATTCTAGAATAGTCAAATGCTTGGAACTGACCTGGGCTGTTTGCAAGAGAATCCAGTGCTCTTGATTGCTGAGCAATTTCTCCAGCCCCAGATTCTAAATTTAAGCCCCTCAATATAATGAATTATTAACATGAATATGTTATATATCCCCTTCATTTTATATTAAAAAATACTGAGGATTTGGTGAAATTTTATCTGAAGTATTATTGAGGTTTAGAATTCTATTATTCAATAATATTTAATTTTGATTAAAAACAAAAATAACTTATTCCAACTATGAAGCTGGATATGATTTAAAAATCATAGATATGATACTTATCTTCTCTCCCATGCATATATTCATTCAGATGTATAATTATACCTCTGTCACACTGAGAATATTTGAAGAGACTTACTTTGTTTTATATGGGACCACAAGATAAAAAGTAATTTTTTTAAAATAAAAATTTAAGTGACTTATTTTGTTTTATATGGGACCACAAGATAAAAAGTAAAAAAAAAAATTTAAATAAAAATTTAAGTGATGTGATCTAGAAATGGGAAATCTTAAGGGAAAACAGAGTCAGACTGCATAGATAAGAATGTCTGAGGACCAAATAGGAGCCTTCAGATCTTATCTGGAAATACAAAGACAAAAACACAGGAATATTCTGAGAGATAGCAAATGGTAACAGAGAAGTGTATCTAATTCAACCCAGAAAACCTGTTAGATGGAGAAAGGGGCTAACTGTATTCCATTGCTTAGAAACTACTGCAAACTGTTATGTAAGCATCTTCTATAGGGAAGTATGATGGTTAGCTTTAACTGTCAACTCACCATATTCTAGAAACACCCAAGAAGAGAGTCTCAAGAGAGATTGCTTACATTGGCCTGTAGGCTTGTCTGTGGAGGATTGTCTTGACTCAACTGCCAAAACTGATGTGGGAAGACCCAGACCACTGTGGACAGCACTATTCCTTAGGCAGGCCCACTGTGGGCAGCACTATTCCCTAGGTAGGACAGCTTTGAACTGTGTAAGAAATGAGAAGCTGGACTGACTAACAAAAGCAAGCAAATAGGTGTGCATGAAACCATTTCTCTCTCCTGGCGATGGACATAATGTGACCAGCTGATCCCAGCCTCTTTTACTGCAACTCTTTCACAGTACTGGACTGTAACCTAGAATTGTGAGCCAAAATAAACATTTTTTTCCTTGTTTTCAGTTTACACAAAGTGAAAGAGTCAGGCTCTTTATAGTCTAGTGCATCCCTATGTCATTACTGAAGGGTCAGGAGTCCCCAGGAAGGGCTTCTAGGACTTTCTTTAAGGGTTCTTGTCAGGTGTTCAATCATGGCAACAGAAGTAAAACTTGGAAAGGAAGGAAATTGTTAAATACAATGATTGAAAGCACTTACTATAGAAATTAATTTCAACAAGGCATTATGTGACATATTCCCCATAGTGTTGGGGAAGATGTAGAAGCTCTGAGAGGCACCAGGCTGAAGGAAGTGACTCACTGGGAATAGGCCTTGAAGCTTATAGCCTGGCCCACTTCCTATCATGTCCCTGCTTTCTGGCCTAAGCAACTGTGGTGTGGCCATTTCAATGTTCCTGCTGACACAGCTGTGGAGCTACTCCACTACCAACTTCCCTACAAGGAAGGACTGGATCCCTGCAAGTAGGCGCTCATGGGGGGCCTTTTTCTGTTAAGTTGCTTTTGTCTTCTACAGGGGAAGGGAGATGATACAGTAGTGTGTATGTATTTATCAAAAGAGAAGAGGAAGCGCATACAGACATGTACAATCGGAAGCCGGACTCCCTCGTTAACTCCCATACCTCATCCTTATGCTTGCTTTGTTGGACATTTTTACAGATCAGATTGTCAAAAAAGTCAAGAATGGCATATGTTGAGATGATTTCGGTTCTTAACAAATGCTACTGATATCTGTAATGTTCTCTAAAACAATATTCAAAGTAAAACAAAAGCCAAGTCTGGAGACTAGAAGCATGTAATATAACATTAAGAAATGAACACTTAAAAGGTCAGATTTATTTAATCCATGTTTGTTGTATTCTCTGTTCAAGAGAATTCCTTAAGGCTGAATGAACATTTGTATCATATAGTTCAACATGCTGGGTAAATTCTGTCAGTTTAGAACTGACATGGCAAGTCTACCTCACACATGATGAAAGAGATTACTAGAGAAGCAAATGCAGGGGTACAGATGGAGATCAGACTGTACCCTCTGAGATCACACAGAAACAGGCTAAACATTGGGTGTTTAATTTTTTTATGTAATTTACACACACATGTACATACTCTGAAAGGCCAGACAACAGCATGCTGTCTGGAACGATCCATGAAGTCTCTTATTGTTTCATCCTACAGGGGCTCTGATACCAGTAGAAGTCACACTGCAGTTGACGCAAAGTGAAAGAGCCAGGCTCTTTATGGTCCTATGCATCCTAAAGTCATTACTGAAGACTCGGGAGTCCCCAGGAAGGGCCTCGGGAGCATGGGAAATGTGGGCTCAGACAGTCCAAGACTGCCCTCCAGCAAAGGAAGGGCTTCTGTCTGGCAAAATGTCAGCAGCTATGTGGCTCTGATGGAGGAAAATGAAAAGGGACCTGGGGCATGGGAACCCAGTCTTCAGAGCTGAGTCGGCAAGGAATGTGGCAGAGATGTTGTGAGGGGCGTTTCCATTTGTGCTAAGGAAGAGAGGAAGTTTGGAGCAAAGATTCACATTCTATTCCAACTCAATTATTCCATGGTTCTGTGAAAGCAGTTGGGTTGGCAGGTTTCCAGGAAATGGCTGACAGACAGGAAGCAACCGGAAGCAAAGGGAGAAATATCAAGGAGCCTGGAGAGTCCATTAATGGATGCATAAGTCTCTGATTTATTGAAATTGGCCATACTTATTGAGTTCCATTCAAAAATCTTGCTCAGTTGTGAACACTTGGAAGGTAATAGGAAAATTTCCCTAAGAGTGGACACACCTTTGCTAATGTCCACAAAAAAAGCCAGGAAGGGAAACACTTGGAAAAAATTTTTACAGAGAAAATGGGAAAACTTGGAGGCAGAAGAGGAGGAGGAGGAGAAGGGAGGGTTGAAGGGAGGGAGGGAGGAGGAGGCAGAAGAGGAGTAAAAGGGGGGAGGAGGAAGAGGAGGGAAAACCCAGTAATCAGAAGGAAGAAACATTGTATATCTGCTCACCTTTGCTCACCCCTGTTCCCCACTCTCTGCCGTTCTGGCTGAGTTTCAGACTCCTCCGCTGGGTCTAATCAACGGCTGACCACATCTGTTCGATTGGAAGTGTACGTCATCTTGGTTTTGGAATATAGGCAAATATGCACTTAGTTCTTCTCCAAGCCAGAAGCTTGCTCAATGTTTAAGGATCGGGTTAGAGGAGAGCCAGGAAACAGGGAACAATGGTCAGAGCCCAGAGAGCTGTTCAGAGGAGAGGATTAGGTTGTGTCATTCTGGAGTCCAGGCTTGTTCATTTATGTGATCCTTCAAAGAGGGGATCAACCCACCCATGCAGCAGAACCTCACATGAAATAGAGTGACATCACTACACATCATCTACAGAAACCCTGTCTTCTAAGATCTCAAACCATGCCTCTTAATCAACGCATTAACCATTATATGTTTTTCAGGGAGAGTGTGAAAATTATGCAATTATCCCTATATTTATTTAAGCTGTGGATATGGGATATGTTTATATCTTCATGTCTGTGTGCACCTGTGCATGTGCAGGAATGTGCACCTGTACAAAGGCTGGAGATCTGTGGCAGGTGTCTTCCTTAGTCTTTCTGTAATTTGCTTTCTGAAGGAGGATCTCTCATGCCCAGCAGTCCTCACTTGTTTACCAGATCTAGCTGCCTAGCAAGCCCCAGGAATCTCGTTGCTCCACCCCCTCAGTGCTAGGATGACAGGTATGGACCCAGTGTCCATCTAGTTTTGCACAGAGGTTGGGGATCCAAACTCAGGTCCTTACATTTGTGTGGCAACTGAGCCAACTTTTCAGTCACAATATCCATTTTACATGTGAAGAAAGTCAGAGGTTAAGAGTGAAAAGGAAGTTTCTTGGGACAAAGTGCACAAGTTATGCAATAGTCTGACCTCTTCTTCCCCAACACAGTTTCTGCTTCTGTCGCTGTTTGATTTGCTCTTTTTTGAGACATTGTTTTGTTTTACAACACAGGCTGAACCTGAGCTCATAGTCCTCCTGCTTCGAGTACAGGAGAACTGAGATTCCCAGTGTGTCCACCACATCCAGCTCTGATGCTCATTACAATTTATGACCTTTCACAAGTATGATACTGAACTTGAGTGAGGATTAACTTACCTTTGATAAATTTTAAATCACAGAATAACAGTGCATCCATTTGACTTGACTAGAAAATCTAAAACTTGTTCCAATATAAGCTCCAACTACTCCAGCTCCTGAGAGAAAGGACATGAATGATCAGACTCACAACTCTTTCTTATGGTGATCAGTTTCTCCCATAGCTTAGTATATTTAAGGTCCAAGCTATTTACAAGCATCCCATTTAATCTTCTGTACCTTCCCTTTAATTTAAGCACACACACACACACACACACACATACACACACATACACACACACATACACACACACATACACACACATACACACACATACACACACATACACACACACATACACATACATACACATACATACACATACATACACACACACACATACACACACATACACATACACACACATACACACACGCACACATACACACACACACACACACACACACACTGTGTGCCCACAGGCACAGACATTTACAAAGAAATACAGTGTTCGGGTTTAAAAGTTCGAGTGGTTGTTTCATTTTATCATTTCTTTTCTCAAACATACCACAGAATTGTGAGGTTAAATATTTTCTCATAATTAGCATATAGTTGTGAAAGTTGCTTTCTTCTCTTTTCTACTTCAGACTATATACATACATACAAGTAACTAGCTTATATGAAGTTCACATAATCTGTTGTTGCACAGAAGTATAACAGGCATGCAGTGTGAGAATCTGATAAGAAAAACTGAGGGATGCCCACAGCAAGTCCAAGGTTTTCTGCACATCTGTGACTCTGTGGACCTGACCCTTTGGGATAAAAGAAACCAACTGGCTAGTCAGATGACTCACAAATTGGGTTGACTGGGTCTTGGTTACATTTCTCTTGCTGTGAAAACCACTACCAGAGGCAACTTGATGAAGACAAAGGGTTGACTTGGCTAATGCTTCAGAGGCTGAGTGCAGCACGGTGGCAGGTGGCTGAGGCTCACTTGTTAAGTACTTGCTACTGCTGCTGCATGAAGACCTGAGTTCAACTCACAGGGTTTACAACTGTGATCCCAGCACCAGGCAAGAGGAGACGGGGAGATCTCTGGGCCAATGGCCAGCCAGTATAGAGGAATCAATTTGCTGCAGGTTCAATGAGACACCTTGACTCAGAAAATAAGATGGACAGAAGTTAAGGAAGACACTTGGTGTTGAACTCTGCCCTTTGTATGTCCATGTAACTGCCCATTTGAGCACACACATGCTCATGCACACACACACACACAAACACACACACACACACATGGACACACGGGCACAGAGAGAAAAAGCAGAAATGTTGCAGATGAATTTAAGTAGAAACTTCTGGTATGTTTTAGAACACCAGGAGAGAGGTCTGGAGCTGGCTTTGTTGACTAATGGGAAGTCCAGGATCCAGAGAGCAGCCTGTGACTTATCATCTCCACATTTTATTAATCTCTCTGCTAAGGGATTCTGGATTATTGTTTAACACTGGGCAAACTGCCAGAGGTCATGGGTTGCCAAGGAGGATGGAAACCCTCCTTAGATCAAGGACTCCCAGAAGCAGGCACATAAAAACAAAAGGAGATATGAATGGGTGTGGGACCCCAACTTTTTGCATTTCTATTTTGGACCACTTGTGTGGAATCACAAGGGCGGATGCCATTTCAACACTATTGTGAAAGTCACCAAGCAAGGTCTGCCTTTTGGCTTTTTTTTTTTTTTTTTTTTTAATGTGGGCGAGCCCTAAACAGAAGCTGGACCAGAAAGTGTGCTTTATTTTCCCGTGAAAGTACAATCTGGAGGCGTAGTCTCACACAGCACTTTGACTGCAAACACAATATGAGTATCGTCAAACTGCGCATAATTCAGATTCACTCAGGACCCCAGTGTAGTATATTTGCATTAGTGCTGCTCCTGTAGAATGTGGGATCTTTTCTTTCTCCTCTTATTGAAAACACACTGTGTGTTGACTGTATTCTTCCCCATCTGAGATACCTCTGATGTTTCTAAGCTCTGGGCCCACATGCCTTCCAAGGTCACTTGTCTTCATTCTCCATCAATTCTTTCCTAGATATTACAACACATCTCTCACACCTACAAAAAATAATTCCCAAGTTCACACTGTGACTTGAACCAGAGACCTATTTTCGAATATACAGCACTCTAGCATACATGACTTGTCTGTCTAGATGAGCCTTGTTGGAAACACCTGAGTGAAGCTGTTTAAGTAATGTCCCTTTTATCAAAAGCACAAGTGTGTTCCCATATCCCAGATTTTCTTTTCTGATCCCAGCCCGAGTGTGTACCAGCTGAGTGCCTGCTCCCCAAACAGGCAGACATCTGGAATTCTTTAATAATTAAGGGGGTGTGTTTGTGAAATCTTCGCTCCATATAATGTCGCCTATGATAGCTCCAAGGATTCTTGGAAAGAGGGTAGTTGGGATGCGGTGGCTGGTCACATTTCTAAGGTCAACTCTCCTAGTCACTTCATGCTTCAGCTTCCTGTGTTGATTTCATTATGAGTCTTGGGGTGGGGTTCTTCCCTGAAACATATACTGCAATGGCTCCCAGACCTCACAAGCTCTGGCATCAATCTCCTAAATGCCTTTCAGCACTCAACCTGGATATCTAACAAGTCTCTCACAGTTCAAGGGCACAAAGCTGGGCTATTCCGAACCCCACACCTGCTCCTGGATTCTTACCCACCTCAGAACATGTCGTTACCATGTTCTTTGTTTGAAGAGCTGGGATCACAGGAACCATCTTAGATTCTTTATTTCCATCTCTTCCACACAGAACCTACCATCTGTCTGCTCTCTGTTTTCCAAGTACACAGTGAACCAGATCATTTCTCACTCCTTCCAAGCCGGTCGTACTCGGTCACCCGAAGAATAACCGTGCGCTCCTGCCTCCTGTGCTCCAGCCATACTTAACACTCCACACTCAGCTCTCAAGTCACCATGACCCTCTAAAAATGAAAATCAATCTGTGTTCCTCCTGAGGTCTAAACTGCCTAATGAGACCTCTTTAGAGTGGAAGGAAATTCATACACATCAGTTGACAAGGTCCTTTATGGCCATCCCTGCCCTAACACCTCTGTCCACCTTTCTTTATGTTCTTGCTGTTTCTTAAAACACCAGGCATCACAGCCTCCTGACTCCAGCTTTAACACCATCTCATTCCACCTCAGATGATTCATTCTTCATGTTCATCTCTGTATGACACTAAATGTACCTTTGCTGGGATTTTATTGTCTATAATTTAGACTTTTTTTCAGTGCAATATAGTTAATAAATTTCAATTTCTACTGGGAAATTTCTTTCTGGGAATTGAAGGCAAGCAAATGGCTGTTAACTAGAATATACAGCCCACTCACGGGTTATCTTCTTTAGCCTTCGCTTGGTTATAGGACTTAAAACTCTAAGGTGTGTGGTCTATTTGTTTAATCTCCCTCTGAAGCTAGGCATTATCTGGAATCTAAACTCAATTCCGCTAATGCATAGCAAACATCAAGCATTCTGTCTGTGCTTCTAGACTAGATAGGCATATGAGAATTGCTATTGCCTTTGTAAACTTCACAATTGTAAAATACAAAGAAGGGCATTGAGGGCTGCAGAGCCTTAGTGCTTGTTATTCTCCAACCTGTGTGTCTGGGGAATAATTGGGTTGTCACTTCTTCTAGCACATTGTGGCCATACCCTCAGCCCCATTTACAGTGAGTATCCCACCAGTGTGCCTCAGTAAATCAATGGGGGGTTATGTTCTAGGGGATTCTCAAGCTATGAATGATGTTCAATAATAATAGCTTACAATTAAATGGGGTTATAGATTTATATATTCATATATATTCATATAGTCTGTGTTATACTCTATGTAGGTCTATTTACCTGACTGCTTAGGATATTTCTCCTTGGGTTCTAAGCGTCTATGGATATTGTTCACTTGTATGCAAGTTTTTTTTCTAGCATGACCAGGATTGGCAGTGATAACACTCCCTGTGTTCTTTTGTTTTGCATTATAAGTAAAGATAGGTTTGGAGTTACACACTGCTCCTTGTCTCATGTGCTGCCTCAGATGGATGCCAAAATCTCCAGTTACATGATTCAGCATGGAGTCTGTTAGTAGCACCTCCCTGGCACCAGCTTTTTAGTGCCCCTCCCCCCAGATGCAGCTTATTTTACTTTACAGAACAAATGCAAGGTATATCTTGGACGAAACTGAGTGGGTAGAGCAGGACGTGACCACAGGACTCCAGATGGAGAGGTAATCATCCTAAGTATATCTTGGGGTTTGGTTTCTATGCTTCAGAACTTATAACCTATGGGCTGTGAGGGGCTGCTGCCTGGCTAGTACTATTGGTACCACTGAGCTGGCTGGAGCAAGGCAGAATGAGAAGCTTGCATTTCAGAGCTGACCCCTTAAAAAATATAGCATAAGACTCCTTCAGATCAGCAGAAGCATCCTGAAGAAAAGGCTGGTATAGGTGGGGGAGCATCCGAAGTACACTCTAATTCAGCCTATGCCTGAACAACCGGTAGCATCCATCTGCCCATCATTAGATAACTTAGAAGCATGTCCAAAGTATGAGATACCTGGCTCCTTTTGGCATATTTTCTACACGGCTTTGAAGGTCTGTCACATCTGAGCAAGCTTTCTGAGGAATTCTTCCCTTGTAAGATACAAGGATGTACTAGTTAGTCAGTTTTGGTTGGCCACAGGAGAAAAATCAACTATGTAGGTTTACCAGAAAGC
Organism: Mus pahari; assembly: GCF_900095145.1. Lineage (NCBI taxonomy): Eukaryota > Metazoa > Chordata > Mammalia > Rodentia > Muridae > Mus > Mus pahari. The sequence goes on along the minus strand of NC_034594.1, from coordinate 158,265,349 downwards.
CTATTCCGTGGGAAGCCACAAGGGCTCAGAGGAAGTTGTTGATGTTCTCCTAGATTGTTAATAGCGGAGTGCCTTGGTTCTCTGTAGGGAGTGAATTTATAGAATAAACTTTGAGGATCTAAAAATAACAGTAGAGTAAGTTGGTAAGCAAAAGCCAACTGATCTTTATAACAATTGTAAATTTCAAAATAAAAAGACAAATCACCTGGGGAGTGAGTGACAGCTCCCACCACCATTAAACCGATTGTCTTTTTAGGCCTACTTCTAGGCCATAGGTTATTGAAAGCTCATGCGTTTTTCTTCCTTCTCAGATGACCTGACAAATGCCTTACTTTTGTTAGAATTGGCAGGTGATAGTTCTTTACACCTGACATCAGGACCTAGGAATAATCTACTTAATGAACCACAAACACTGTCTTTAATTGTTCTTTACCATCCACAATCCTTGGCTACCCCAGAGTATTGAATCATAAAAATCCATCTCATTTCATTCTCAAATATGTAATCACTATGTCATCCTGTTCCTATTACACTGGAGTCTTCCAGAGCAGCAGAACTAAGAATTCAATTCACAAAAGGGGATTAACTGGATAATCTCATGTGAGCAGGGCCTAAAATGTCCCAAATTGGCTGCCTAGTGGCTGCAGAGTCAGGGAAACAAAAGAAGGCTCTGTCCTCAGAGAAGAAGCCAGAGCTCCAGAACAAGAAAGACCAGTGATGCTGCTTCTCCAAGGACAAAGGCCTGAGTCCCCTCCCAGCCACCTCTCTGGCTCAGATGTGAGGTCTAGTACCTTGGTGAGGCCCCAGGATGGCAGCTGTAGGCAAAGGTATGGGCTGGGGAATGTAGGGCTAAGGTGACAGCAAACTTCCCAGTTCCTCTACTTTCCCACTCCATCACTGCCCTGTTGCATGCTGGGACTCATATCTGTTCTCTGGTGCCCGTTCCAGTCATCTCTGGTGGTGCCCAATGTGTCTTCCCAGTTCTCTAGATATTAAGCCAGCCAAGTTGACAAGCAAAATTAACACCACACCTAAGATAAAATTATCAGTAGATCCTCTGGCACGAGGGGAGTAACCAACAAATATTAGCAAACCCTACCACATGCTCTGGCTCTGCGGGGAGTAGATGATATAAGGAGCACTTCCCCCAGATGAAGGGGAAGGGCTGGAGGACTTAGCATGTGCTCTTCACCAGATCGGTAACCAGCATTCTCATGACTCTCCAGAAGCCAGAGGTGGTGTATGCCTGACGGGTGGTTCAGAACTGCGACCCCCAGCCACAGCTCTGAATTCTGAGGCACCTTCCACGGGGTCAAGACAATAGATGCTGGCTTTCCATTGTGCTAGGTCTCTTCAGATAAACAGGACCAAGAGTATAGGCACACTCACGTCAAATACATACCATACCCACTATATACATACCAAACACTTACCATACACACATTTATCAAATATACACACAAATAACCATACATGTACCAAATATGTACATGCACACAATATACACACCAAACACACACACATACAATATACACACACCAAACACACACACACACACACACACACACACTCTCATACACATACATACCATATATCATACTACATAATCACATACCATATACCCACCCACCACACATCACACGCCAAACACATACACATACTCATCCATCCATACACCAAACCTCTCTCTCTCTCTCTCTCTCTCTCTCTCTCTCTCTCTCTCTCACACACACACACACACACACACACACACACCATATATCATACTATATAATCACATATCATACACACACACATACACACACATATCACATGCCAAACACATACACACATACTCATCCATCCATACACCAAACTCCCCCCACACACCCACACACACTCCCCCACAAGTATATCATATTCTCTCTGCTTGGAATGAATGTCTTTTATCTAAAAACTTAGAATGGGTGGGGTAGACTATTTGCTAATATACACTGACCTATCTTGGGAGATGGATCTAAATGCTAAAACAAAATTGGAGGCTCTTCCTTACACTTAGCCACAGTGAAATCTTATGCATTGCTGTCTACACTGCTATGTGACTTCAGGCCTGGGATGTTCCTATCTGTGACATCTCAGTGCTCGGGTTTTGATTAGGAAAGGGTTGGGACTTCACATTTTCAGATCAGGGATCCCAGCCCTCAGACCACCCCACCCTTTCCTCCTGTAGAAAGTAATGTTTTACGGGATTATCTCATGCAATTTAGAGGGCCAGCAAGGTGAAATGAGTGGCCAGCCTGGCAGGCTGCAAGCTCATGCATGATCCCATTTCAGTCACATTCAGTCTCAAGCAGAGTGATTAAAAAAAAAAAAAAACAAAAAAAACCACCAATCCTTGCTGCTAAGGTCTATAACTAATTAGATGAAGCCTGTCCTTGCTGTGTTGGGTAACCAGCATTATCCAAAACCTATTGATTTAAATGCTTATCACACCCAAAATCTACCTCTAAAGTAATATCCAGCCACATACATATTTGATCAATAGCAAGGCTCCTTAACCAAGCAAAGCAGCACATAAAATTAACCATCACACAGACACACAGATACAGACACACACACAGACACACAGACACACACACACAGACACACACATACACAGACACATACACACAGACACACAGACATACAGACACACAGACACACACACAGACACACACTCACAGACACACACAGACAGACACACAGACACACACACAGACACACACACACAGACACACACACACAGACACACACACACAGACACACACACACAAACACCGACAGACACACAGACACACAGACACACACACAGACACACACACAGACACACACACACACACACACACACACACACACGCATGCATGCATGTAATTTTCATTTACCAAGTGGAAGTTAACTAGCCGTCCTTGCCACCTTCCTAGGAGATGCGGGACCTAGGATGGCTCAGTTAAAGCAGCTGGTTGAGGAGCACTGCTGCTTTATACAAAGCTTTGGCCTGCTGGGTCCTTATGCTCCCAGCAGGTAATGTGACGCAGGAAAGAAGAAACTCCACCATCTGGGTCACAAAAAGTCCAACTGTGGGGACAGTTAGGGCTATTGTGCTAGTCCCACAGTGTCCTTCCAACAGCTTCTGTGCACCCTGGTGTGGTACCACACACACACACACACACATACACACACACACACACACACACACACCAAGCAAGGACAACTTGTCTCTTCATTGTGGTATGTCTACAGGAACAAGACAATCTGGGCCTGTGTCCCTAGGGCTGTGACCACTAAAGAGAGGCATCTAATTTATATTTGGACAAACCTCCTAGAGGTGCCTGCAGCCATATCTTACCTCTCTGTGATAAATACATTATTTAGGTCTCTTCTCTCTAATTGAAAGATGAAAACAGAGATTATTTCAGTTTAAATGTATAATTAGCTTTCCATTCTTCCAGTTGCCAAACCACCTCTGTTTCCTGCTGATACAGGCCCTATGGCCCTAGAGAAATGTTTCTTGCTTGCTTTCCCCTGAAAGCGTAGCTGAAAATAAAGATGTTGTTTCATTTATGCCTCCCTCCTCTGACATATTATAAAAGACATCTCTCTCTTCCCCCCTCTCCCCTTCCTCTCTTCCCCCTTTCTCTCTTCCTTCCCCTCTTCATCCTCCCTCCCCTCCCCTTCCTCCTCCTCCCCTTCTTCTCTTCCTTTCCCTCCTCTTCCTCACTCCCCTCCCCCTTCCCTCCACTCTACATCCCTTCTGTTCCTCTTTCCTCTCCTTTCATTTTCTCTCCATCCCTCTTCCCTAAACCAAGTCACAGATTTTAATTCTCCTGCATTAGTTATCCTTCCATACTGGATAAGATGTGTGTGTGTGTGTGTGTGTGTGTGTGAGAGAGAGAGAGAGAGAGAGAGAGAGAGAGAGAGAGAGAGGAGGAAAAAAGAAAAAGAAAATCTTACAGTCTTCAGGATTCAAAAGAAAAGTCCTTGGCTGTTTACTCTAAATTAGCTTTAATTTCCCATATTTGTCAACTGTGTAATAATACATTTATTTTTTTATCCCCCATATCCGTCAACTGTGTAATAATACATTTATCTTGTATCCCTATTATACATTTATTTTACATCTCCCTCTCTATTACTACTCTAACTTTATCTTCTTTCTCCATTGGCTTCTGATTTTTTTTTTCCCAGTCTGGACCAAGATGGGGTAGCTGTCCTTAGAAATACCCTGATAATTTTGTTTGCACAAAAGTAAAGTTCTCTACCTTGCAAACATTCCTGGAATTCCATCTCCCCTGCCTCCTGTGCGGAGCTGTGCACCACACCTCTGAAACTCAGAGTTAATGATATCAGTTAAGTCAGAAACACCTTGGTTCTTTGAGATCACATCTTTTCTCTGGCAACATAGCTCCTTTGCAACCGATGTGCCAGAAAACCGTTTCTCCTGACTATGGCTGTTTATTATTTACTTCAAGCAAAGCACACATCCCATGATGAGCTCCAAAACCAGGAATCAGAGAGTGACTTTACTAAAACAACCAAGAGTCAGCAACCAGTATTCTTAGTTATGGCTCAACAAAAGTCACCTGAGAAATGGCATGGGATTCGCCCACACTCTATAAAGGAAGCACTCCAATGAGAAGGTTCTTGTCAAACAAAACACAGGGTACCTCTGCTCTCAAGACTGCTGCAACTCAGGTTCAAGATACACTTTGCATACAAGATACACACACAAACTGCTGGAAGCTTCTGATAGACAGTTCTTCTATTGAAGTTCCAGAGAACATAAATCAGAGGCTAAGTGTAGAACCATGCTCACTCTGAAGTCACCTGGCCTCTCTTCCAGACCTTTGCTTTCCCTACAGCTGTCACTATGCCAATCACACCCTTCCTTCTTCCTTAGCTAGCAGCCATGCAGCTCCAATTCCTGCCTCTGTCATCAACTGACTCCACATGTCCTTCTCCTTGTGTGTGTCTGTCCTTATGTATTTTCTCCAGTTCTTATGAGAATCCCAAAGGGTTAAAAACTCTATGTCCATCTATGTTCATGAACTAAGGCTGAGGAAAAACCAGGGATTTGGGAGACAATACTCAAACCAATGCTGGCTCCTCTTGAGAGAATAGGCCTAAGTCAACATCCTTAAATGTATTTCTTAGACTGGAAGTTTGTGACTAACTAAGACAGTTCTACAGAAGTAGAAGAGGCTTTGGGGGTCATTTCTGCTCAGCTGGATGAACTGGATGCCTGGAGCTAACCTTTCCACAGTGACATTCTTCTTCAAATTTTCTTCTGTCTAGGACAGTAGGACCAGGAGCACAATGCAGATACATAAAACCTGGAGTCTATAACACCGAGCTTTCTAATCACATTTACAATCCAGTAGTCTTCAACTCAGTGATCTGTAAAAATCTGAAATCTCAAATTTTCTTGGCCAAAGTTTAGTGTCAATCCATGTTGACCATCAGATGCTAGCTAGAACTGACATCAATATCCCTTTAATGTAGAGACTTACATGCTTCGATACAGAAATACTGTTTGATATAGGTGCGGTCCAAAACATACCCCAAGTTTTATATTCTGTACTATATATGCATTATACTGCTTTTTATAATTTTAGCATAATTAGAATATAATTCATAAGTACATCTGGCCCCCAGGGTTTTGAATAAACAAGTAAAGTAGGCTTTATTCCTTTAGCTGGTTTTTCTAAATCAAGTAGCGAATCTGCCAAGATGAGCTCTCGGTTCCTCTAGTCCATTTGCTTTCAAATGTGTCTCCGCATTGAAATCATTCAGGGAGTTTTAATAATCCCAATGGCTAGGCTTTAGCCCCAAACCATTTAATCTGAACCACAAGGGGTGGGCATTGTTTCTAAGTTCAGCAGCCAATTCCAGCAGTGGCTGAAGCTGAGAAATAACTATTCTGGTGACATCCCCTTCTGGTGGGCCATAGGTGTCTATCCCAGCTATTAAGAAGTTTATTAGTTACTCTGCTACAATAGAATACCTGACACAAGGGACCTTAGACAAGAGAGGGTTTACTTAGCAACCCATCAAGATTCCAGAAGCCGGGAACTCATGGCCTCAGGATGCTTGAGGCAACTGATCCTGTTGCATCTGCATTCAGGAAGCAGAGAAAAATGAACACTAGTGCTGAGCGACACTTTCCCTTCTATCTAGGGCCCCAGCCAATGAAACAGTGCCATCCACATTGAGAGTGGGTCTTTACACCCTAATTAATTTGATTTAGATAATCCTTTATAGACAAGCGACTCTAAGCTAATCTAAATCATCTCTGGCAGGTGTGGGGAAGGCTTCTCCTAGCCACTCCTGATCCATCTGGTCAAGCTGGCAATCAATACATAGATAACTGGTTAAAGGACAGTCCCCTTAAAGGTCATCTTCCTCAGAGTCAGCAGCTTATAAAACCAGAAGCTGAAGCTTCAGGACTCTGGCTATTGGTTAAAAGAATCAGTCCAGTCGTATCTCTGGCCCAAGATGGGGATATGACATCCTGAGCTTCCTAGACACTAATACTATTACTAAATACACAAGGTTTTTTGATAAAGAACAGGGGCATAGCATTATCCTCTCCCACAAGAGCCAATTTCAAGTGACCAGTTACTCATCTGGACAGCTAAACACTCTTCAGGAAAACTGTCTATTCAAGAGACTTTGGAAATAATATAATATAAACTTGCCTAAAACTTCAATTTGTGCCATTCAGTTGTGTCCCCTTTGAATTTCCCTCTTGAGAGTGTGATGACTTCAACTCCACAATAAATCCTGTTTATGTTCTATACAACATTCTGGTCTGAATTTTTTTCTCAGAGATCAAAAAGCCACAGGAAGCCAAAGAAACTGAGCAAGACACAGCTACTTCCTACTAGCAGATCCCAATAACAATGGACTTACCATGAATGTAAACAGATACAAATCATAACTAGTTCTGATACAAAACAAAAAGTCCCTAATGTTATGGTTAGATCTATGTCTTTCCAAAAAAACGTATTGAAATTGTAACTCTCAGAATTGCAGAGCAAGACAGCAATAGAAGTAGGGTTACTATGCATGTAACTAGTCAATATGGATTAAAAAACTGGGTTGTGTTTCTCATTTAGAATAATATTTTTTAGTATCTTCATAATTATAGAAGAAAGAGTGGAATATAACATGAGAAGATAGCCCCATGTAGATACTGGAGCAATGTAGTTACACACAAGGGTTTCTAGAAACAGACCAAAACTAAGAAAAGGCAAGGTTGGAGTTTTCCTTGCAGCTTCCAGAGACAGCATGGCCTTGCTGGCTACTAATGTCTAAGCTGTGAGAGTAAACGTCTAATGCTTTAATCCATTAGTCCATTTAATCCATTTGTCTTGTGATGTGAAAGATGTAGATACACCTTGTGCCTGAGAAGGAACCACAGTGCTAGGCAGAGACAGTCGCTGGGCTCCACAGACAGATCATGACTCATGAATGGCTAAGCACTGCAGTTCAGCAGGGTCTGCCTCTGGTGTCCTACAAGCATCCTGCTCTTTGTGATCGCCACTGAAAGAGTTCAGACAGGGCAGAGAGTGCCATGTAGAAGACAGTGTTTATGGTAAAGTGAGACTCTTTAAAGGGTAAAGGTGGGAGATGCCCAAAGGGGCCATGGTCTGGCTCGGTAGTGCAGGCAGGTTTCACACTAATTCTAAAGTCTCTAGACCACATGGCTTTCTTGAGCTGGGTTTTGCATCCAGGTAATCGACATTCCCCTCAAACTCGACTCCTAGGGAACGAACAGTGTATTTCCCTGATCTTTACCAGAAAAACTACAGCTACATAATAATCATATGATATTTTGGGAAGTTCAGAATGTCTTGTCCCCACCCAGAGCCAGAGATAAAGATGCAGCTCCCACACTTCTGGCCAGTCAGCAGAGTCCTGCAGTTTCAACCCTTAGTTTCACAGACTTCTGACTTTAAGGGAAGGGCCCTTCCAGATGAACTAAACGCCTAATGATATATAATTAGTTATCTCATGGGGGAACACACTGGGGGATCCTTCGAGGAAAGGTAAAACAGTAGTTACTAACTTTAATAGAGTCCAGGTACCGCTTATCTAGCCTAATTAGTGTAATCCCAAACAACCTTTGAAGTAAATAGCATTTCTGTTCTCACGTTAGCAAAGAGGAAGCTGAGGTCCTATTGATCAAATAAGTTATTTAAGTCATTTATTGAATGGTGAGAGTACGGCCAAGGATTTGAATTCCTTTGCATTTGACCCGATAGCCCTGCTTTTAACATTAGCTTGAGAGAAAAGCTCCTGGCCTACACAGAAATCTCACCGAGGGAACTTTGCTGAGAATGCAGAAGCTCAGTTCAGCCAGCCATGGTGTGCCAGTGGGAGTCTTGGTTCTGGTGTGACAAGCACAGGAGTTTGGCATCCAGCCCTTACAGCTGCCAAGAGGAATTAAACAAAGTCACTGGAAGCCCAGGAAAGACAGTGACTACAAAGCCAGCAGCCACAGCAGCGGCAGGAGGGAGGCCCAATTACTACTGGTGGAGGCATGGGGAAAATTAAAGTTGGTGATGGTTCAAGGTTATGTTGAAATTCCAAATCAGTGGGCTTGCATAACCACGGAACATGGAAATTAAAGCATTAACTGATGTTCACACTGTTGATTTCAGGACTCCACTCTGTCTCCCTTTTGTCTCAACAAGTCTCGTTTCTGCCACGCATCAGCCAACACCGGGAAAGGAAAAAGATGGAGATGGGATAAATGAGCATATGCACACGTGCACATTAAAAATACAAGTAAGTCAGTGATGGTAGAAATTTAAATGTAATAATATAAATAATACCGGCTTCCTGTTTTAGTTCTGCCATGTCCATTATTAAGTAAAAATAAAATCAGCCCAGTCATTAGAGTGCCTCAGCCATTTTTTAATACAGTTTTTTTTTTAAAGCAAGAACTAAAAATCTAATACTTTTTTTCCTCCTTAACACTAGGTTTGTTAAATATTTCTTGATGTCACAGATGTAGCAATAGCCAATCCTCCTGACACTGTCACATAATGAATGAGCATGGTCACCATCATTTTGAAGAGAAGGCAGCTAATGTCTAAATGCAGAATAAGTGGCTGAGCTGGCCAAGTTTCCTAAGAGGTAGAAAGAAGCCATGATCCCAAACTGTTTGTATAGCTTGGAAGCTGGAGTGCCTTCCCATGATCCCAAACTGTCTAGCTTGGAAGGTAGAGTGCCTTCCCATGCTGTGTCATCTCCTCACCCCAGGGCTGCTGCTATGTTTCTGTGAATGCTTCATGCGTGTTAGAGACTAAAAAGATTTCTTTCGGTTATATTTCAGATTAAAGATTGTTGCCAAATCACATGAGCTAGCCCAAGCTAGCCCTTCCAAGATTTGGCTGCCATACTTTCCTCAATGCGATGGCACTTTCAGAAAACACCCCCGACACCACACAAACTCTGAACTGGAGCTCAGCTTTCAGTTCTGCACTGCAGCACCTTACCGCTCCTCCAACTGTACTTCCAAGATACCAAGGTTTGTAACTGTGTCTTCTAGCTGGATTTCAGCCAGTTTCTGTAAGCAATGGGAGAGGGAAGAAACGATCATTGCTTAGCCTTCTGCTCTCATTTCGTTCTCCATGTGGGAGAACAGCCAGTAGAAAGTAGCCTTTCTATACTACATCTTTTAGGATTTGGGTAAAAAACTAGAATATTAAGTCTAGCAAAATAAACCACCCTTAATGAACATAAATCTTATTTGCTTTTTAAAAGTAACTTTGTAGAGTCAACAGTGTAGGGAAAAGTCCAGAACTGGGAAACTTACGTAAATTTTAGAGTTCCATCTAAGTTATCAATATTTTTTACTATTTCTTTTTTATGTTTTTTATTAGATATTTTCTTTATTTACATTTCAAATGCTATCCTGAAAGTTCCCTAT
>NC_034594.1:158213502-158253288 GCF_900095145.1 Mus pahari | reverse complement strand
TCAAGAATTGACAAATGGGACCTCATAAAATCGCAAAGCTTCTGTAAGGCAAAAGACACTGTCAACAAGACAAAAAGGCCACCAACAGATTGGGAAAAGATTTTTACCAATCCTAAATCTGATAGAGGACTAATATCCAATATATACAAAGAACTCAAGAAGCTGGACTCTAGAAATTCAAATTTTTATTATTTTTTAACTCACTGGACTTCGTGATTAATTCAGAAGGATGGTAGCAAGGACTTTGGGGGCCACAAACACTAAGAAGTCTTCACCAGATCCGGCTTCATGGTCCTCCTGCTGGGAAATACTAAAGACAGCATTTTCTGACCCCCTCAAAGCTAAGAAGAGCCATGTGATGACCTAATAATTTTTGAGTACAAAAGATGGGAGTCACTTCTAGGACAAGGCCATGAGAAGGAAATCCAGTGTCTCCTTTTCTCTACCTCGGAGGTCAAGGAATATCCTTGATGGTGCGTGGAGACATCACTGAGCCCTGGAAAAGTCTACACTCAGATTCACCTGAACCTGGCTGAGAGATACCATTCAATGCCATCCAAGAGGAATAGGTCTTTGTGGAATGCCTTATGAACTCAGGCAGTACCTTTATTAGAAAAGGTGTCTTGACTTTAAACTATTGCTGACACCACATCATGTATTTATTTCAGGCATTGGTCTCGGGAGATCTGCTTCAGTCAGGTACTGAGCACCATATTCATACTGGAGCTGTGTGAACTGTCTTGGCATTTTGCTAGCTTTTTAAAAAATTTAAATCACATTATTTTTTATCTGATATGAATTTAAATTTTTCTCTATCCAGGATGAATAGAGACATTGACTTTTAGACACTTCTATCCTTTAGTACAGACATTTAGGCCAGAAAAGTGTAGGCTGTGCTATTGCTGGAAGTGGTTTTGAGATACTAAGTAGGTCAAGGTAATGAAAGCATTTTTTTCCGCGCTGTAATCTTTTGTGTTCTAAATGTTTACTTCCTAAACAGTTTCATTGAGTGCTTGGAAAGGGGTCTTAATCTACGACAAATTAAAATTCTTGCTTCAATCTTCCAACTTTTGCTTTATGGATTTCAAAATCCTGTTAGTGGGTTTCTACATATCCAAAACTCTTACATCTTTCTAATGACTTGGAATACATGGTCACCAATACAGATCTCTCTCTCCAATCATCTGGAGCCATTATCGCAGTCCGAGTCTTAAGATGTGCCTCCATTCGAGCGTATCTGTACATCTAACATCATGTACTATCGATAAAATGTACTTCCATCTTTTTAATAATTCTACCTGAAAAAAACCTCGGCCTCTTTGAGAGCTTACAACATTTGCATTTCTATAATTTGGAAGCAGCTAAACTCAGGTGTATCATCTTGCTACTGTTTTCCACGTGCTTATTTTTTTGTCCCTCAGTTATTCCTTTCCAGACTTCTTTCAGATTAACGGAGCATCCTTCATATCTCATTTTAATCTACCTATTACCTTTTTAATTACATCCCCTGTATTAGTCTTATTGGCTACAATCATAATATACACCCTCAAGTACTTAGTCCACTTAGTATTTGTATTACTTCCTGCCAGTTAAATTCTCACTCTTGGCTTCTGTCCTTAGATTGGATGGTTTTGATGTCCACTGTCCTGTCCATTATCTTGTTCCTCTGTGGTTCACAGACAATAAGCCCACAGCATGAATTTTTAAAATTTTCAATATTGTGCTTTTTTGTTTTAGAATGTCTATTCATTCTTAATGGTGTCTCTATGTGCCAGGATTGTACACATTTTCATTCATCATGGCCATACTTTTATTTATTTCTTTAAGCAAAATTGAAACTATTAATGAAATCCTTAGTTCTTTTCTAATTTCATATATATCAAATACACTTGAGTTTGTTTTAATATCGCAGATGTTTTGTTGTAAAGTTTCTAGATTCAGTTATTTCCTTTAAAATTGTGAAGCTTGATATTTTTTTAAGGCCAATAGTTAAACTTGATTGAACCCAAACCATACTCTCTGAGTCTCTCATACAGAGCAATTTCATTCTGTGCCTTTGGCTTTTACTACACTGCTTAGCGTCTGATCCATGAAGTCGTGATGTCTTGCAAGTTTCCACCTGAGTTTTCTTAGTCTCTGAGCTCAGACTGGAGCTCAGTAACAAGCTAGGCTTGTTTAAACACTTGAAAATATCTCCCATGTACTGGGTGGGTTTTGTGGCACACAACAGAGTCATTTGGGAAGAGGGAACCTTCCCCAAGGAAACATACCCTCAGAGAACTGAGTTTACTGGGACTGCTGGGCTTGTGGTCCTGTGCCCTATGTGAAAGCAGGCTGAAGGGGCCACAAGGAGTAAGTTTGTGAGCAGCTGCCCCCAATGGCCTCTGCTTAGCTCCTGCCTCCATGTTCTTTGCCTGAATTCCTGCCCTGGCTTCCCTCAGTGGTGGACTTGGAAAGTATAAGATAAGATAAAGCCTCTCCTCCCCTGTTACTGTTGGTCATGCTGTTTTGTCATAGCAGTGGAAATCCTAAACAAGATACCCCACGATATTCCTTTCTTCCCAGTGTTGACCTCTCTTCCATACTTTCGTAGCCAGGCTACTTTCATTTGCCTTTAGGCATCTAAGCTCTGTAACTTGTTCAGTGTTTAAATATTACCTGCGGGGGGGGGGGGCGGGGGGGGAAGGCTTGTCCAGAAGGAGCTACTTGGCTTAGTGAGAAGGCCACACCAACATGATTCAGGAATAGCCATTGTGCAGTCCCTCCTGGGTGTTGAGAAGTAATATGTCACTGCCACACGACATATCCTGTTTTAATAAATACACAGGGTCAACTGCCAGATGCTTGTCTTTCAAAGTATTCAAATGTTTTGTTTTTGTTTTTGTTTTTGTTCTGTTTTTTTTCTGGAAGAAGAGGTGTTTTAAGGTGTTTGCAATCACCATGTCAACTTTGTTAGCGTGCATAAGTGTTCAGTACTAAGTTAACAAGCTAACTATTTCAAAACAAACTTTTTGTCAGCTATGTTACATTTCAACAAAAATGTTACCCATAAACTGTGAATATTATTTTATCATGAGTTTTTAAGCCATCAGCACAATAGCAGCACACCTTATTGTCTACTAAGACCTTAGGACAATAGTTTTCCTCACCACTAAGATGATTCTGTATTTTTGCATGTTTCCCTAATTTGTTTTTAAAGTTTACAAATCTACTCCAGTAAAAACCAGAATTTTGATCTCATTTTAAGATATTGCTGACTATTTCTTCCCACCTTTTATACAATTAAAAATAAAATACTGTGCAGAATGGTGGCTTCTTTTGCCTGATACCACAAAACAGGGAACAAATGAGGCAGTTTTTAATCTCTGATTTATTTAACATTTCCTAAAAACCACTGAGTCCCATCCACCTACAAATTCTTCATTTTATTTGTATCTAAAGAAGTAAGGGTGAGTCCACTTGTGACTCAAATACTCAAACCACTACAAGATTAAATACAAAACCTAAAATCATGTGAAATTGTCAAAATGGAGTCATGCACTTTAACCTACAACATAATTCTCAAGATACGTGTTAGGGAATTCAGATTTTTCTCTCATTCAGATCCCCAATTCTGACATATATATATATATATATATATATATATATATATATATATTCAGAGCCTTGATTGTGATATATATATATATATATATATATATATATATATATATATATATATATATATNTATATATATATATATATATATATATATATATATATATTACAGATTTGAGACTCTGAAAGAAAAACTGATAAACATGTACATGTGTATATATATATATATATATATATACATACATATATACATATATACATTTTTATTAGCATTAGGGACTGAAGTAAGGATATTGTACAGGCTGAGGTGAGGCTCTACCAGTGAGCTTCATCCCCAGCTCTTATTGTCTTTCTTAAAAGAACATTATTTTTCAGACAAGATCTCTAAGTTAGTGCACAGCTGACCTTTAGCTCACTGTACAGCCATGATACGCTTGAACTGCAGAATGCTCTCACACAGAAGCCTCTATTTTTCCTTAAGGAGGGCTTAGGAATTTATTAATTGAATTCTTTTTTCTTAAATGTCTTCTACTTTAAAGTACAGAAAATTTTGTTCCTTTTAGTTTATCTCTCTAATTATTTCACCTAGCCCAAGTTTTTTATTTCTTATGCCTAGATGTCCCATCATCTTTACCCGATTCTGCTCCCGGGGTTCACTACTGCAAGAATAGACATTAGAAGTCCTTTTAGGTGGAGAGATATAGACAAGAAATCTAGTCTGCCCTTGAGCTATGGGATCAGTAAGATAAAAAAATTTTCCTCTTCTTAAATTAATTAATTATTCTTTGAGAGTTATGCAAGAGTGTGCATGGTCTCATCATCTCAGCAGTATGTGTTCAAACCTGAGAAATGGAAGGAGGAGAAAATGAAAACACAACATTCTGACCCATGTGCAGTAGAAACTGCAGCCCAGCCAATTGCTGGTCAGTACAGCCCAAAAGAAAGCCAGGACTGCTTTCCCCATCTCTGTGAGAAAAGATCTTGATATCTGTCACAGGGGTGGGGGTTGGGGGTTGGGGGGTGGGGTGGAGTGGGGAGTGGAGTGGGGGAGCACTCAGCACAGAGATTTATTTGTTCCACAAAGACAAAAGGCAGAGGATAAGAGACAAAGACTATGGGATAAAAAAGAGAAGGGAGTAGCAGGAGGGAACAAGGGACTGAGAAGAGGAGTGTGTCCTGGGGCAGGGAGGGACAAAGGACTGGCTCTGGATAGAGAGGAGACCACTGTGGCCCCACAGGCAAATGGCAGTTTATAAAGCTAAGAGGGGAAAGCCCATGTGAGGGTGAGGTGTTTAATTTTAATTAAGACAGCTAAAGGGGGCTTTTGATTGCTGGACTTCAAGACTTTGGTAGCTAGACCTTGGTAGTCAGCCTCGGGGGGGAGGAAAAATGTGATAAACCGTGGGCGCTAGCTTTTGGGAGTGTAATCCATCTGAGAAAACTGTGTTGTTGCTCAAGCAGGAAGGTGGGTATATGACTCTTCGTTTATATGTCTCCTGTATGGTGTATGTACATTTTCTTATGTGTTTTAAGAAGTCACCTTATGAAAAGCACTTGTATGTCAGTAGGCACATCATTTCTGCTTTGATTTTTTTTTTATCTTTCATGGTTGAGCCAACATAGAAATTGTCTGTGTTATTTGTCAGTCTCATCCTCTGTGTGTGTGTGTGTGTGTGTGTGTGTGTGTGTGTGTGTGTGTGTAAAGAATAAATACAAGTAAAAATAAAATAACTTAAACTATATATTAAAAAAGAATGTCATTTAACAGGGTTTTTTTTTTGTTTGTTTGTTTGTTTGTTGTTTTGTTTTGTTTTTCAAGACAGGATTTCTATGTGTAGCCCTGGCTGTCCTGGAACTCACTCTGTAGACACGGTTGGCTTTGAACTCAGAAATCCGCTTGCCTCTGCTTTCCAAGTGCTGGGATTAAAGGCATGCACCACCACTGCCTGGACATCTAACAGTTTTTAACAAGTCAGAGGGAATGGGGGAGAAGGGCAAGGCCTGCTAGAGCCATGCCTTTGCTGCTAGATTCTCTCCACCCACTGGAGCTCCTTAAGAAAGGAAGGCTTTACTGTGGCTCACAGTTTGAGAACACAGGCCATCCTATGCAGTAGCAGAAGTATGGCAGCTGGTTGCATCCTTACAGACCGGACAACTAATACTCAAGCCACCCTCTTCTTTTTACTCAGTGTAGAAACCTGGTGTACAGCAGTTTACGCTGAACTGAAACAATCCATCCAAGAGGGAAGGAGAAGATCCCAAGAGGATAACTGAACATGTCTGGAAAGGCTGAAACTTGCAAGATTCACAAGGCAACTCCCCAGTTTCATACAAGCAGAAAAATTCTGACCAGTGGAGGCAACTTCTCAGACCTGTGAGCTGCCTACAAGCTATGCAGAGAGCTCCGGAGACACAGCTTCCATGCTGGGGTGGGCTTGTAGTATTATAGCCAATTTCCAGTTATCCCTGTTCCTGTAAGTGACCCCTTACACTTACACTGTGGGGTTCCACAGCCCTGTGAGGAACCCTGGTGAAATCTCATTGGTTCACCAAGTTGGAAGTTGGCCTTTTGTAAATTTCCTTTCTGGATTTAGGATATATGCATGTGGCTTCTCCCCAGGAGAGGTCTCCCACACAATAGACCCTCATCCTGGGGTGCAGAGACCTACATTCAGGACTTAAGTCTTCATTCCTGTGTGGTTCTTAATGGAGGGAACATATTTTCTACCTAGAGTGTTTTTGTCTTACCTTATCAAAAAAGCTTAAGGGGAGGGAGTTATATTGCTCCATGTTGAACAAAGAATAATTCTATTATTTATCAGGAAACACAAAACAAAGCAAAACCCTTTTGAGTTTGCCTTCTAAAGGTTCCAGGACATATCTGTGACAAGATGGAATATTCAAGAACTAACTACTAAATATAACCCTGTTGGGAAAGTAGTTTTGTTTCTCTGTCCTTGGGTCTACTGGAGGAAGTCAAAATTCCACTGGATGCTGAGAGGTGGTGCTCCCTCTATTGATGGTGGGACCCCTCATTTTCTCCCAACTTCTGCAAATAACTCAAGTTATTTCTTTATGTCTTAAAGGATTATAGTAGTGGGGTACTTCCAGTGACAAGCTGGTGCCAAAACCAGTACAGACTTTTAAAATCAAAGAATGACTTGGCTAAAGAAAGCATAATGACATATTTAGTTATATTAAATCTTCTCTTAGTATTAGCAGGACCTTTTAACCTCCAGTATTCTCTGATAGTGACAATCTCAGGGTCCCATTTATTTCCTTTTCTACTGATATTAAAAAACAAAACAAAACAAAACAAAACTACCCACAAAACTGCCATACAGATTAACGGAACATTTGACAAGAGCTTCCCTGTGAACCAGTTCAAAGACAAGAACTTGGTTTTGTTTCCTGAATTTGAGTGCAGTTTCCATAAGAATAGAACTCACCACACCATCTCCAGTATCTACCCCAGTGTAGAGCACACAGTATAAGCTAAAAAATTGTTTGTTGACTCAATCAATTTATCCTCATATTGCTACCTCTTCACTGTTAGCAGTCTGCTGGGAGATATTCCCAGTTCAGTGCTGTGGGATGGAGCACTAGTATAGGGTACACATGGAACCCAACAGCTTGTAGATGAGACATCCGCTCTGGAAGCACTCCCGACATTTCCTGGTCAAAAGCAACCTTGATCCTGATGCAGTCTTTCTAGAAAAATCTGCATCTTCCTAAGAGCCGATCTTTAACTATCATCATCAGACTCCAGCGGGGGCATTTGTTTTGTGTGGTTGCTATGCTGAGGCATGACTGCACCCATCTATCCTAGGTCTAAATTACAGTAGCACCCACATAGCAAAGCTAACCTGGGCTCCAGGATGACAGTCTTTCCTGAGGCTACATGTACACCCATGTAATGGATTGAATCTGAAGTGCCCCCTGCAGGCTTATGTTGGAATACTTGGTCTCCAGTTTGTGGCACCAGTTTGTAAATTGTGGAGTAGGCTGGCTGAAGTGTGGTCACAGCTTATAGTCTGGTTATAATCCTGCATCACGCGTGTCCTGGTAAGTTGCCATGTAGGGTGTCTTCATCACAGGCTTCCAAAGGCTCACCTCCTGGGCATGGTGGACTGAGAGCAATCTGAAACTCTGAGCCATTATAGACCTTCCCCTTCCTTGCATGGCTCTGCCGGCTCAAGTGTTATAGAAAGTAGTTGGTATAACTTATGAAGAGGAGACTTTGCAGCTGCTAAACCTTAGTGTATGCAAATCAAGAGTTCCACTTTGAATTTCTAATAAAGTAATTACTCTAGCAGGCGACTGGAGCATTGCAATGTTTAAACCAGCAGTTTGTATTAAATTTGATGTGGAGAAACAACTTGTGTGCATGATGTAAATTTTGTAAAGTGCAGGTGAGCACATGTGAAGGGAGATGCCATATCCAGTCAGCATCAGGTTTTAACATGACAAGTCTGGGGAAAATACAAACTGCTACAGATTAAGAAAGTCTGGCCACCTGTATTCCGTAGACCATCAGGATTGAGGACTCTGTCTGCTGCTTGAAGACTGGTTAGGGTAAACACCTCATTGGATGCACTGACTTAGATGTCAGTCTTCTCTCACATATGGTAAGCTCCTTAAGAATTAGAGACCGAAGTGCCTAAATCATGTTTCCTGGAGAAGTGTAGCTGCCACCTGCGACCAGAGAAACTCCTCTTTACAGTGTAAGGAGACCCCCTGAGAAAACAACAACCTGACACAACACAGTGGGGAGCCCTTCCCCAACCGACATATCTGTATATCACACAGATCTACATGTCACATAGATCTATTCGTCACGGTTCCCACATCTACACATCAGGGAACATCTCAGAAGAATGTAAAGGACAGGACACCAGGAAATCTGATGTAACGCAGGCTCCCCTGAAAATGGCTGTGTAAACAAAACTTAGGGAGCAATGGTGTTACCTGTGAATATGTTAACCTGGAAGGTGGGAAAATTTAGAGTCCCACCCTAGACAAGGAACTACAGGTAACTAATGACTGCTAAGAGAAGAATTAATTTTTCCTGGGGATCAGCCCTCTTACTGACTGTCAAAGGCATCATGGTCAACCCTGAGACTATACATATACCACCAACAAAAGACAGACTCAGTAGGTGTGTGCAGGAGTGCGTGTGTGCACGTGTGTGTGTGTGTGTGTGTGTGTGTGTGTGTGCAACAACAATAATAAAATAGAAGAAGAGGCTGTCGACCTGAGAGTGGGGAAACATGGGAGAGTTTTTGAGCAGGAATAGGTGGGAGGGAAGAGAGGGGGATATACTTGTATTTCTATCAAAAGCATTTTTGAAATGAGAAGAAAAAGAAACGTTAGAAACAAGTCTGATTCCTAGCAGCTAATGTACTAGAATACCATGACCCACAATTCAAGTTTAGCCAACACTATCAAATAAGTACTTGGTGGGTCAACAATAAAATGACCAAATATTTTGAAAACATGACCAGTTTCAAGAAAGCAGCTGCCTTGATGAGTTCCAAGCCTTAGCTTGGAGACACTCAAGCTCCCAAGGGAAGGAGGAGAATGGTCTTGTCTATATGATATAGACAGAGATGGCTTCTGGCAGCAAACTGGTATTTCCACTGGCCTGCCCAGGGACCTAGCAGCAGTTTACATTACCACCAGGTGTGCTAGATGAGTGCTGCACTGAAAAGGTCCCCAGAGACCCCAGATCATGCTCTCTCTCTCTCTCTCTCTCTCTCTCTCTCTCTCTCTCTCATCTCTGCCTTCTCTCTTCTTTCCCCCATTCTCCCTCTCTGCTTCCCTGTCTGTGTCTGTCTGCCTCTCATTTCTCTCTCATGCCCCCACTCCAAGATGGTTGCTTCACTCTCCCCTCCCCCAATAGACCTTACACTTATCTGTAGCATGGTGTAACTTCTCAGGGACACATCTTGGCATGGACCTCCATACCCCTCCCTCCCTATACTTTATTCTACCAGCTTCATCTCTACTTCTTTGTCTCAAGGAAGCAGGGAAGTTTCCCTTGCCTGACTATTCCCTAATCTGTCCACACTGGTGATGAGACATGAACCTGGGGAGCAAGCAGAGCCCAGTCTACCTTGCCCGAGAAGAACAATAAGAAGTAAAGGAAGAATAATAGGAAGTAAAGTTTTTTTTTTTTTTTTTTTTTTTTTTAGATGCCAACTGAGAAACATAGTTGACTTACTCCTATGAGGTTACAACTGTATGTCATGATCTATCATGGTAGAAATATGCCTATGTAAGAAAGAAAAGGATGAGGAGGGAATGGAATGGATGAAGAGGAGGAAGGAGGGAGAGATGATGGAGGGAGAAGAGAGGCAAAAAAGAATGAAGAGAAGAAAGAGAGGAGGAGGAGAAGACTGGAGGGAGGAGGAGAAAGAAATGGAGGAGGCTGAGGAAGAGAATGAGAAAAGGAGGGGAAGGGGGACGGGGAAGAAGAGGGAGAAAAGAAGGGCAATCCCTTTCAAATGGATAGTGTCAAAACACATGCCAAAAATAAAAGCCCCAAACCAAAGCACAATCAATTATTTCATTGCTAAGGAAGAGGATGAAGGGAGAAGAGGAAGAGGAAGAGGAGGAACCCTCCCCCCCCCCCGCCCCGAGCCCTGGCAAAAACTACATTTTCACAGGTTAGCAAGAAAACAAAACACTTTCCATTCATGCCTCAAATTTGTGGCCCAGCCAGGAAGGAGGCAGAGATTTTAGACAGTGAAGAGCGGTGATGGTCTGAGGGCGATGGGGTCAGAAGCCTTGGGAAGGGCGGCTATGGTGAGATGGGGCAAGGGCTGCAGGCTGCGGAGCTCCTCAGAGGACTCTGCTGCTGGCCATATCTGCTTCTCTTCTTTTGATTGAAATGCATATTTTCCTACCCATCAAGATTTATAGTTCTCTGCCGACAGCTTCCCTGGAACAAGTCTTGCTTTTTAATTTCACAATGCACATATAAGACTGTGGTGTGCCCATAAAGACATTCCCAGATTGTGCCTATAAAAGGCAGTTTTCAGGAGTCAAGAATAGAAATGCAGGACCCAGGATGTGGACTCACAGCGGGACCCCAGCCATCTCCAAGGGAAGGTCAGACCAGTGAAATACACATAGCCAGGTTCTGATAACCATATCATTACAGAATTTTTGAGAAAAATAGGGTTGTCATTGATTGTTTTTTTTTTCTTTCTGGCTCACTGGATCCCCTGTATGGCTTCATCCACCAGCTGTGACCCCCAAGACATATTTTCCTTCATTTTCCCATAATTGCCAGACCCAGGGACTCTGTGACATTTGCTACACTAAGCAATGAAGGCTTATGAGGGATTTTAGGAGAAAGAGAAATTCTTAATCTTGCTTTCATAACTCCAAGTCTAACAGTTGGTTTAAATTTCCAAACAATCCCTTTCAAATGGATAGTATCAAAACACATGCAAAAAATAAAAGCCCCAAACAAAGCACAATAAATTATTTCATTGCTAAGGTATTGGATTTCAAAGGGAGACAAGAGTGCACGCGAGGCTATTACAGTGGACTCTACTGGATCTTTGGGAATTGCTGTCAGATATTGATAAAACAGAGAGACTGTAGGAGATCAGATAAAAGAGGAATGATTGCGTTTGGGGGAACGACGTGAGATACACGGCCAACAGAGATTTAAGGCGTAAGCTAATAGCAATCCACAGAACCGAGCTGGATCTGCTCCCCCATGTTAACCGCATTACAACCTCTCAGCATCTGTAATTTTTTTTCATCGTGCTTTTTCCTTCTTTCAGAATTTGCAAAGTACGTGTTTAATAGGTTTAGCATGTCAGTCAGTAATTCTGTGCCCAAGCAGTGCAAAGGATTCAAGTTTATTAAAAAAAAAAAAAAAAAAAAAAAAAAAAAAAATGGAGTGGGGTTTTGGGAACGCCGTTCTTCTCCTCGTAACCCAGCCAAATGCAGTCATGCTAATTCTCAGTCCAGATATACCACAAACAATGGCGGCCTCTGTGCTTCAGGGCCCATGCCAGCGAGAACGCACACCCTTGTACTGCATCTTTGCTCTACCACCTTTCGCATCTCTCCATCCCAAAGAGTCATTGCCTACAGCTCCCCTTAGTCAACGGCCACCAAACAGAATGGTTCGGGAGAAAGGGGTTCCCCATAAATGACTTTATGAAGGGAACACATCAAGCACGGATTAAAGGACACTCAGAGTGAAGCAAAAAATTGGAGAATAAAATTAATAACCTAAGGTCAGTGTGACAGTAACCTGGAAGTTGAGCAGCACTTGCCCATTCTCCGTGGTCAAGGTGGCTGAGCACATCTGGGCCTGAAAGCCCCTTTGTGACGTCATTTTATGAAGGTAAACCGAACTCCTCCTAGCAATGTAGGTTCCTCTCAATCATGCAGATGTTATTTTGTGACTTAACTCAAGGGACTGAGCTTGCCCAAGTTGCGGACTCGCCTTTGTTCCTTGCAGAGTTGTCAGCACTTGCCCCAGTGAAGCAATTAAAATTTTCAAAAAGGAAGACAAAGAAGAAAGGGTAGCAGATGTCAGCAGCAGCATGCTGACTGAAGGGGTGCCCTTAACCAGTTAATTAACAGCAGTAGTCCTGACCGTCTCCTATCTTAGGATCTACTGCAACCGACTTGTGCTTCGGTTGGGGCATGAGCATCTCAATTAGCAGCTGATTGTTTTTTAATTGGAAGCCTTTTCTATTTCTGTGGACAATATCAACTTCAGAAGCAGCTCATAGGTGCAAAGTATCTCCTAGCTACCCCAACACCACCTCCATTTACCATCTCTACAGTGGCTTGCTGTGCAGTCTTTATGTGGTAGGGTATAAACAGCCAGCGTTCTAGGTTTCTCCTCTCAGTTCATTATGTCTGACATCTGTAGCAGCTCTGTGTTTTCCTTCCTGTTTATGTGGTCGGCCTTCCAAGGGCTTTAGGACACGCCCAGGCCCTCCCAGTTGAGGTTCAAAAGAAGTGAAATATATACAGCCTAACTATATTTTCTTACTGGTGATGGTTTAGGAAGTGTGTTAAGTTTTAAAATTTACTTTGTCATATATGGTCTTTCGAATTCACTGGAACTAAAAAGAATAGCTGACTGTGGTCATAAATTTTTAGGGAATTCACATCTGTTGGCACTTGTCAACAAATATCCTGGGGACAGATTTTTGAATTAGTTTCAATCTTGATTACAGTCTACACAATGAACAAAACATATTTCCACACAATGGCAAATCTTACTTGAAAATAATGCTGTTTTAGTTTGAAAAGAAAAAAAAAAAGATTTTTTTTTTTCAACAAAAGTTACCCCATTGGTGTTAGAGAGGGGACCAAATGGGACTAGAGAGGATTAGCTTCCTCTGGAGCAGGAAACATTTTTATCTGGGCGAGTTTAGGTTGCATGATGGCAGGGATCTGAATAAGATGACCCTTGAGTTCAAGTGGCCTGCCGTTCAATGGTGGTTTCTTGTCGTAGCTAGCTCCCAGTGGTTTCTTCCTGGTGGATCTCATTGGTGTGTCTCACCGTATTTCAATTCTTAAGGATAGAACAATCCAGCAGTGTGTTTAGTGAAGGTTCTCTGAGGTCAGACAGCCTCGGCTGCAGTTCTCAACTGATCTTTTGCACCTGTGTGACCCTAGGAAGTTGTTCAACCTTCCTAAACCTCAGCCTACTCATTAAAAAAGAAAGAAATCATAACACTATTAACACTATTAATTAACACTATTAATTCCATCATTAAGACTGTGGTCAAACTGAGGTAGTATGAGTCACCGATGATATAGCTCCAATGGTATAGTTAATATTTGACTAATTTTCTTCTGTTTTTAAAGATTTAAGAAAACCTATAAAGCACTATCACTGAGTACTCTCCTTTACTTCTACCAGGACATGGCCCGTGAGTTCCCTGTGTGCACAAAGGGCTCAAGACCTCCCTGCTCCCAGTCAATACAGCATTGTGATTCTTTCACATAGTAAACCCAGCCTCCTCTTCTCTTTCTCCTGTAGGCCGCCCCATCATCTGATCTTTTTTGTATCTTTATAGGCTTTCTCCTAGCTTTGTTTTTATTTTAATAGCGAGTCCTCAAGTTCAGGTTTTATTATCACAGAACTGTTTTGGTTGTAAATCAAGTTACAAAGAAATGCACTATCAGGGGATTTCTTCTCACTAAATGTATCATCAACCAATACAAACCAAAAGGTTAATTAAAGACATGTGCTCAGTCTGTGAAAAAAAGAAAAAAAGAAAAAAAAATCTTTGAATTATAGGATGATTTACAAATTTGGTATTTGGCTCTCAGAATCATGATACCCCGGCTGGTTATTCTTGAAGAACACAGTGCAATGGAGATGTGTCTACTTAGAGGATTTTCAAGTGGGCGGTGGGCATCTCTCCTTGGTTTCTTATGACTAAGTTTTCCGGATGGTCTGAAAGCCAAGATGTGATCGATGAAAGGATTCTGCTTTCAAAACCTCAAAGAGATCAGCTATCTACTATTGCATAAAACACAAAACTATCCCCAAACTTAATGACTCCTCCCTCCATCTGGGCTGGGCTCAGCGGGGAAGGTTTTCTGCTTACATTACGTGGGATCTTTTATAAAGTCTCCTTGGTCCAGGAGCTTTACAGGTTACTGTGACTCCCGAAATATCTCCTGGTCACTGTCATCAAGGCAGTATGTCTGCAGCAGGAAGGAGCGTGGGTTCTCAGAGGACAAGAACAGAATTATAAGCTCTCTGACTTAAGGTCACAGAGTTCCATTCATGCTGACCTCTATTGGCCAATGAAGGTCACCAGCACTCTCCGTGCTGCAGATAATCCTCATGTCTAAAAAGCTTTTGTAAAAACAAATCAGGTCTTGTTAATTTCTATCCCTACATTCTGGAGACCTTAGCTGATGCTTTTTTACAAAAAAATAAAAAATTAAATTTACTTTTTTCATTACTCACTTTATGTCCTGCTCACTGCCCCCTACTCCCGGTCACCCCTTCCCCCATTCCTCCTCCCCTTCTCATCTGAGTGGGTATCACCCCACTGTGGCACTTCAAGTCTCTGTGAGGCTAGGTGCTTCCTTTCCCACTGAGGCAGACAAGGCAGCCCAGCTAGTGGAACATATCTCATGTATGGGCAACAGTTTTGGGATAGCCCCTGCCCCAGTTTTGTTGGAACCCACATGATCCAAGCTGCACATCTGCTACATATGAGTGGGGAGGCCTAGGTCCAGCCCTTGTATGTTCTTTGGTTGGTGGTTCAGTCTCTGAGAGCCCCAAGGATCCAGGTTAGTTCACTCTGTTGGTCTTCCTGTGGAGTTTATCTCCCCTTCAGGGCCCATAATCCTTCCTCCTATCCTTTCATAAGCGTTCCCAAGCTCCATCTACTGTTTGGCTGTGGGTGTCTGTATCTGTCTGAGTCAGCTGCTGGGTGAAACCTCTCAGGGGACAACTTGCTCTGCAAGCAGAACAGAGCATCATTAATAGTGTTAGGGATTGGTGCTTGCCCATGGGATGGGTTTCAAGTTGGGCCTGTTATTGGTTGGCCATTCTCTCAGTCTCTGCTCCCTCCCCTGTGCCTACATTACTCATAGACAGGATAAATTTTGGTTTGAAAGTTTTATGTGTGGGTTGGTGCTCCAACATCTCACAAAGACATTTACTCATCTATGTTCATATCAGTTTTTATTCATAATAGCCAGAAACTGCAAAGAACCTAGATGTCCTTCAACTGGAGAATAGATAAAGAAAAATGGAATACTATTCAGCGATTAAAAACCAAGACATTATGAATTTTGCAGACAAATGGATGTAACTTGACAATATCATCTAGACCCAAAAGGACAAGCATGGTATGTACTCACTTATAAGTGGATATTAGCCATAAAACACAGGTACCATCTTACACTCCACAGACCCAAAGAAGCTAAACAGGAAGAAAGGCCCAAGTGAGGGTGCTTGACTCTCACTTAGAAGGGGGAACAATAATCATGAGGGAAATGAAGGGAGGGAGGGGATCAGATGTAGGGAAGGACAGGAGAGATGACTTGATGGCCAAGAAAATGAATGGAAATCTACAACTGAGAGGGGGTGGCGAGGAAGTCGGGGCATCTCCAAGATGAAATAGAGAGCTGGGATGAGGAAGGTGCCCCAAAATCAATGAGCTGACCTTAGCTGTGACTCACTACACTGGGGAGATGGAACCAGAAGAGGCCACCCCCTGTAGCCATACAGGAACCTCAGTAGAGCTATAACTGATGTTTTGTAAAGACCATTTTCTTTGTGACACAGACTATGGATACTATCATAATTTTCTGCTGCTGTGAGAAAACACCAGAACCAGGGCAGAAAAAATACACACACACACACACACACACACACACACACACACACACACACGACAGAGTTCATTGGGGCATTACAGTTTTAAATAGGGAATACATGACCATCATGGAGGGAGCATGGCAGGATGAAGGCAGGCAAGGTCCTGAGCATCAGTCCAGTAAGGAACATCCCTCCATGGCCTCTGTATCCGCTCCTGCTTCCTGACCTGCTTGAGTTTCACTCCTGACATCCTTTCCTTATGAACAGTGGTTTGGAAGTGTAAACTGAATAAACCCTTTCCTCCCCAACTTGCTTCTTGGTCATGATATTTGTGCAGGAATAGAAACCCTGACTAAGACAAATTGGTTACACCCTCATTCACAAGTTGGAGGCACAGGGACAAGAGGCAGAGTATGTGTGAGCATTAACTGGAATTAGCATGGGCTTTTGAAATCTCAAAGATTCAGGATTTAAACAAGTCTCCACCATTTTCCTTTTCTACCATCTGCTGTTCAAAAGCACTGGAAAACAAAACCCAAGTCAATAGAGGCAGATTATAGTTGTATATTGATTCTAGGTACAGACCTATTTTCTCTTGTAGGAACTTCTAAATGAATATGCTGTGAAAAAGATGTGTGTATTTCACTGTACCAAATGGTTGTGTTGTCTCTCTGATAGATGTAAAGTTATTATTAATATTTTGTACATATTAATTAATGGTAGAAATTAATATGGTGGCAGTTATTCCTTAAGCAGCTAGTTCCCCAAATAACCACACAGAGACCTTTAATATTCAGAGCTGGACAGACTCTCAACTAGTTCAGGAAAGTTAACCCAGTCACCCAGCCACATCCAGCCATATGACTAGCTATAACTTCTAGGCCCATAGTCAAGTCCATTTCCCCTCATGTCTCCTCTTTATTCTTCCCAAAGTTCCTTTCTCCCTTCCAGGAAGTCCTGCCTTCTCTCTAGTAGCCAATCACAGGCTTTAGCCTTTTATTGACCAATTAACTTGGGAAGCAAGGTTGCACAACAAAAGCAGGTGTATGCGTTAGAATTTGCTTATCTTGATGCAAGATCTTGATGAGATCTTGGGTTACATAATTTAGCATTTAAACACATACCATCACCAGACCAACCCCAACAGACAGAAAATCCATTTTCTTATAATTGGTTTTTAAAAATTCCTGCTCTTCAAGAGGAATTGAGCACACAAGAATAGCTCTCCGTTAGGCTTGCCCCAAAGTCATCCCAGAGACAGGAACCAAAATTCATAGTGTCAAGATCAAAGTCATAGTCTATTGTTCACTGCAAAGAGATGCCAACGACCTACTATTAGGACAATAGTTGTGATTTAAGTAGGTAGTTTTCATCTATTCATGAGCTGTGGTGTGGCATCGGGTAAACATAGTACATCTCTTCCTTTCTGAAGTCCAGCAGCCAAGGCCATTGCATTTCTTCAGATGACCTTGTCTTACTGCAGAGTTGAGGCTTTTTGGAATCTGCTTGGATAAATCATCACGTATGTAATACTTAAATATGTTTCTCCTTTTAATTTAATTTCCTGTTTTGTTTTCTAGAAACCATAAATTGTCTGTTAAGAAATTTTTACAAAATGCATATTGTTGTCCCCAGAGACCAGAGCTCCTCTCGGGCAGGGCATTTCTTGCCAAATGACATTTTTAAAAACATTTCCTTTTATTGGTTTTGCATAATGGTTGCAGCAATTCTCAAGTAATGAAAAAGGAATGAAGAATGTGATGTTCTTTCCAGCACACAGCTGAAAAGGTGGTGTGGAGAAAAGCAACAAAACAAGAACTCAAAACAAGAACCCCAAACATGGGCTTTGCCACAAGCAGCTCCCCTCCCAGCTCCTCTTCAGATCTGAGGTGCATCTTATCTTTTCTAGTGAAAACTGGACTCTGTGCTTAAGGAAACTGGATTGTGTAGGACATCTGTGATGACATTCTTGTGGTCTGGGTGGGACCCAAGCTCCTTCCTGACTACTTTAGAATTCACTAGGGTTGGGACTTACCCTCTCTGGACCAGTGTCATCTCATTTCAAAGCAAGCATCAAGGAGCCCAGGTCTTTGCATTGTTTTTGAAGGTTAAATAAGGCCTCTGTGAGTAGCTTCAATATGAATCTGCAACTGTCCCTGGGAGAAAACTTCCATTTGCTGGCCCCTGTGTGGAACTGGCAAATGAAGTACAGAGCCATCAATCACATTGGGAAGGGACAATGATGAATGGGAGGCTTATCGATGAGAGCATTTTCCAAACAGGGAATCTGCTTACCAGAAAACAATGTCTGTACCTAAACCTTAACTCATTTCTGTATCTACAGCAGCACACAACAGGCCCTAATTACTATCTGCTGACTTGTGTAGGACCCACATCAGAGATATTATGCATAGTAACCTACAGTAAGAGGGAATGAATTATACCCTGTGAGCCAAATCTGGCCCATGGCTTATATTTGTAAATACAGTTTTATTAAGAAGCCATGCTTGTTTGTTTAAATATGCCTACTGATATTTTTGTACTATAGGGAAGAAAACAATATTCTTAAGGGATAACTCTTATGATCCCCAAAGACAAAATTAATTATTATCTGACTTTGGTTCTTTACAGAGGTTTTTGTTGTTCTTTCCCAAATATTGTCCCCTAAAACTGAGTTACCCATTTCCTCCTTCCTCAGAAGCACATACCTATTTTCTTTTCAGGATTATGGTCAGATGTAGTTGTATTATTTCCACATGGACGTTGTTGGCTTAATGCTTCTACCATTCTCTTACCATCACGGAGACCAACCTGCCTGCAGAAACACCTTAAATGAGGGAACACTGACTTGTGCTCACAGTTTCAACACATTCCGTCTGTTTGTTTCATCCTCAAGTGCTTGGGTGGAATCTGATCATGACGGCAGTGTGTGGCAAAGGAGAACTCTACTTCATGACGAATGGGGAAAAGGTGGAGAGAGACTGAGAGCAAGGGACCGCTGACTCCCATGATTTATTTTCTCCAAGTATATACCACTTCCTAAGGTTTCCAGAACTTTCTAAAATGGCGCCACCAGGAAGAAAACAAGTATTTCACTCAGGACTACATATTTAAACCACAAATGGCTTGTTGTTGTTCTGTTTTGTTTTGAAAAAAGGGAGAAAAACAACACAAGGATGGTTATGATGCACAGAGACACTTTGCTAGCCACAGTGGGCATCTTGAAAATGCACCATAAATGATCCTGTCATGGGGAGGATGGCCGGCGAGTCCCTGTTGACTTCCAGGTGCTGGTCTCCAAGTTGGTGGAGGTTGGCGAGTGTTACTCTTTTTTTTTTCCTTTCCCTGTCTCTGTGTGTCAGCCCCCAAAACACAGAAAAAGTCACTACATGGTGTGACAGAGAGATGGTTTCACGGCTGGTTAGCTTCTAGGAGTGTAACAAAAACTTGATTTAGCTAGCTTAGAAGTGTCTGAGGTTTTGACCCATTGCTTCTGGAGCTTGTGCTGAGGTCCCAACATCTTGGGTCATGATGTGGTGAACTCATTGCCAGGAGGGGAAGAGAGAAGGAAGATGGTGAGGTTCTCTAATACCCTCTGAAGGCCTGTCCTCTGACCCAAGCCTCCTGGCTTCACACACTCTACGTCACCTCTCACAAGTTCTACCACCTCTGAAGAGCACACCCACGAGTCTAGTTGACGTTTAAGATCCGAAGCTGCGCATTACAGTTAGATGCAACCCACTTGAAGATCATAGCTCTGGTTCCATTCATCTTTCGATGACATCACCAACGTGTCTGCTTTTGCTGAGCAAGTGTAGTGTATAAGTGCCTCAAATTCTCCACAGTCACTCTAGGTGCTCAGGCAACTGTGTAGCTGTGATTTACTGATGTTAAAGGGGAACCATAATGAACTCAGGATCCTATCTTCGCTTTCCTGGCAACTCTTTACATTGCACTTATTGCACAAAGCAAACCGGGTTGTTATGACTTTTGATTATCTGCAAAAGCCACTTGAATCCACTTCTCTCTGTGTGACCTGCCATCAAATTGAAGAGCAAAGGAGGAGTCGGTCCTGGCATGTGGAAACCACTGTACTTACAACTGTACTGTTTGCTTATTTATTCCAAGTAAAAAGCCACTCAAACAGAAAATCAAGTCTCAGGAAGTGAGATTTGAGTTCCCTTCTGGTTAGAAGGGCCTTCCTGATGTTCAAGTGAGAGGTTGGACCTCTAAATATCTGAAGAGTTTCCAAACTTTCCATACCCAGGAGAGCTTCCCATGATGAAAGACTGCAAGATGGAACCCCACAACAATCCTCCCACACAGTTCAGGCTGAAATTATGCAAAGGCCAAGTCTGTGTGGTACACTCCTCTCTAATTGTTGGGTCTCTTCCAGAAGGCTCTCAACACTTGAGGCTCAGATGAAGTTCAGCATGTGGAAGGGGCTGAAGCCTGGAGCCTGTGTTCGTAATGGAAACATAGCAGCAAACCCACACCCCAGGTCCATATCTGTGTTTCCATAATACAAGCTTCTCTCAAAAGAGCAGCAGAATGGTAAGGGTGAGTGGGGGGTTGGGAGATCCATGAGGAGCTCCCTCTGGTAGGCAGGTACCCTGGTCTCCTAAAAAAGAAAACCCTGACCTTAGGTAGTTTGGGGTTGTGCGCAAAAGTGGTTTTCCACGAGAGATTCTCAGAATGAGTCCCTGACATGGGTAAATCAAGCATCTTTTTCTCCCTGTGCACATGAAGCAGAAAAAAAGATAACTGATGTTCTCCATGTTCACAGGCACCATAGCCAGACTCAGAGCTAAAATGCCATCAAATTAGCATTTGGACACTCTCCCTTGGGAATGTCTCACCTGAAATGGATAGGGCCAGGATGATGACTGAGAAGGTAAAGACACTTGCCACCATGCTTGATGAATTGAGTTAAATCCCTAGGACCCACATAGGAGAAGGAGAGAAACAACTTCCATAATTGTTCCCTGACCTTCACACACATACAGGTTGGCACATGTAGAGACACCACACACACACACACACACACACACACACACGTAATAAAAATTAATAAAACAAAGCAAAACAAATATAAATTAAGGTGAATGCTCAAACAGTTCTGCCTCCAAGTAGGGAAAACCTCTCTAAGGTTGGGCAAACGAGGACAGTGACACAGCTGACAATTACTAATGGATGCTATTGCCAAGGGATCTAGGTGGTCACCTCAAACCATGACTGACGGTGATTTCACATTTACTGATGGGGTACAGAGCAAAGTGAGCTGAGATTACAGCCACCATCTAGTGCTTAGAATGCTGAGCTGCTTAAAGGACCCCACTGTCATTTAGGCAGGCAACTGGCAGAAGGTTGAGGGCAAAAGGAAGGCCCCAGACAAAGGCTATTTAGAGCCATAAATAGGGCCCTTTTTCTGATGCATCCTGGTATGTGTGTGTATATATTTATACATGTACATAAATGTGCTTACACACATGGGCATACATACATACACACATGTATACACACATGCACATATATACCACATGTGCACATGTATACATATACATGTATATACATACTTATATGTATGCATATATGCATATATACACATGAATACTTACATATACATACTCACACATACATGCAAGAGTGTTAGCAACAAACAAGAAAGATAACCCATCTCTTTGTTCGTGCACCTATGTTGATTAAACGAACATAATATTCCACTGCCTGGCTCAGGTGGTCTGTTACCTTTTAGTTCTCTGTGATTGATCCACCTGACTCCATGTTCTGACCCTCTCACTGACTCAGCCAAAGACACTAAAGAGAAAGCTGTAATGATGCAGAACATATTGTTACAAGTTTTAAGATGCTGTGGTCATAACCAGCAGAGGCCATCAAGATGCTAAGGAATAACGATGAGCCAGGTACTGAAGAAGCTTAAGGGAGGATGCTCAGCGGCCAGAGCTTGGCTCCAGGGTTATGCTGTTTCCCTCCCAGTGCTGAGAGCATCCTTCCAAAAACCATGTCGTGACTATAGCACTCTAAGCACCCCCATTAGAGAGGACATTCAGAACCCTCTCTCCAGCCTTTTCTTCCACATCCCGTCATTTGAATAGAGATCAAGTTTAAAAAACAAAAAGGAGAAAGAGGAGAAGAAAACTTGCATAAAGATAAATATCAATTATTCAGTCTCTTATTAGAAAGGCATATCAAAATTTTTCAGTTATAGACAAAATAAAACAAAAGCTGCACTGTATTTAGTGTAAGTTCAGAAAACTATATGTTGAGGGATGGGAGACTAAGATGGCAAAGCTCATATGGCAATGATGGGTTCATTCTTTCAGCTTCCTTACATATGTCCCTTGATGCCACTCACTGAGGTTGTGCAAGCACCCAGCTCCTGACTCAAAAAGATGTCGGGGATGGATGCATCAACTATCTTCCTCATTGCCACCTCTCAATTCCATGTTAAACACATGAGTAGGTACCATTGTAAAGTGACTTGGGCAGTACTCTGCAGAGGGCAGCTTGGCTGGGAATCACATGGAGCTTGAAATCTGGCTGACAATGGATCACCCAGCACGATCCTGAAGAAAAAAAAAAAGATACTTTGAATATTTCAATAGATCAGAGGTTCTATTTGAGCTAGCTACAATTCTGACTATTAATTCACTTTTTATAACACAGAATCAGGAGATTAGAAAGGTCTAGAAAGTTACTGTCCAAGTTTTCCTCTGGGAAAGGAGAGAATAAGTAACATTGTTGGTGAATTAGAGTTAAGAGAGATTTTACCCAAAGCACAGTTTGAGAGCTTCTGCTGGTTTCTTCAAGGACACTGTTGCTTTGTTATGGCCAGCATGTGAAATGTTCCCCTTTTGACTCTGGTTTTCAACTTCTGTTCTCCAGCTGCTATCACAGTTTTGAAAGTTGTGGCATCTTAGAACATGGAGTCTAGTTGGTGAAAGTAGATCACAGTGGGAGTGGGATTTGAAAACTAGACCAGGCACCTGGCTCCTGGCCTGATGCCATGTGAGGAGTCTGAACCACACGGCCTACAGCCACGGACTCTACCTTGGCTTCCATGCCAGGATGGACTGTAGCTCTCTGAAACTGTAAGGAGAAAAAAAACCTTTACCCCCCACGCTGCTTCTGTCTGGCCTTCTGTCACAGAGACTGGGAAGTACCTACTTTTTCTCTTAAGAACTTTATCTTAGCTCCATGTCTACAGCTCCTCAGCTTTCCAGAAGGGAAGCATTTCCATTATTCTTTTCAGGTCTTTGTCATAGCACATACTAGAAGGTTGCTCAAGACAGCTAGAGACTCAGGGGAAACTTCTGGCACACAGACTAAGAGCAATTGGGCTGGGACAAGGGGGAGGGTCTCAATGAGGAGGACTAAACTAGCTTCTTTAGCTGCCTTGTAAGGATAACTTTATAAGGGAAGAGAAGGTATCTGAAAGTCTTTAACAGAAGTTTTTGTTTTTATATATCTCAGCGTTAAACTCCCATCTCAAATAAAACAACAGGAGGCAAATCAGAGCATTGTTTGAAGATTTCTTGAAGTGGTTCCATAAAAAGGCTGATGGTCTGAGTAACCATAGCAAAGCTAATATTCTTTAGAACTAGAGATGAATAAGATGGCCTTCTAGAACCAGGACTGGTGGTTCCTGTAGTCATAAGATGTGGGAGGCTGTTGTAGGATATTCGCGAGTTCAGGGACTCAGTGAGATTCTATTCCAGAAGAAATTAAAGAAAGAACAAAAGAAAGAAAGGGAAACCAAGTAGGTCACCAAGCTTTGACACATTAAGATTCAGGACTGGAGGTTGTAGTTCACTTGGTACAGTGCTCACCTATCATGTAAGATGACTTGAGTTCAGTCTCCAGGACTGCATAAAGGAAGGTATGCTGGCTCATGCCTGAGATTCCAGCACTCAGGAGTCTAAGGTTACCCTTGGCTATATAATGAGTTCTAGACCAACCTGGGATAAATGAAACTCTGTTTACAAAATCAGAAGAAAGAAAGGAAGGAGGAATGAAAGACAGGAATGGAGGAAAACTTAAGTTTATAAATCAAATTCCTTGAAACAAAAATAATCAAAGTCATTGCCACTATGTTTTGTTAAATGTTGAGACTTTGGTTTTTTGGTTTTTTTTTTAAGTCTTCCACACATGAGAATGGAACTGACATGCATCAGAGAGTGGGTTTCAGAGAGTAGTGCAAGGCAAAAAAAAAAAAAAAAAAAAAAAAAAAAAAAAAAACAAAAAAAAAAAAAAACAAAAAACATACAGGAAAGCATTTATATGTCTGAGGTGCAAGAGTTAAAAATCTCTCCTAATGAAAGCAGAGTATGTAATATACCAAGTATGAAGTATTTAAAAGAAACATGGCAGACAAAGGGTTACTGTTCATAATACATAAAAATGTTCTTTTATGTCAACAGGAAAAAGAGGGTGCTTTCATAAGAAAACCAGGCAAAGGCTACACAAAGCATCAAATTCCAAAGATAAACAAACATACATGTTGATAGGAGTTCATATCGCCATGTCACACAATGGCTTCCATATTTGGCTATCGCACTGGCAAAGGTTAACACCAAAAGGAGTTCCCCAAGATGGCAAGATTAAGGGAGGCCAGGCGCCCTTGCACCTTGTTGGCTCTGCAGCACACGACAGGACAGGGCTGAGAAAAGCAGGGTCAGCTCCCTGGGACTTCAGATCTACTGGGAGAGTACCTCAGGCAAAGACATATAAAACTGTGTGATTTGGGTAAAGCTGCAGGTAAGCACATAAACACGACCCTGCTCCTGGGACATGGGCTGCAGAGGCAAGAATTCAGTCTGCCATCCCTGTGTCCAGTGAGCTATGTATGCATAGAAGGACTTCCTATGTGTGCATAGGAGCTGGGAAATAAAGAGCTAACCACTAGGAACTGTGTTTGAGCTCAGAACATACATAAAAGTCTAGGTACTTAGAAGCACCTCAAAAGTGGACTCAGAGCCAGGGTCAGAGAACCAAGGGACTCTGCTTTTTCTGGTTTTCAATTTTAATAATAAAGTAGGAACTAAGAATAGAACTAGTTCCATTTCTGGTAAGAAAGTATGTGTAATATACAGTAGAGTTTGGCCTAGCACACTGAAAGTCTGAATCCCAGAATCCCACACCAATGCCTCTCTATAAAATGGCTTTCCCAGCACTCCGCTTTTTAGCAATTTCTTCATCTCCTGTGCAAGGGGATTGTCTTTCCTGCTAGGGTCGTCAAGCACTTCCAGAAATGCTTGGGTAGCAATTAAATGCTTTCCAGAGCTCTGTCCTCATTTCCAGCTTACTCCACAGCATTCCCCGGGACAGCTTAATGCTGTGCAGGAAATGACTGTGTTGAATGCACAGGAATAGAGCATCCCTGTTGGTCCCTGGTCAGGGTCCTTTTTTTCCTCCTGAAATTGCATCATGAAGGAATTGTCAGCTCTGGCAACTGTCAGACTTGACCTCTGCCATCTGCCAGAGTGAGGTGGGAAGAATGTTTCCCTTTGTTCTGTTTCATTCACTCCTGTGATGGGCGGGCGATGAGAAACTATCACTCTTCTGTCTCCTCTAGGGTCTGAAGACAAAGTACAGAGGTGGGGGGAAATTAAATCAGACTCCAAAGCTGATGCTCTCACTCTCGAGATTCACTGCATTCAACAGAGGCACAGGAGCAGGCTTGGTTCTCCAGGAGCATGGGAAAACTGACCCTTTGCTGGAATACTCTTTAGCTATTTTCACCTGATGACACTGACCCTGGAATTTCTCCTATGAAAGAGAATTGGAGTTCAAAGTTTTATGTTCCTCTCAGTATTATTTAAAGACATTTGAGAGAGAGGGAGGGGGAGGGAGAGAGAGAGGAGGAGAAGGAGGAGGAGGAGAAAGAGGAGGAGGAGGAGGAGAAAGAGGGAGGAGGAGGAGGAGGAGGAGGGGGAGGAGGAGGAGGAAGAAGAGGAGGAAGATCACTAAATACTCCACAGGAACCTAAAACTGAGCACATTGAAGACTGTTAAAAATCAGCAGCATTTTGATTCTTGGATGCCGGAGAATGTATTTATTTCTAAATGTGTTCTAAATGAAAAAGAGTTTAAAAATGATATGTTGACCAGATCCACATAGTTTTACAACATTTGTGATTAAGAAGACCCACCCCAGTCATTAAAATATCAATTTCCATTTGTCATGGCAGGTGGTAGAAATGCAAATGCTTTGCCTTTGATTTTGGAATTTTCTACTCTCTCTAATATTTCTGCAGGAATAATTGAGGAAGTGATTTAAGGAATTACTATTTTGGATCTGCAGGGCTCCTTTATGTCTCCAAATGATGGCATGAGCAAACATGTTTCTCTTCATAACCGCAATTGCCCGGAAGTAATTGTTAAACTTTTATTCTTCTCCTTCCTCCAAAGTAGCTTTACTTTCTTACTAGGAAATTACAACCTGATTCTAGCAATTCCTATTGCTTCTAGTTAATAAAGATCAAAGAGGGGAATTACCTCTCTGAACTAGAAGAAAACATCCGTATTTCAGTGTTTAAGGAAGTTATTCCCAGCTGTGATGTTTCAGTGCCCGCCCTGTTATTTCCGGGGAGCCCTTCTAGGGGTAGTTATGCTTTTCAAAGAATTATCAAAATCTGAAAACCAGCTAGCGTCTCAACCTCTCTCTGCTCTTTCATACACAACTGCTGGTTGTTCTCTCTGGTGACTCTTTCCAAAACGACACAGCTATTTTGCATCATTCTTGGGAAAACCACAGTCTTATATTAATGTTCATTAAATAGTCAAAGCCAGTCCCGATCAATATGAACGAGGCACAAGTAAACCAGAAGAAGAAAATGCAAGTCTTGTAAGCCCACAGACCTGCGACGCTTTCTCTCACTCACTGGTATATGCCTTCCTGGGCTATGCTTCTCTATACTTTGTATTTGCCCCCGGGATACGCACAAACATACCTCATACAGACTAGGATTATATTTCAGTCTCTTTTACCACTGGTGTGGTATTCTGATAAAAGTGATAGAGGGAAGAAAGAGACTCTCTAGGTTCACAGCTCATGGTATCGTGACAGGATGTCAAGGCAGCAGGAGCTTAAGGCAGCTGGACGCATGACTCCTGTAACGCAGCTGGGCACATGACTCCTGTAACACAGCTGGTCACGTGACTTCTGTAATGCAGCTGGGCACATGACTTCTGTAACACAGCTGGGCACATGACTTCTGTAACGCAGCTGGTCACATGACTTCTGCAATGCAGCTGGGCACATGGCTTCTGTAACAGTTGGGCACATGACTTCTGTAATGCAGCTGGGCACATGACTTCTGTAACAGCTGGTCACATGACTTCTGTAACACAGCTGGTCACATGACTTCTCTAACAGCTGGTCACATGACTTCTGTAACACAGCTGGTCACATGACTTCTGTAATGTGGAAGAGGAGGAAGATGCATGCTGCCACTCAGTTTCCTTTCCCATCTTACGCAGTCCAGTATCTTACCCACAGAACAGCACACCCACACGGGTGGCCTTCCCACCACCATTCATACAATCAGGATAATCCCCCAGTAGTGCCTAGGGGCTCATCTCTCAGGTGATTATAGATCAGTCATACTGATAACGATCTAGCCATCACAGATAACATTAACCAAATTAATCACAAATTAAGTTTGTGTAAGTTTGGAAGGTAGCCGGGTGTGGTGGTAGCCTTTAATTCTAGCACTTGGGAGGCAGAGGCAGGCAGATTTGTGAGTTCGAGGCCAGCTTGATCTACAGATCTACTGAGTGAGTTCCAGGACAGCCAGGGCTACAAAAAAAAAAAAAAAACCAAAATCGGAAGGTTTATTTGGATTTGAGCTATCAATATAGATGTCAAGTTAATACACAAAACATACATATATGTTTCTGTTTTGTAGTCTTCTCATAAAATAACACATGGTAGACATTTCCCCAAGTGGATAAAAATATACCTATAATATTCTTCAGAAGACAAAATGTACTCAACTATATGCTTATTATTCATTCCACTGATATTCTAATAAAAACTTAAATTCTTTGTAATCATCTCCATCATAAGAGGCACTGCCCAAGCTACCTTGGAGGTAAATGAAAATAAGGTATTTCTTGATTTGCTTTGGTGTATGTTAGAGCTACAGCCCTGAAGTTGATAAAATGTCCTGTATATGTGATGTGTTTATCTGTTTGTTTGTTTGTTTGTTTGTTCATCTTCTATAGAACTAACATTATGGAAGTTTTATTTGGATGTAGATTTTTGAACTAACAACACA
The DNA here is from genome assembly GCF_900095145.1 of Mus pahari. Classification (NCBI taxonomy): domain Eukaryota; kingdom Metazoa; phylum Chordata; class Mammalia; order Rodentia; family Muridae; genus Mus; species Mus pahari. The sequence continues at coordinate 158,225,052 of NC_034594.1, read as the reverse complement.
GATGTTAAGTTACTACTGAAAGTATCCACAGGAGTTTTTTCCAGTTCTTGAAAAGTTTGGAAGAATTTCTTACATAACACATAACAGAGAAATGGTACATTTTTTTTCTTTAATTGTGCATACAATGGAAAAGCAAATACATAATTTTTTTTACAAAGCTCAACTAATAGACACAAGCAAGTTGAGAGTTTAAATATATAGGTGAGACATTATCTAGTAAAAATTACTGGTGATCTGCATTTTTAAATCAGTATGTGTTATATTTGAGAAATATCTGAATCTCACTTAAAGAATATGTTTATCAGGGGGGTTAAAGAGATGGCTCAGTGGTTAAGAGTAAGTGCTGCCCTTGCAGAGGACCTGAGTTTGGTTCTCATCACCCAAGTTAGGCAGCTCAGAACTGCCTGGGGCTGGAGTTCCAGCTCTAGGGGTAACTAATACCTCTGGACTCTTCAGGTACTTGCACTTACATGCACCCACTTAAATGTAAATGTTATTGTAGTGGCGCTTAGTTCTAGGGGGAAAATCATACAGTCCAGGACATAGCTACTATGACTATGATTGCACCAAAATTCATGTAAAAAATATGTAGAACTTTTCTTTAAAAATCCACCTGAGCCCAATCTTCTATAGTGAGAGAACCATAACAAGCTAGTTGTCTTTGTCCTCAGGTGGATGTCATCAACTACCTTGATGATTTTCTTTGATGAGATAGAAGCAGTTCAGAGTACTGGGCAATGCTTCAGACAGAGAGGCTCCCAGGCCATCCACCCCAATGTCTGATGTATAGAACACAGCTGTGTACACTGAAAGGCTACACAGCTGTCTGGAGCCAATCAGATTTTCAGCCAATCAAATTGAGGATATCAATCAGATTTGTGCCCCTGTTATGTAATTATTTAATTTCTCCTACTCTCTTCTATCCATCTGAAATTGAAAACAAAACAAAACAAAACAACAACAACAACACACTAACTAGCATCATTCAGGATCATTGTGTTTCTCGATGAAATGAAGTTTGACATAGAGCTGAAGTCTGAATATCAGGTCTAAACATTTCTGTGTAGCTCACACTTGTCTTTCTAGACCATTCCCATGCTCTTTATAGTGTGTCCTTGAAACCATCCTACCGTTTCTTCAGTGCTCTAAATCTCTTCTTGCCTTAAGAACTTTGCCTGGGGTGGTCATTGTCGTCCCGTTGAACATTCTTTTCTTGCCATGGAATAAACCATCTTTCTGCTCAGTCTGCTCAGACATCATCTCTGCCTAATGTCCCATCCTCTCTCCCAGATCCCTCCTAAGCTTAACTATGCCATTTTTCCCCCAGTTCTCGGTCCCTGAAATGATGCACAGTTATTAGTTGCTTTCTGTCTCCCCACTGAAAGTAAGTTTCCTATCAGTTGAGAGGTTGTTTTGTTCCATTCTGTATCTCTCGAGCCACAGGTGTGTTTTCTAACATATGTCAGATGAATCATTCTCTTTTACAAAGTAAGGAGCTGGCATCTTTTAGAAGATTAGAATCTATTGTTTTGATACCTTGATCCAGAAAATATAAATTTTCCATATGCACAATTATAAGATAAATGAACACTGTTTACTGTACGCCTACTAACTGTCAATTACTGTGATAAGAGCTCTGGAGAATGAGAAAAACATGACAAGAAGCTCAAGCATGGAGCAATGGGATGATGTAAGAGCAATGTAGTCCATTACCATATATGAGACATCTGCATTTAAATTCATACTAACAAAAGGAACTGTGGAATGCAGGGGGAAAAAAATCAGAAGAAAACTCAAAACCAAATGTGACCATTGTGTCTGGTGTTCTCTCTTAGTCCTTGTAGGCATTAGAATTTGGAAGGGTGAGGTGGCATTGTTAGATCCCATATGTCTAGTGAGTTATAATGTGAAACAGTCATGTTTTAGATCCTGCAGTCATCCGGGGACAAGGTTTTCTCTTCTATCCTGTGGCTCACTCTTCTCCAGGCCTGGGTGCCTCTACAGTCAGTAAGTACATGGGACATGGTTTTGTGTTGTGCATGCACCAGAGCTGGACTTGCTGTGTGTCACTTTGAATTGTGTTCTATTGGTGAGAATCAGTCACATGGGGACTCACAGTCATGGGAACCTGGAAACCACACTTTAGTTGTGTGACCAGGTAGTATAGGGATCTGGTAAATAAAGGTCTGTATCCACAAACATTTAGTCATAATATTTCATATTTATTTGGGCTATAAATCTCAAGAAGTGCTTAACCAAAGAGAAAGTCTCCTCCCATCACGTGAATAGTTACAAAAAAACCCATTGGTTGTTTTTTTGTTTTTTGTTTTTTGTTTTTTGTTTTTTGTTTGTTTTTTTTTTTTTTTTTTTTTTTTTTTTTTTTTTTTTAGTTAAATGGCACAAAACTAAATCCACTGGTGTTAATCATCTTCAGAAAATCTCTTAAATGTTCATGAATGACACATTTTATGAATCTGTTGTGTAAATTTGGGATTTTTCTACTGATCTCACCTACAAAAGTCTAAATGATTATAGAGACACTGTGATTAGTTTATATTAAAAGATTGACTTTTTTTCGTTTCTTCACGTTGTCTTATATTTTGACTCAAAATAGCATGTAAATTCTTTTTTCTTACTTATTTTATTAGATATTTTCTTCATTTACATTTCAAATGCTATCCCGAATGTCCCCTATACCCTCCCCCCACCCTGCTCCCCTACCCACCCACTCCTACTTGCAAATTCTTTTTATTAATTTATCAAGGATTTACTGACAATTTCCAGTTTTATAAGCAAATATTTTTTTAGTCCCATACTTTTACAATGATCTTATTTTGTCAGTCTCAATCATGTTACTTCTTATTTAGGAAAATCCAGAATCATTATGTCAGCCCCTTCTCTGTTCTCCATGCCTTCTCTACTCTTCCCCAATCACACAGCCCTCTCTCTTAATCTCCTTAATAATCTTGGAAGGCACCTGATGCTAATCTTATGTGTGTTGCTAGGCAATGATGAGAAACAAAATAGCATAACAGGAGAAGCAGTGTAAAGAGATGGCATGAAAATGATGACAGAATACATAACATACATACATTAGATATAATATACATATGTAAGATACAATATACATATGTGTGCATGTAATATTTCATGGGAGTGTTTTATGTTCCCCTTAAGTATAAGTGTAGAAGGAGTACACAAAGCATAGGTACATGATATAGGCCTGGAAGGATGATTGTTTTCCACAGTTGATCAAAGAAGTTAAGTGTCATTTTATATAAAAGAAAGAACACATTTAAAGGTTACCTTACTTGAAGCCCCAGAAAAAGGCTTGCGAAGGCTGAAGTATCATCCAGTAGGATCCAGATGCCAACCCATGTCATATACTGGTGACAACACAGTAAGGCAATGGGAAAGGACCTAAGGACAAAAATATAGCCTGTGGCATCTGGTGTTCAAATCTGACAACATGCTCTTTACATTAAGGATAATAAGAAGCTGTGTGTAGTGGCTCACTCCCATAATCCTACCATTGCTGGGCTGAGGCAGGAGGATTCTTTTAAAATTTGGGAGCAGGCCGGAATACATAGTGAGTTACACATCAGCTCAGGCTACAGTGTGATACTAGAATGTAAAACTAAAGAATAATAAAAAAGAGGGAAGACCATATTTGTTGTTAGATAATTGGCTCAATACATATCTTACAAACATGTTAACGTATAAGACATCTGAGTCACAGTGACACCACGCTTATATAACCACAAGCCCTGAACCATGAAGAAATATGAGGATGGAGATTTCAGATAGTAATCAAAAGCTGTTTGCCCCAATTACATTTTAAATCATTTTGCATTACTTACTATCACATAATGCATGCTTTTAAAACATTTTATATTTCTTACTATAATAATGTTCTGTAAGAAAATTAGAAAAAATAGGCCTTGAATATGCTGATACTACAGGAGAAATGCACACACTCTTTAGTAATCTTCTTAAAACTGAAGTGCATATGTATGGCTCATGTGCCAACAACACAGAACAACTATGACTTGCATCCAAGCTCATCTTTTCTGCTCCACATCCCCAACCCAGCTCCCCAAAGATATTTACTATTGCCAATTCATTCCTTACTAGTCTCTAGGTGCTCACTGGCATATGGAGACGTGCAAGTTCTATAACTATTCAATTTTAAATAGAGTTGGTACAGCTTCACTTAATTTAAAATTACTGTTACATATTTTCAAAGAAAATGCCTTATATCGGTTTCATACCATCTCATACCATCTTGCAGTATTACATCATGCAATAACTATTTACTGGGTATCTACTGGGTTGTCAACCTCATTTCTTAGGATGCTGCTGTGATCTGACAGAAAGCAGATGTTCCTACCTGGGTGACAGATCTCTAAATTTATTTTGTGGTTCACTTATTCTCAGTAATTGAGTTTTAAATCAGTCTATTGTTATTGTGTTAGGATACGTTTCTAGAAGTGCTTTTATTTTTACCAAACACTATAAGCATTTCAAAAAACTCTTTTGACAACATGCCAATTACTTTCCAACCATTTATATGATTACTATCACATCCCAAGAATAAGGCATTGCAACAGGTTCCAGCAAATACTGCCCTTTTCTTCCCTTCAATTAAGACATGCAAACCAAACCGTGACTTAGCTTGCACAATAGAAAGAACACAGGTTTGACTGTGTAAGTACATCCAAAACCATGCAACCAAAGCCATGCTGTAGGTTATCAACCTCCAGACATTGGTATCATATCAACATTTTTATTCTACTGTTGATCAGCATGCCTAAGAGCATTGCTGAGCACCTTGGTTATATTCAAAGATTTTTGTTATGAGATGAGGCAAGCAAAATAATAAAGAAAATAGGAGAGAAAATGTCTCCGGCAAAAATCAAGTCATTCTCACATCTGGGGACTCGAAGCCTGGTTGCCTCCCACCAGGGCTGATTCATTAATACTAATTGGCATCTCCCCTGCAATGGAGAAAGAGGCCTTAGATCCTAATCAGTCCTCATTACTGTACCAGCTACGGCATCTAGCCGACGTGTCAGGTTTGCAATTAGAGTCAGCCGGCCTCTCAGACAGACACCTGGTCCCAAGGGGAAAGAGAAAGGAATCCAAACAGCAAGGCAGCAGCCCTTGCTCAGAAATCTGCCTTCACCCTCTGTCCTCCAAGCCTGCCATCCAAGAGCAGCTTCACTCAGTTCTAGGCAGGGAAATGGAAGATCTCCTTCTCCTCTCTGAAGTGTAGATGTGAGCAGGCAGAGGTAAGAATTACCCAAGAACCTGAACTGAGAAAACACCTTTCTCCTTTTTAAAAATTAGTACATATTTATCTCAGAATTTTGAAATATACGAAGGAAGCAGGAAACAACTTTTGAAAAAAAAATCTTGCTACAGTGATTTATGCTCCTTTGGTGGGTTTTATACTTTTTTTTCTGTATGCACAGAATTTAATATTGAACACTTGATTTATAGTTTGTGGGTGGCTAGAAAATTGAGATGGGGCCTCTGTGTTGATGAGTGGAAGCTCTGCAGCCGGACTGTATGTACTCTCTGCTTCTTCTTCCACTCATGCCTTCCAGGCAGTTGTTCAACCTCTCTGACCCTTGGTTTCCTCAGCAGCAGAAGTGATGATTTAAAATGCTCCACACCACATGGGATGTGGTGGAATATGGCTGCCACCCCAGCATTTGGGAGACAGAAGCATGAGGATCAAGGGGTACATGGTGGTCATCCTTAGCTCCTTAGCAAGTTGGATATTAGCCTGAGATACAGGAAACCCTGTCTCAAACACTTACATTTTAAAGTGTAGCTTTATTAGAGAATAATGAGATGTAACATTTTAGACGTTCCTTCACAGACAAAAACCTTTCTTTCTTTATTTACTCTTTTCTCTCTTCCTTTTTTCCTTCACTTCCTTCCCCCATCTTCATAATAGACTTCCAATTTAAAAATTATTCTTCTCCAACAGCTGATAAACAACTTCAGCAAAGTGGCTGGATATAAAATTAACTCAAATGAATCAGTAGCCTTCCTATACTCAAAGGATAAACAGGCTGAGAAAGAAATTAGGGAAACAACACCCTTCACAATAGTCACTAACAATACAAAATATCTTGGTGAGACTCTAACAACACAAGTGAAAGATCTGTATAATAAGAACTTCAAGTCTCTGAAGAAAGAAATTGAAGAAGACCTCAGAAAACAGAAAGATCTCCCATTCTCATGAATTGGCAGGATTAATACAATAAAAATGGCTATCTTGCTGAAAGCAATCTACAGATTCAGTGCAATTCCCATCAAAATTCCAACTCAATTCCTCATAGAGTTAGGAAGAAAAATTCTCAAATTCATTTGGAATATCAAAAACCCAGGGGGCTGGTGAGATGGCTCAGTGGGTAAGAGCACCCGACTGCTCTTCCGAAGGTCCTGAGTTCAAATCCCAGCAACCACATGGTGGCTCACAACCATCCACAATGAGATTTGACTCCCTCTTCTGGAGTGTCTGAAGACAGCTACAGTGTGCTTACATATAATAAATAAAATAAAATTAAAAAAAAAAACCAGGATAGCAAAAACTATTCTCAACAATAAAAGAACTTCTGGGGGAATCACCATCCCTGACCTCAAGCTGTGCTCAGAGCAATAGTGATAAAAAGAAAAACAAAACTGTATGATATTGGTACAGGGACAGTCAGGTAGATCAATGGAATAGAATTGAAGACCTAGAAATGAACCCACACACCTATAGTCACTTGATCTTTGACAAAGGAGCTAAAAGCACCCATTGGAAAAAAAGTCAGCATTATGAACAAATGGTCTTGGGTCAACTTGTGGTCAACATGTAGAAGAATGCAGATTGACCCATTCTTATCTCTCTGTACAAAGCTCAAGTCCAGGTAGATCAAGGCCCTCCACATAAAACCAGATACACTGAATCTAATAGAAGAGAAAGTGGGGAAGAGCCTCAAACACATGGGCACAGGGGAAATTTTTCTGAACAGAACACCAATGGCTTACGCTCTAATATCTAGAATCAACAAATGGCACCTCATAAAATTGCAAAGCTTCTGTAAGGCAGAGGACACTGTCAATAGAAAAAAACAACAACCAACAGATTGGAAAAGATCTTTACAAATCCCACATCTGATAGAGGGCTACTATCCAATATATACAAAGAACTTAAGAAGTTAGGCTCCAGAGAACCAAAAAAAAAAAAAAAAAAAAAACCCTATTAAAAAATGAGGAACACAGCTAAACAGAAAATTCTCAACCAAGGAAACTTGAATGACCAAGAAGTCCTAAAGAAATGTTCAACATCCTTAGTCATCAGGGAAATGCAAATCAAAACAACCCTGAGATTTCACCTCACACCAGTCAGAATGGCTAAGATAAAAAACTCAGGATACTGACAGCAGATACTGGTGAGGATGTGAAAATAGAGGAATACTCCTTCATTGCTGGTGGGATTGCAAGCTGGTACAGCCACTGTGGAAATTTGTCTGGCAGTCCCTCAGAAAATTGGACATAGTACTACCTGAGGACCCAGCTAAATCACTCCTGGGCATATACCCAGAAGATGCTCCAACATGTAATAAGGACACATACCCCACTATGTTCATTGCAGCCTCTTTTATAATAACCAGAAGCTGGGAAGATCCCAGATGTCCCTCAACAGAGGAATGGATACAGAAAATGTGGTACATTTACACAATGGAATATTACTCAGCTATTAAAAACAATGACTTCATAAAATTAGCAGGCAAATGGATGGAACTCGAAAATATCATCCTGAATGAGGTAACTCAGTCACAAAAGAACACACATGGTATATACTCACTGATAAGTGGATATTAGCCCAAAAGTTCGAAATACGCAAGATTCAATTCACAGGCAATATGAAACCCAAAAGGAAGGAAGACTAAAGTGTGGATGCTTCAGTACTTCTTAGAAGGAGGAACAAAATACTCAGTACTTCTTAGAAGGAGGAACAAAATACTCACAGGAGGAAATATGGAGACAAAGTGTGAATCAGAGGATGAGGGAAAGGGCATCCAAAGACTGCCCCACCTGGGGTTCCATCCCATATATAGCCACCAAACCCAGATGCTATTGTGGATGCCAGGTTGTGCTTGCTGACAGGAGTCTGAGATGGTCTCCCGAGGCTCCTGAGAGGCTCTGCCAGAGACTGACAAATACAGAGGAGGATGCTCACAGGCAACCACTAGACTGATCACAGGGTCCCTGATGGAGGAATTGGTGAAAGGACTGAAGTAACTGAGGGGGTTTGCAGCCTCACGGAGGGAGCAACTGTGTCAACTGGCCAGACCCAGGGATCTCCCAAGAACTGGACCTCCAACCAAAGAGTAGACAAAGAGTAAACATGGACCTCCAACCAAAGAGTAGACATGGAGAGACCCATGGCTCTGGACGCGTAGGTGGCAGAGGATGGCCTTGTCAGACATCAGTAGGAGGAGAGGCCCTTGGGCCTGATCGTGTTCAATGCCCCAGTGTAGGGGCATGACAGAGAACAAAGACAGGAGTGGGTGAGTGGGTGGGGGAGCACCCTCATAGAGGCAAGGGGAGAGGGGATGGGATAGTGAGTTTCCAAAAGGGAGACCTTGAGAGGGGAAACATTTGAAATATTAATAAAGAAAATATCCAATAAAAAATTACACCAAGAATAAAAGTCTACAGAAAAAATTAAAAAAATAAAAATTATTCCTCAAACATAAAGTCCCCCATGAGCTGTGCACCTATCTAACATCTTTGAGAAGGGTACACCCCACCTCTGGATTGAATTTCAGTTTCTAAAAGACAGGGGTCTCTTCTTAGAGTTTTGACTATTGCCAAATGGGCAAAATGAGATTTCCTGAATGGCTTTAGTGGATGTTCAGAGGGTGGTTAGAATGTGGACCACATTTACTTAGACACAAAAACTGTTACAGAGAGCTTGAATGTTATCAAAACATGCACAAATGGGAATGTCGTAACAGAAGCTCATGCTCTTCTGTAATTAGTGTGGGCTGAAGAGATAGTGAAGGCACATCTTGAAGAAAAATATCAGAAAGGAAGGGGCTCTCACAGTCCTCATCACTGGTACCCAGTTTGTGCTGCAACTGCCTTTATCCGGAAGAGGGACTCACCCAGGCTGGAGCACCATGGGCCCTCTAAGTGCCTCTTGGCTCACGTTAGCCTTAGATGGCGAAACCTCATCTCACTAGTTGGACTAGTCTGGCTAAACTAATTGCTCCAGAATCCCACGTCTATTTCCTGAGCACATGAACGAGAGGCCACTGGGTTGCAGAGGATTTACATGAATGTATAGACCTGACCCTCAGTTTTCAAACCCCATGCAACAAGTGCTTTACCAACTGAGCTATCTCCACTCACCTGTGCCTTAGTTTGACTGCTGTAATGAGGCCCTACATCCAAAGACATTGACAGGAGAGAGGGTTTATTTGGGGCTTACAGACTCAGAGGGTTAGAGCCCATGACCATGATGTTGGGGAGCATGGCAGCATGCAAGCAGGCATGGCACTGGAGCAGCAGGTGAGAACATGCATCTGACCCATAAGCACAGGGCAGAGCACTAACTGGGGGTGGGGGGACATAGACTTTTGAAACCTCAAAGCCCACTCCTAATGCCACACCGCCTCCAATAAAGCCACACCTCCTAGTCCTTCCCAAATAATTCCATGGATTAGGGACCAAGTATTCAAACATGTGGACCTATGACAGCCATCTTATTCAAATCCACTACATCTCATATTTTTGTATTTTATGAAAAACTATATATTCCATAGTTCATAGGTTGAACTTGGCAACAAGCTTGTAAAACTCAGTTCACAAATGACTTTTAAGTTCTGATTGAACTTAGCAAAAGGAGTTGGTCTCTCAGTGATTCAGCGTAGATCTGTCGAGTTTAGAATGGGCTCAAGCATTATTGGTTTCATGTTCTGACCCAAAATTCAGTCTTTGATCTTGTTTGTTATTCTCTCCCTCTGTGATTGGCAAAGCAGAACTCTGCGTTTCTTAGAAAATCAGTAATAAAAATCTCCACGGACATTGAAATTGCTTTACAAAACATTTTGATGAGGAAAGTATAAATGAAAAAGAAACATAAGGCTTACATTTCCCTCAAATACACAAGGGACTGTAAATAGAGAGAACATGTTCATGGAAACATGTTGGGGAATATGCTAGAACTTTAAAAAATAGTTGGAGAGAGACATTTGATGAACCAGAGTACAGCTGGATCTTGCTCATCCGTGACAGTTTTTTAAAGGTAATGGATTATAAATAAAAACACATATTAATAATTCACATCAGGGATGATAGCAACACAGGGGGAAAATCCCTCTGCATTAGTCATCCAGATGGAAAAATTCTACGAGGCTTATAAATGCAACATGAGAAAACCGTACAGCTTCATCTCTCACACAGCGCTGTTACACTTCTTAGAAAATACTAGAGTTACAAACCCCAGATGATCGCAGTGAGGAGGGCAGACATTATACCAGCATCGCTGTCTAGGGGAATGGCTTCCTATTCTCAAGGGGTCTGTTCTCTTTGGGATATATGTAAGACAGCACATGTGTTATAGGTACATGTGTAGTCTTACATATGTTCGGAGGTGAAATTCTAATAGTGATTTGAATCTAGACTCAAATTTAGTCTTCTTCTTTTTTGGAAGAATACAGTTAAGTGAGCTTTCAGATGAAACTATGATTTTAAGATTCTGATGTTTATACCTATCCAGCTGTGATGCCTAGGACTGCCCATCATTCCCATGGGGACATGGGTCTTGTGTATTGTTAGACGTGGCAGTATACAGGACGGATCCCATTCTGTAGTGAAGGCTTTCCTCCATTTCCAAATACTCTAGAAGCAACTGTCAAAATCACTGGCTTATCCGCCAGTAAGAATGCCTCTTTTTCTATCTTTGTTTGTTTTGCTTTGAGACAGGGTCTTACTGTTTAGCCCAGACTGCCTTTGAACTCATGATCCTCCTGCCTCAGCCTCCTGAGTACTGCATTTACAGGTGTTCACACCATGTCCCACCAGCCTGAATTGGTCCAGCCCCACAGATTGTTCCAATCTTGCCCAGTGCACATGAGATTATCCCAACATACCACATGTGTTCTGCTGTTTTGTTTGGTCTACCCATCATACAAAGCCAAGACTGAAAGTATCCTTACTGGGAAATTTGGGAAATTGGTTAATGAAAGGTGTTACCCAGCATGACCCTCCTCCCTTACGTGTCTTATTTCTTCGCTCCTTTGCCCAACCCCCACCCCAGTTGCTATTGTTTTGGCTCCTTTGACTTTTTCCCTCAGATTTTATCATTGCTCTCAATGGACTTATTTTGACAGGCTGTTCCCTAATATGAGAAGCTGGAGATAGTTAGTGTTAGTTGTCCTTAACATTTATTTGTAGAGGATCTACTCTGATTCTTTATATATATTGGATGTTAGTAAATGAAGACATATATAATATATATATATATATATATATATATAT
>NC_034594.1:158206697-158212522 GCF_900095145.1 Mus pahari | reverse complement strand
CATTTTCTGTATCCATTCCTCTGTTGAGGGACATCTGGGTTCTTTCCACCTTCTGGCTATTATAAATAAGGCTGCTATGCATGTGTCCTTATTACTGTCAATAAGACAAAAAGGCCACCAACAGACTGGGAAAGGATCTTTACCAATCCTAAATCAGATAGGGGACTAATATCCATATATATATAAAGAACTCAAGAAGATGGACTCCAGAAAATCAAATAATCCTATTAAAAAATGGGGCACAGAGCTAAACAAAGAATTCGCAACTAGGGAATACCGAGTTGTTGAGAAGTACCTGAAAAAATGTTCAACATCCTTAATCATCAGGGAAATGCAAACAACCCTGAGATTCCACCTCACACCAGTCAGAATGGCTAAGATCAAAAATTCAGGTGACAGCAGATGCTGGCGAGGATATGAAGAAAGAGGAATACTCCTCCATTGTTGGTGGGATTGCAAGCTGGTACAACCACTCTGGAAATCAGTTTGGTGGTTCTTCAGATAATTGGACATAGTACTACCGGAAGATCCAGCAATTCCTCTCCTGGGCATATACCCAGAAGATGTCCCAGCCTTTAAATTCTTAAACGAAATACAATTAAAACACATATGAAATTACATAATAAAAAAAGGTTCTCAGCTAGACATTGACTTTACTAATGTATATTTTTTAAATGATAAGATTTCAAGTGGGTTCATTTGTATTTTAAGGCTTAGGTCATTATAATTGATACATAACTTTATGTAAAATGATGATCAGTCTGAATCAGTAGAATGACATAATCACATACAATATATGTTCAGTAACCATGATCAAGTTTACTATCTCTTAAAATATTTTTTTTATTATTGTATATAAGTAACTGCAGTGAAGTTTCACTTTTTAAACAAACTGGAAACCACAAAGTCATAGCAATCATGAACATAACCCCTTTCCAGTGATAAGATCCATGACCCATATGAAATATTTCAGACCCACTTTGGTAATTCTTCTCCACAGTTCCTCACAGATTTAAACCAGGAATTACCACCACTCCTCACAGTAGGTTTTCTGTTACAATAATGCTGATAATTTCATGCATGTCGGGTCTGATTGTTTCATTTAAAATGGGGCGTATATAACTTTTGAGAGTCCTCTATGTACTTACCACAATTATTGCATTACATGGATAAAATGCAGGGTTAATATAATTTATAAAGTACTGTATCCATTCGGTAGCTTCTTCAGTTGTATAGCAACAGAAGTTACAGGATTGAAAAAGTAAATTGAGGAGAGAAAATATTTATCCTGTTGATGATGCCTCTACTGTATACTTAAATGCCTATTTCTCAAAAACAAAATAAATCCAGCAGGCTTTCGGTCGCGAATCACATAATTAGACTTAAAACCAACAATCACTAGTAAAATTGGTATCTGTAGGTGACTTCACCAAAGAGCAGGAGAGTTTACAAAGAATACTTTGTCGGGCGCCCCAGCCTCTGGCCAGCAGAGGTGGGGTAAAGACAACATGTACGCCAAGGCAGGGTTTGAGCAGCTTCCACAGTTTCCTGCTGCAGCATCCTTTATTATCTTTTATTCTCCGTTATTCTCTGCTTTATTCTGGGGGATTGGCCAATTTATCCCCCTCCACCCTTTGCACTCATCTCTCACCTCTCTTCATCATCCAATCAGCATTCTGCACGCTCTGTACAGGAGCCATGCACGCAGACAGGGTGCACATTGATAGGCCAGTGACTTAATATCATGCTGTATGGCTATGTGTCAGGTGGACAGCTCGCGATCATTCAGGTACGCAGCGCGTGATCATTCAGGTGAGTATGATTATTCAAGTGCGCATGATCACTCAGGTGCTTGGTAAACAAGCAGGGATCACGGGGCTTGGCAATGAGCCAGGGTGCCATCTTGGCTGCCTTGCGGTCACACATGCTTCCCACAATACTTCCCAAAGTAAATCACATGTTGATCCCTAAAACATAACACATTTTAAAAAGTAGACATTGTGCAATGTTCACTGCCAAATAACAACAGAATTAAATCAGAAATCAGTAACAGAAGATAACAGGAGAGCCTATAGTATCCATAGGTTAAATGGCATACTTCTAGATAATGCATGGCTCAAGAAGATATCACAAAAGTAATTGAGAAGTATTTTTAAAACAAAATGAATGTGAAGACACAACCAAAGATTTTAAGTTTCATCTAGCACTATAATACTTGAAAGAGAGTTTACAGAATTTAACATGTCTGTAGGCAAAGAGCAAAGATGATTAAAATCAACAACAACCAAACAAAAAAAACCCATGCTCATACTTTAAGAAATGGAAAAGAAGGGTATATTGACTCTAATGTAAACAGTGAAGGAATATTAGAGGGGACATTCTGAATCTGATTATTTCCCTTTTAAGCTTCCTTCCTTCCTTCCTTCTTTCTTTCTTTCTTTCTTTCTTTCTTTCTTTCTTTCTTTCTTTCTTTCTTTTTCTTTCTTTCTATTTAGTGTGTGTGTGTGTGCGTGTGTGTATGTGTGTGTGTTTGTGCACATGCATGCATACATGCACGTGTGTGTGCATGTGTGGCATGGTTCACGTGTGCCGGTCAGAGGACAAGTGTGGAATGGACCTTTGTCTCCTGCCTGTGGTTGTGGGCGTTGAACTCAGACACTCTCCACAGCACCTGTCTCTGCACTATGCCATCTTGCCTGCTCTTCTTTTCCATGTTAAAAGACTCACAGGAGGTGAGAAATGCAGCACTGGCTTGGTGGGGTACTTCCCCAGCAGCACACACATTCCACCTACAGCATTCATTACATTCAAATCTGCAATGAGCACCTTACCTTTCTCACCTACACCCCTCTATCTGCACTCCTCCATCTGCACCCCTCAGCCCTCCTCCACACACCTCCACACACAGACCTCCTCCCACACAACTCCACCTGCACATCCTCTTATTTAGGGTTTTTCCTTTATCTTTGATTATCTTTAGTTTAAAAAATATGTCTAGGTGATTTTTGAATGTTTATTTTCATTTTTATAATGTTCTCTGGGTGTCTAAGATATAGATTTGGTGTGTGCAAATTTTTTATGTGTGTGGGTTCTTAATAGTTTTAATAACAACTGACTTTTCTCTTTATGTATAAATTACTCCTTATCTTAGTTCTCCCAGAGAATCATGGATATTCATTTTAATGATTTTTTTATTGTATTTTGTCTTTGCTTTTCAATTTGAAGGTTTCCATTAACATATCCTGGGTCCTGTAGAGATAACTTAGCCATAAGCAGTTGAGTTTAGATCCTAGATCTCCATATAAAATGCTGGGGCTGAGGGGTGGCAGATAGACACTGATAGTTGGATTTTCTAGAATCTGCAGCCAGGCAGTCTACACATCTCAGGGTGAGTCCTTGGTTCAGTGACTGACCCCTGTCCCAAAGTCAAAGTGACTCCAAGTGATTGTACATACCCAGCTGGCATAGTCTGGTCTCCACATGCATGTACACTTGATGCCCACGAACCCAACTTCCTACTTAATGCACATAGGCACAGGCACACTTACTACACACAGGGGTGGGCATTAAAGACAAAAGCACAACCTCAGAGAGTCTTTCTTCAGTCCCTTCTCCTCACCTGGTGACTTGTCAGTCTCAAACACTTCCACAGAATTTCTATTGCCTCACTCATAGAATTTCTATTGCCTCGCTCATCTGTTCTGACTGACTGTCTCCTTTACCCAGAGGAGCCTGGGTAGAGTGATCAATGCATGATGGCAGAGATGTGCTTGGAGAAGCATGCCTCCCACACCATGATCCTGTCATGCCTGGGCATTGAAGTGTTCTTAGAGAAGCAGCATGAAAGAAGCTAATTTTCTCATATCTAACATGACATTGATGATCAGTCCAAGAGTTCAGCAATGAGGAATTTTTACATTTTCCCAGTATAGAAATTTTAGTGGAAAATTTGAGGTAGGCTGCTTGAGACTCTTGGGAAGTTGACTTTGCAGCCCCAAACTCTCCTTTTCCATTCTGAAGACTGTTACTAATGTTTTTGTCTAACTAGGAACACCCTGAGTCAAATGCTGAAGGATTAATGGTATGTTGCGTCTAGCCTACTTCTTGACACCATTACTGTCCATGCAGGCCAGATAAGTACACAGAATTTGCCCACTCTAGCTTGAACAATTAAGAGCTGACTTCCTTTCCTTTCCTTTTTGAGTAGTGGAAAGAGAAGAGAGGAGAAATGACTCAGACCAGCTACATTGGGTCTTCACTATCACAGTCACAGAAATGGAACTATAAAACTCCCGACACAGACATTGCCAACAACATTATGATCAAAGAGATGCCATCTTTGAGGTGACTTAGAAAAGCCAGAGAAACTACTGTGACGTTACTCTAAAGTCAGGCACTCAGGGTGAAAGTCAGTTATGAGGAGAAGGCTGACCTGTGGTGTTTGAAAGGCTACATCTGATCAGTTTGGTAAACAATCACCCATCCAAAATCAATGAGATGTCACAGCATACTTTCCTTCTCAGAAATATTCATAATTTAGATATTTAAAATTATGATTACCAAATAAGAAAAATACTGGGTCAGCTGTGTGAATAGGGAAGGAAGGTGGGGTTGTCATTGGGGGGCAGAATGGGGAAGTTAGCTGTTTTCCTTAAATAAGCTGATTTTGAAACTGCGGGGTCTGTGGTGTGTTTTTGCAATCCCCTAGTATCCATGGTTGGGGTGGGGAGTCCAGTCAGCTGCTTTTCTTATCTAATCCACAAATATCTGCTTCCTGGGACTTTGAGCTCATTTATAGGCCTTCAGATATTTTGTTTTCATTTTTTTGAGGGGTGGGGTGGGTGTCCTTTAATTTATGCACCCACTTGTCAATAACTTAGTTAAAAGTTCAGAATCAAAGCTACTCTTTATTACAGGATATATTTTCATGACTTATCTTAGCACTTATTGGAAACCAACACCAACATGATAGTATTGTGTGTTTTGACTCTACAGTTCAGAACCTTAGAGATCTGTGCAGGGACAAACATCTCTGACCTACATGAGGCTGTTTGGAGTCTACTTAATCCAGTAGCTGTGATAGTTCATTGTCAACAGAATCTAAAATCGCTCAGAGGCAGGTTGCTTCTGAGAGATTGTCTTGCATTAAGTGACATGGAAGACACATCTTTACTGGAGGTGAGACAATTCCCTGGCAGGAATCCTGGACTGTATAACATGGAGAAATGATCTAAGCCCTAGATTGCATTCATTGCTCTCTGCATCATGATTACAAAGGCAATGTGACCAGTTTTCTTCCTGCTCCTGATGCCATGCCTTCCCTGCCTGATGCTATGACCTATGACCATGATACACTTCATCACTCTGCAATGGTGAGACCCCATGAACCCCTTTCTCTCTTAAGTTGCTATTGTCAGGGTGTTTTATCTCAGCAACAGAAAAAGTGAATAAGATAATACAGTGGCATGCATTTCTAGAGACGAAAGTAAATGTTATGTGCTAAGTATAGAAACAGAAGTGAATCAGCATTCCTTTGGTACCTTATTCATATCACATGGAAACCACTTATGAACAAATTACTACAACCCCAGTGAAACACAGGAATTTGCAAGATGAGCGAGCAACCACAGAATCGACATCGGAGACCAACTATACAATCAACAGAAGAAACCAACAACACAATCAACATGGAGACCAACAACACAATCAACATGGAGACCAACAACACAATCAACATGGAGACCAACAACACAATCAACATGGAGACCAACAACACAGTCAACATGGAGACCAACAACACAGTCAACATGGAGACCAACAACACA
>NC_034594.1:158190047-158206677 GCF_900095145.1 Mus pahari | reverse complement strand
TCAACATGGAGACCAACAACACAGTCAACATGGAGACCAACAACACAGTCAACATGGAGACCAACAACACAATCAACATGGAGACCAACAATACAATCAACATGGAGACCAATAATAGAATCAACAGATAACTGGGTAGTCATGATCTGTGCTCAACTCAAGGAGGAAATATACACAATGTTGAAAATGTAAAATATGTATAAACAATTGAATCATTCTCTTGCACATTTAAGTATTTTGAGATGTATTCTGCCTTGATAGATAGAATTGCTTACTGTGCAATCCTAGGGCTTCCAATTGAAACTGTAGAACTTTTATAGAGTTAGACTTGTTAGCTTGTATATTTAGTCCCAGGGTTGATAGCACAAGTAAAACAAGAAGTAAAAACAGGAGAATTTCTGGATGCCTGCTAGCCTGTTAGCCTTCTGTATGCAATGGGAGAACCACAACAAAAATGAAACCTTGTCTCAAAGAAAGTGGCAGAAGAGAACAGACTCCCAAGGTATGCAGACACATATTCACATGCACATATACACAAAACACAGACACACAGATACACACACACACACACACAAATACACACCAACACAAAATGTACTCACTTAGTTCTCTGACAGTGTCATTAAGAGCTTTGCAAGGAGAATTAAACAAAAGTTCCAAACTTTGCAAAGAGCAAAGCCACAAATAATCTAAGAAGGACAGAGAAACAGAAAGTTGTGTTGCACAAAATATGAAGAGGAACTATGTAGAATGTTTGAAGATCCAGTGCCTATGTCACCATGTCACCGAGTGTCCAGTGGCTCCTTTTTATAGTTGAAAGGGCTTGGCACCAGCCTCCTCTCTTGGTTTGTAGATAATCTGTTTGCCACTCCATAAGTAATTCTACTGATGTCTGTGTCCAAATTAGAATAACCCTGAATGTGTTTTCTGTGACATTATCATGCTGAAGGATATACAGCAAAGATCCTATACTGAAACAAAGTTGGTGATCCCTAACAGCCTGGCAACTTCATTTCATTTCTCCTCCTTATCAGAAAGTCACAGTTATAAGATTAAAAGTTCCCTTACTGAAGTTTCATTAAAGTCAGAGTTTATTTTGCACAAAACCTGGAAAGGGTTGTTGGCAGCCACTCTTTCAGTATTACTAGAATATTTCATTAGAATCCCAGTAGATGCAGTACATGTGAATAGATGACTAAGACCATAGCTGCATCTGCATGTTGTAGTTCATCACAGAACATACCAGACTCCAGAAATGGAAAGATTGAAGACACTGCAAGTGCAAGAATGTATGTGTTCAGATTCTCATATCATCCCTGACACAACATCCCCACTGCTCCACACTTAATTAAATTTACAAATCTAAATTCATGTTTGTTCCAAATTGTAAAATTCCAGTTATAATTCACATATTTTCCAAAGAACACAGAACATGTAAACTATAAGCATATTTACATTTATTACTTTTGGCAAAAGGAAAAGATAAAATTCAATAACATCTAAATTTGAAATCAAGTTTATTCTTACAAATTTCTTAGAAAATGGATGCTCTAGTTTTCTTCTTTGTTGTTGTGATAACACTATATCCAAACGTAACTTTAAGAGAAAATGATTTACTTCATCTTGCAGGTTACAGTTCATCATTGAGAGATGGGAAGGCAAGAACTCAAGAGTAGCAAGAACTCCAGTATGGCAGGAATTTCCCAGAGATCCTGAAAGAGGGCTGCCTTCTGGCTTACTCCAGGCTCATATGCAGTTACCTTTCCATCTTTCTTAAACAACCCAAGACCATTTTCCCTGGGACAGCACCACCCTGGCCCTCCTACGTCAACTGGCAACAAGAAAATGTTCCATAGACGTGACCACAGGCCCATCTGATGGAGGCAATCCCTCAACTGAGGTAACTTCTTCCAAGGTAGTCTTTATCCTATCACTGTCTACCTGCGAGAGATTCCAAAGTATTTCAGGATTAAAGAATGGCCTCTTAAATTCACACATTGGCTTATTAATCAATTCAAATAGAAAAGTCTCAAGAAAGTATCTAAAATTTGTTTCTTAACTTAGAGCCGATGTTATAATAGCTTTTTAAATCACCTGATCTCATTTTTTTACTACCCTGAAGTGGCAAACTCTTCCACATTTCTTCT
Source organism: Mus pahari (assembly GCF_900095145.1). Lineage (NCBI taxonomy): Eukaryota > Metazoa > Chordata > Mammalia > Rodentia > Muridae > Mus > Mus pahari. The sequence goes on along the minus strand of NC_034594.1, from coordinate 158,204,530 downwards.
GTAAATCAGTCCTTAGTTCTGAATCCCTGGGAACTACAAGGTCAAATTTATGGTAGTGACCTACTTCCTAGGACCAAGTTTATGAATTATTATTTTTTCTTTGTTGTGACCAAATACCTGACAACAGGTAGCTTACATGGGAAGGATGTATTCAGCTCACAGTTTAAGAGGATGTCCTGGTAGCATGTCATGACAGCGAGAATGAGAATGTGAGGCAGCTGGTCATACTGTCATGCAGTCAGAAGGAAGAGGGAGATGGAAGTTAGTGCCATGTTAGCCTTTTCCGTGGGTATAGTTCAGGGCCCCAGCCAAGGGAATGAATGCACTCATGTCTCCTTAGCCAAGCCAACCCAGTTTAAAGAAAATTTTCATTACTAGCATGCACAGAGACCTTTCTCCTTGGTGACCCTAAATCCTGTTAAAGTTGACGATCAATATCAACTGTCATATCACTCCACTATTTTTATGAGAGTGCTAAAATCACACAATGGGAAAGCAATTTACAAATAGTATAGGAACAAGTGCATACATGTGAGTTTAAGGAATAAGTTTAGACCTGTAACTTATACCATATAAAACTTAACTTAAAATAGATGAGAATTTTACATGGAATAATGGTACCTATAAAACACAGATGAAAACAATAGGGGAAACCTTTATAGCACTGAGCTGGGCAAAGATTCAAGAGATATGGCACACAAAACATAGCAGTAAAAGAATACAAAGGAAACTATAAATGAAAAACCTCTGTGGTTTTAAGATATAATACAAAGAGATGGAAAATCTCAGGTAATGAGGGAAAATATTTACAAACAATGTAACTGAATGGGAAGTAATATTAGAATATATTGAAGCATTTTATATTATTCAATGATAAAGGAGAAAAATTAGTCTTGAACTGGGCAAATTGATCTAAAGAGACATTTCTCCAAGTATGGATAAAAGGTCATTTGAGAAGATGCTCTACATCACTATGCATTAGACAAATGAAAATTACTTAATTCACATTTTACAAATAATGCTATGACATATAAGATGTAAGAGAAAGGACACAGCAACATGGATTACTGGTGTGTTATGGACCTATTGTTTGTCCAAAAACAGTGGTAAAACCATCCTGGAGCCATTCGACCACCAAAAGGAGTACAGTATTGACACATGCAACCACTGAGATGGTTTTTGAAAATGTTGTGTTAAGTGAAAGTCAACAAACCCAGAAGTCTATGTTATATAATTTCAGTGCTATGAAATGCAAACAGTGAGAAAGTCCAAACAGACATAAAGATGGTTGCCAGGATTCAGGGACAAAGAATAAGGAGTGGTTATTAGCAGCTCAGGGTTTCTTTCTGTCTGCTGTTTATATAAACTTTGCATGCAGTTTTAAAAACATTGAATTACGTACCTGTGAAGGTATACACATTTTATTTCATTTTTAAAAGTAAATGTATAAAAACACAAATAATAACATCTTTGTATGATGAAAAGGAAAAATCATCTTCACAAAAAGTAAAGGTTATGACGGAAATGGGTATTCATAGCACAAAGTTTCAATAACTTTCAGAAAGTAAAACTTGACAGAACAAAGAAAAAAAATCTTTAAAACAGAGGGACAGTAGAGGTGATTATATTCACAGAACATGGACAGAAAAGACAAACATGGGAATTTAAGAAAGAGATTTGAGAACTTAGATCACAGTCCACCAACCAGAGAAATATGAAAGTGCTCAGGAGCTTTGGCGCAGTGAGAAGTAGGCCCTGGACACATCCCAGAATCCAGGAAAAGGATATTCAATGAAGTCTCATTCAGAGAGATGAATCTTCCATGTAGGAAAACAGAGAGGGAGTTCTGTACAGAGCTGTTCACAACATCTCATAACGGTTAGATAAAAACATGGGAAAGATGCACATTGTGGCACACCTGAGATTCCAGTCACCCAGGTACTCTGAGAGAAGGGGGCTGCAAATGGCAGGCTATCTGGGTCAACAGTGAATTCTACAACAGGAGTTGATAGAGATTCTGTCTCAAAATAAAGATCCAATATGACTAGGGCTGTAGCTCATGAGTAGGGTGCTTTCTCTCATCTGCAAGTTATTGGGTTCAACCCTTGCTATTGGGAAGGAGACTAAGCAGAAAATAAGAAAATAAAATTAATTTACTTACTACCTATGATAAGTACAGGAGGGTATGTGCTTGGAGCACACTAAGCCGCAGAATCGTGAGCACAGACATGAGAGAGTATAGACAATATGGGATCTTGCAAATGTAACATTAGCTCCATGATAATAGCAATAGGAGGTCAGTGGGAGTTGGAAGCATTGTAGTTAGGGTTTAGGGGGAATGGGAAGGAAATTCTTCTGTAGTAGGCTGTATCGGTGCTCACAATATTCATTGCTGTCCTCTGAGCCCCTTGATAGACAGCTAGACAGGTGCTGCTCATGGATCCATTACATGCGGAAACCACTCGAGCCGTGTATATGTCCTTGTAGCTCTCACATTTCTCAACCATGGCCACTCATATCTATGTCCACATAAGAAGATTCCCTGGACCCGGAATTTCCATGGAACAGGTTTTAAAACCAAATGCAGAAATACTAATGTAAGCCAATCTATAGGTTTATAATCTAGAAAAAAATAACATGTGTTCACACAATGACTAAATCTTTGTGGTTCTCTATTATGAATTGTTGTAGCAACCTTGAAAAAAACCTACCCCCAAGAGCTATGAACTACCTAACAAAACCTCCAATACATGCAAGAGAAACCCCCTCTTGAGCTATTAGTCAGGGAAGTCCAAGAGAACCCCAACAAAACTAGCATAAGCTACTGCTGTCTCTCCATTGGTTGCCTCTGGAATTTAGAGGTAGGATCCTGTTGCTGATGTGGGATGTACGTTGGATACAGGACTTAGAAGAATGAAGCTGGAGCTTTACCAGAAGCTTCACCCATGAAGAGTGGCTCTCATACTATCAGGACATGCTATGTGAGCTGCCAGGGAGAGGAGCCATCAGAAACCCTACTCAAGCTGTGAAGCCACAACCTGCAACAATGACTGGCTGGACTGGAAAGGGAGCCAGGAGGCCGAAATGATGACAACCAACAGCTGTCTCATTGGAGTGAGGGTAGGATGACAGGAGGGAAACTATGTCTGGCTCTGGAAACCTATTCAGCTGCCTGTGACTGGAAAGCTCACAGACCCAAGAAGAGAACCAACTGCTGTCATTTTCCTTAACTAATATGAGTCCTAACTACACTCTAACTACAGCCTTATACCCCAGGGTAATAGTACATATTGCCCCTCACCAAGGGGGCTTCTTTCTGCAACAGCTGGAATCCATTACAGAAAGCCACAGCTGGTGCTCATGCCGAGTCCAGCTGATTGTGGGCTGCCCATCCCTAATTAACACATCCACAAAATACCACAACTCCTGAACCTAAGACTCAGGAAACGTCTCAGAAGAGGAGGCATAAAGATTGCAAGATCCAGAGGACCAGGGAATCTGCTAGGAGATTGTGAATTCTAAACAGTGGACATCTCAGAACAAAGGGGAAATTTTCAAGGGGCTACATCATTAGCGGAAGGGCTACAAGCAATTGACAACAAGGGATAGAGAATTAGTCTTTCCCAGGAATGAAGTCCGTGTCAAGTTATCTAATAGCAAGCATCAGCCCTGGGATCATCCATGTATATAGCATTGAATGGACTCAGCAACTTCTATTTCTATAATAATGTGTATATGTAACAACAATGGTTAAAGAAGAGGAGGAGGCCATGAACTTGGAAGGGAAAAGTGGAGGGTGACATGAGAATGAAGGGGTCAAAGAAGACAGGAAATGAAGTAATTATATATTAATTAAGTTAAAATAAAGGCAAAATCCCATAGGCATCTGAAGCTAGCTCCTAATTCTTGACTCTTAAATTTTTTCCCTCATGGAAACATGGTAGGTAATTTAAAATGTAAAAATCAGGTGTCTCTGTATGTGAGTGTGTTTGTGCATGTCTCAGTGTGTAAGTGTGTTTGTGCATGTCTGCATAATATATGTGTACACACACACAGGAAACAACAATATATGACAAATTATTTGAATGATCCTTAAGTATATATTCATAGAGAAATGGAACAAGAACAGTTTGGGTAAACATTACTTAAAGCAACATTAATAAAACTACCTGACCATTAATTAGTAACATAATAATAAATGTAACTTATAACATTAGAAAATTGTTTGACATAGGGTCAAGAATATATAACTGAGAAAAGACAAAAGAAAAAACTAATATGAAATACAATAAAACATATGCATACTACAGTAGCAATTATACTGCATTATATAACATACTATATATTACATACATACATATACATATACTATATACATTATATAAAATACAATATACTGTGTTATTCTATAATATAAAAAGAGAAAACAGAAAACAAGATGCCTGAGAACATTCTGGAGCGTAATTGAAAGATGACTCAAGTTATTTAGAGGAGATACAATATCAAGCAACTATTTTTTGTAATCTAGCTATTAAAACTATTTCTGAAATTATTATCTCTCCACTATCAGATCCCTGTTCACCCCTTTAAGCTTTGTTATTTGTTCCTTTGATCCCGTTTTGCAGATATTAGCAGGGACACTGAACAGAATACAGGAAACTACAGGAAGGACTTGGAGGGTCTAACACTTGGAGCTGTTTTTCTATTGTCACCTAACGGGACTTTGTCGCCTCATACCTGCTCTGTTCTCAGAAAGGAGGGCTGTTTTCTGGATGGTTTTAGCAATTGAGGAGAACGAAGATGCTCGGGGCTTGGCCTCTCACCCTGTGAGCCATGGTCCATTGCTATCCACTTGTAGCACAGTCCTAGTCCTGGATGTTCAGGGAAACAAGGGAAAAATCAGAGAGCCAGGTGTGCTGGAACACAGCTGTATCAAATGCAGGGCAGAGGGTGGCCCATTTGTCATCACTCAAAGCAGTTCTAAAACCTCAGCACAGAAGTTTACAGATTCATTATCTGAACCGTCTCAAATCCTGTTATTAAAGCCCTCAAGTTCCCGCAGGGTTTAATCCTCACTTTCTGGTAACTACTAGAAAAGAATTCCAGATAGAAACTACTAATTAGATGTGTCAAGCCTTTCTTGCCCCTCCTCATTGCCATTCTTTTCTTTCCAGTGGCTTTTCTAGACCTCTTTATGCTGCCCCTTTCTCATGGGTCCTCTGGAATGCAAGGTTCGCTAGGAGTGGGTAGGGCTGAACACTGGCACCACCATGCCTCTCACTGCCAATCTGAGGCACTTATGGCTGTTTCCTTGGTGAAAGGAAGCACACCTGCCCAGAACCTTACTTGCTCTGTCAGTCCACCACAGAATCTTCCGAGATGCTAGGCTTTCGAGCACAAAGTTTTACAAAAGCTTCCTACAATAGAAGGGATGGAAACAGGTTGGTCAATAGCTACAAAGCTACAGTTAGAAACTCGGTGCATTCAAATGTACTGTTGCACAGTTAGATGACTATAATTAAGACCAGAACAGAGGATGGCTCATAAAGCTAGTACAAGCAATTTTTAATATACTCGTCATAAAGAATTATATAAAGGCATAGATATGTTTGCTCTGATTTAAACATTACACTATGCCTTACACATTAATCATTACCTGTGCACTGAAACATCTCACAGTACTGAAGGAATATGGACACTTATGTGCTAGCCAAAACCAAGTTTTAATTTAAATTGAAAATCAAAATTAACTAATATTTAGTCCTTACATAAAATTGTAAAAATAGGACAAGGAAAGCCCTATAGAGTCTTGGGGAAGAAATTACAATATCTGAAAGGAACTATCGTCAAGACAATGCTCCCACTAGAGAGGTCAGAGACTCACTAGGGGACATTTTGAGGCAGAAGAGTAGGGACAGGAGAGAAAGGGATGACAGAATTGACATGTGAAAGAAGCCAGTTGACAGAAAATCTGGAAGCCCTTCCTTATTGGGCCTACAAGTAACACAGCTAATCAGAGAGAAGAGCCCAGAGCAATCAACCTGGGAGAGGAAGGTGCTATATGCATGACCTAAACTGAATCAGAAGCCTCCTGGCCAGCACTTCTGAGTGCTGCCCTTCCCCAGCCGAGCATCCACCTTTCTTCTCAAAGAGTGTCATCCTTTCTTCATCATCGGTCTCTGCTTCCATGACTAACCATGTGCCATGGTGTAGATCTTTATCTTAGGTTGCAGGAGACATGAGTTCCCTGGGGTCTCTCCAGACATAAATTCATGCCACTTTCAACTCAAGATGGGGCAGTGCTGTTCCTGGGTTCTGACGCCTTACTAACCAATGTAAAATTGAACATTTCACCAACAGAAGGGTAACCTCGGGTTTCAGCCTTCAGTGTTCCTTGTGAGCAGAATGAGACCCAGTGAGGGCTGGAAGATCGTAGGGCCTTCTATACTCTGACTTTGTGCTGATGCCTGTCAGCTAAAGGGGAAAGGAGGACTGGGCTGTACATATGCATTTCAAATTTTAATAAATCTGACTATTTGAACAAAGGTTTAAGGTGTTAGCCAAACCAAAACATCAGCTAAACTCATGCAATTCTGATTCATGCGGTATGTATGACCCTGCTGCCTATGGGTTTTCTTCTTGGAATGTACGTTACCTGCCAGTAGCTTTTAAATTCAGGTTAATGTCAGTGGCCATTACATGATCATGGAGGCATAATTTTGTTCTCTGCTATCAAACAGAGATGCAAAGTAACACATAATTTATAATAGCCTATAGCACTGGCCTTATTTTTGGTGTGGTCAAAAGCACATGTCATTTAATTCCATAAATCAATGATGATCTATTGTCTGTATGATAAACAAAATTCTATTGACTTGGAGGGATTTATTTTCTTTTAAGAGTCCAGGTTTTAGGCTTAGTCTCATTGAATGAAGTCCTTGCTGTACAAATGTGAGGAGCAGAGTCCAGATTTCCAGCACCCATAAAAATGTCCTGGCACCTGTAATCTCAGGACAGAGGAGGTACAGACAAGGGATCTTGTACAGGTGAGCTGACTACCCAGATGAGTCAAATCGGTGAGCTCGGGGCTCGGCAAGAGATCCTGACTCAATAAACAGAGTGGACAGCAACTGAGAAAAATACCTGCTAACCTCTGACCTGAACACACACGTGTGTGCGCGCACACACACACAGGCTCACCTGCACAAGTGTGTCCAAGCACGTGTGAATATATATGCACGTACACACACAGAGAGAGAAACTTAAATTTCCATTTTATTAATGCTATAAAGAATGAAGTAATACTTTTAAAAGACAAAGATATCTTCATGTTGAATACCTGACTGTGGTGACCACTTAATTGCAGTTCTAAGAAACGTAACCATGGTAGAAAGCCTCTATAGCATCTCCAACTCAACTGCATTGTGTATTATAGACATGAGCGTCCTGTAACAAAGTGTTTGGTTTATCATTATGGACCAAACGGCCAAATAAATGCTTCATTGTTGGGAGACAAGTAGTATATTGTACTAGATTTGATTTAGCTAGCCACCCCCAAAGGTCAGGTAAGTATCAGAATTATATCAGAACCGTTGAAACTTCTTCAATGTGTGACTCAACTCTGACAATCTCATGAGAACAGTACCCTTGCCTTATTTACCACTTACATTGTAAAACTCACGACTCCACAAAAATCCTGACGAGGCATGGTGTCTGTCCCCCATCCAAATTAAAAATTGATATTATATTCTAGGTAGATTAAGGTTCTTATCTGAAAGCTCTTGTCTTCTTCTCTGAAGAAAGCTTAGCATTAGAACTGTGGTGTCCTGCTGCTATTGGATCTTGCTTTCATCTGGAACATTTGCTTTCCTTAATCCTCTCTGGCAGACATTCCTCTTTCTGCTTCATCTAGACATGTGGCCTCTTTTGATGCTCTGTGCTGGTCACACCTGTTCCATTTCTCACTGACCTCTGCTTTTTCTGAGCAACCTAGATTACTTATTTTTATCATGACTCTTACCAAACACCTGGCAGTTAAGGAAAGGAGAATTCCTTTGGGCCCACAACTTGGGGGTGGGGGGAGGTTCAATCTATCATGGAGGAGATCGGTGGGGTAGGGTGGGCAGCTCTGAGGCAGGTGGTCTGTGACAGTGTGAAATTGTTTCTGACTTGCTGCGATATCTTATGTCTCCCCTGTAAAGGAAGCAACTGCAGCTTAGGTTTAGGTTATGAGAATCTCTGCTCCCCTTACTCCTGAGAGCCACTTTCTATAGCTAGGATCTGCCTCCTCAAGGTTATACAACAGGATAACTAGCTGGGGACCAAGCATTTCAATGTATGGTCCAGAGGTGGTGCTTCACAGCTAAGCCACAACAGTCCCACCATTGTTTTTTATATCTCAAGGTTTCAATTCACACAGTGAGTATACCTTCTGCAGTATTTGTAAGCTCTAGGGTGGTGACTTTAAAACAAGTAGGGGGAAACACACCATCTTGTTCTCTTGGGACATACCTTCTATTGGGGATAAATAGATATGCCTAACAAATAGCACTAATGTAGATCACTAATTAGTGATCATATAGCTCTAAGCAATATCCAGAAAGGTAAAGCAGAGAGGCAGAGAAAGCCCTGGAAGGGGACATGGTGGGAACAATGACCTAAAGGTGGTGTGGGTGTGAGTGACCATAGGTATCCAAAGGAAGGTCACTCCAGGAAAAAGGACACCTGGAGACCCTCCATGTCCTGAGTACCTCTGACTTACTTTCCCTCTCTCTGTGTGCAGTGTGTGTCTTACAGGACATAGGTGTCAACCTACTTGTCACTCACAACTGTCACTGTCAGTGGATCCTGCCTGATGCCTCTACTTTAGTGGCCTATGAGAATTTCAAACTCAAGTTGATGCTAAGCAAGCAGGGTTCTTCTTCGTAAGCATACATGGATCATAGCCATGAACAGGAAGCACCTGTGCCCTCATTATTTTTGTGCAATTACCAAGTTTGCCAAAGAGAAAAGGAATTGATGACAGTTGAAGAAATCTCTGGAAAAAAAAAAACTAAGCCATATTTCTTGTTGTATTATTTCTTTCTGGTAGGTGTGAAAATACTTAGAGCCCTCTCTTGTGTCTCCTGAAACTAAAAGCATTACGAATATACAGATTTAGAAGTCTAGCCATCACTTCCCTTGCAGACACAGTCTCTACTCAGATATCTACTAAAAATCGTGAAATGTATATGTTTAATATACCTTTCCCGGTCTTTCAACCTCTGTGATAGTCAATTTTTCCATTACTATAACAGAATACCCAAAACACTCTGCTTATGAAGACAAAAAGTTCAGTGTCTCGGCAGTCCTATTTATAATCAGTTGGTCCTGTGGCTTTGGACTTATGGTGAGGAAGAACAAAGGAATCAGCAAAGTGGTCAAGAAGAAAAGGAAAAGAAAGGATATCATGAGTGTCTAAAATCCCTCAAGGCCATACCAGTAATGCCCAACTTTACCCAACTAAGCCCCGCCCCCAAGGTCCCACCACTGACTGAGCCTGTGGCTCTCCTGCATACTGAATTTTCCAAGTTAAAAAAAAAATTAATGTTTTGTGGATTCGTCTCTTAACTCCCTCTCATCAGAGAACCCCTATCAACCACGTCTATCCGCACAGCTGCCATGCATACAGCTCCTTCTGTCTCAGGCATCTGTACCATAGCCAAACACTTTTATCTTTTCTCTGGGCTATCTTGCCAACTCACAAGGTCAGGGCACAGCCCCTTGACTTTTTCCTGGTATTAAATAGGACAGTGATATCCCTTGGAGAGTCAGAGCCACACATGTATTCTCTCTTCAGAGAAGTCCCCAGAACTTTCTTTATGCACAGCCTGTGTCCAGTGTAAGGCCCAAATATGAGTTACATTAGAGAAGACCTCGCTTCGGCCAGCTAAGTGTACTTCCAGAAAGCCACATTCCAGACCACCTAGAAAACACAGGTAGCCCAGGTGGGATTCAGAATTACATTTTTTTTTCCCTGTTGCAGGGCAAAGTGGTCAGGAGGAGGTTGTGTTGGGAAGGAGAAAGTAGTGGGAAAAGCATCCCTTCTCTCCATTTTCCAGAAATGAACTAGAGAGAGGGAAGGCATGCCGACTGAAGAAAGGACAAAGGGAGAAAAGGAAGCCTGGCTTCCCTTGTGTGGAACCGTCACGGGTTCCCTAACTTCCATGCCTCCCCTATGTGGGAAGCTAATCCCTTTGACCATTCTATGGGCATAAAACACACATGCAAGAGGAGAGTTCTAAGGGGAAACCATGTGTTGACCCAGCCTGGCAGCACTGGTCCCCTAACCACAGTTTGCTTCTGGTACTACATGCTTCAACATAGATGCTTGACTTTTCTGTCTAAAGCCTAAACGTTCGGCATGAGTAGTGGCAATCTGGCATTTTATTTTGATTCTCATATGTCTAAAAGCTGGAGAGCTGCAGAACACTAGAAGTCCTCAATGGGTGTCCACTTTAGAATATTTGGCCCAGAAAAATATCCATTCTCATGCTGCAGGAAGTTGGTTTGCTAGACGAAGGCTGAACCAGAGCCAGAAAGCAAGCGCCGCTGGCCAGAGCATAGATGAAATGTGATCTTAGCTACTCAGGCATTGCTCGCAAAGCTATTTGCAGCTGCCACGACACATCTCTAAGATTCTAATACGCAGAGCTGCTATTTAGACATTCCGAGAGAGGGAGACAAATCTGAGATGTTTACGTTTAGACGCGATGTACTAAGAGATGCTACAGGAGATGTATAAACATTGCAGATTGGGCAAGGCAAGACACGGGAAGCCCTGCTCAAGTCAGAAGAGACTCAAAAGATCCAGACCAAAGGCAGAAAATTGAATTTCCATACGAAAGTGGTGTTTATTATTATTCCATTTAACCATGTGAGGTTTGCCGGGACATACATTGTCTTAGAAGAAGCAGAGGCCGAAGTAATAGGTAGTGTTATTTATACATTAGGTGTCCTCTAAAAATGGAAGCAGCCATCTACAGGAGACTTAGTGGTTTTAAAGTAAGCATTTCAATAGCTTGGTTCTTTATTCCTTTTTCCCCTTACTCCCCCCTCCTCTCTCCCTTTCTTCTTCCTCCTCTTCCTCTCTGTTTTCCTTTTTTCTCCTTTTATTTTTATTGTTTTTACAAAAGGGCCTTTATGTAGATACAGTTTTGGCCAATCTGTAACTCAGTTATGTATGGCTAAAGAAATTAAAATTCCAAAAGGACACAGGAAATGGAGATAATTCCCACAGAACAAGAGAAGAGAAGGGAAGAAGGGAGGGAGGGGAGGAGGAAGGGGAGGAGAGAAACAGAAAGAGGGAGAGAGANAGAGAGAGGGAGGGAGGGAGAGAGGAAAAGAGGGGGGGGAGAGGCAGGGGCAGATGGAGGGAGGGAAAATTCAAAAGACAAAGGGAGAGTTTTTTAATTTTATATTTAATTAGTTCTATAAATAGCAGCTCAGAGAGTGACAGGTTGTAATTTACAGTGCTGAATTTTACTTCAGGCTCTAGGTACAGTGTGAGATTCGGAGTATATGGGTTAAGTGTTTAAGGACGGGTCAAGCAATTGTTTCTGATGTCCTGGCTGGAACCATGTTCCTGAGTTGACAGAGGGAGACAGAGGCTGCTGGAATGTTCTGTACGTCCTCACTACCACTGCAGAAAAACATGTCTACTGTTATATCTCTGGTCCTAGGAGGGCCTACTAACGGCCAAAATGCAAGTCATTACTGAGAGGAACTGTTGACAGGGATGGCTGGCATTTTGATTACTCTCTGGAAACACAAAGCACCCAACCATGGCACTGTCCAGGTCAGCATTAATTGTCATCTTGATGCAACGGAGAATCCTGAATAAACGTTTGAGTAGAGTAATTGGTTTCATAAAGGTTGGCCTGGAGGCACAACTGTGAAGGGTTGTCTTGATTGTTAGTTGATGTAAGAGAGCCCTGGGCACGTGGTCCTGGGCTGCATTCAAGGTAATCACAAACCCGAGCAAATCAGAAAGCCGCCTTTCCCCCTGGTTTCTTCTTAAGACCTTGATCTAACTTCCTTCAGGATGGGCGGTGACCCCCTAAGAGCTAGGAAACTCCTCTTCCACTAAGTTGCTACCGGTCAGAGTCTTTTATTACCGCCACAGAACTAAGACAGACACCATATTTCCAGAGGTCAAGCCGCTGTCCCTCATATTTACCTCGTGACCTCAGAAAAGTCATTGCGAATCTCCTGGCATAGACCTCGTCTGATGGATAATATACATTAATAACAGTGATGTGCACCCTCATGGCAGACGTGAGCACCGCATGGGATCACAGTGAGATGCTCAGTGGCAATGGTGTCTGGCACTGTTGATGTCTTAGGTAAATCATACCTGTGACTGTACTTACTTTAGGCTGCAGGACCTATCAGAAAACAAGTGTGAATAACCGTAGGTGGGTTCTGCTTCACTGATATCCATACGAGCGCAGTGGAGCATGGTCCTGAGTGCCAGGCGCTCCCTGCAGATGATGATGCCCCTGCACACAAGCACATCCTCCAGGCTGCTTTCCTCTTCATTAGAATGACCCTTGCATTAGCCATCAAGGTTTTGCCGTTCATTACTGGCATACTGTCTACCACAATTATCATCACCACCAATCAAAATGACTCAGGACTCTTTTGTAAAGAGACTAAAGACACTGATTCTATTCAGCCCCTTAATAAGATCTGGTGAACTTTGCTGTCTTAATGAAACCATCCATGTCCCTGGTCTTCCGGAATGTCCCAGCCTGGAACAGTAGCCTCTTCTGATCCCTAGAATTTTAATTTTACTCTCAGCTTGGCTAGTTTTCTCTCTGGCTTGTCTTCTAGAGGTAAATTAGAAGCAATTGATGTGTTTCTGCCTTTTTGTTGTGGTTGTTGTTAATCATTGTCGGAGGATGGAGAACACAAAACAATCACTTGCGGTCTTGGCCAATTTTATGTCATCCTAAGACAAGCTAAAGTCATTTGAGAGGAGAGAACCTCCTTTAAGAAAATGCCAACATAAGATCAGGTTATAGGCAGGCAACCCTGTAGGGCATTTTCTTGGTTATTGATTGGGAGGGCCCAGTCCATTGTGGGTGAGACATGTGTGGGTTGGTCATTCTGGGTGCTATAAGAAAGCAGGCTGAGCAAGCTATAGGGAGAAAGCTAGTACACAACACTCCCTCACAGCCTCTGAATCTGCTCCTGTCTCCAGGTTCTTGCTCTGAGTTCGTTCCCTGGCTTCCCTCAGTGATGGACTGATAATATGTAAGGTGAACTAAACACTTTCTCCCCCTGTTGTTTTTGGTCATGACATTTCATTCCAGTAACCTAACTAAGTAACCTAACTAATGGTAACCCTAACTAACCTAACAAAGACACTTAGCAAGTTAACTAAGGTTCAAGTAGGAACTGCAATGCTACATAGTCTCTCTCTCTCTCTCTCTCTCTCTCTCTCTCTCNCACACACACACACACACACACACACACACACACACACACACACACCAGCTTAGCAAGGTTATAACCGGTAAGTAAAAAGCTATGGTATATCATTGGCTCACGGAGACAGTTATTTATAATGAATGAAAAGATGGACATACTAGTAATCATTATGCTGAATGTCATTTCAAAATTTCTCCTAGAATATTTTGAACAGCTCTGGAGAGATGGCTCCCTGGTTGAGAGGACTGGCCTTCTTCCAGAAGATTTACGTTCAATTCTCAGTGACACTCAATCACCTGAAACTCCATTTACAGGGCATCAGCTGCCCTTTCTGCATATATACACAAACCAGCATATACACATACACATAAATAAAAATAAAATTTAATGTTTTGAACTAAGGTAGTGGCAACAAGATCCAAAGGGGAAAAAAAAAGCCAAAGCCCTTTGGGTTCAATCATGAGTCTTTAACTCATATTTAAAAACTTAGCAAATCAGCCATCAAGAAATGTGAGTCTGCGGCCTGAGTCTGTAATGATGAGGCCACAGGTGATCTGTGCTCCTGAGGCTTTGGTGGGCAGACATTGGCAGATCAGAGGCAATCACCGGATGATATTCTTACAACCAACTCTATAGGCTCCTTTACGGGGAAAGGGACAAACCAAAGGATTTGCTCCTCAGGTCTGAATGGGAAGGCTGTTATTAGTGTTCAAGAACAAATGACTTTGAGAACTGGCATCGTCACCAGGTTCATTTTGATGATACAACGTAATTTCCAGTTTTAAGAGCATATTCAGAAAGTCATTTATTTACATACTGTATCACCACCCCCAAGTAGCTTAGTCCCAGCCCTCACATTACAGTCACCGTGGTTCATTCAAAACTGTACGGTTCAATAGATTAACACTTTCTGAATGATGGGAACACCTCGGCTGTTTTGTAAGTATTTATGACACTTAATAGAAGTGCAAAACAAGACACTAGGGGATCGTTATGGCCATTTTCTATGT
>NC_034594.1:158147547-158187547 GCF_900095145.1 Mus pahari | reverse complement strand
CTGCGCATCTCAGAACAAAGAAAAAATAAAATCTCACAGGCTGGTTGTAAAGGCTTCGTTCACAGAGGCTGACCCTAGGGCTAAATGGGTGAGTCCTGGCAGCCACCAAACTTAGCCTGTATACATGTGCAGTATTTCTCTAAGCAAACTGGTTCCTTAATATGGTGAAATCTGCGGCAGCCAAGGGGAAAAAACGGTGATCTCATAACCCCAAACTGATGACGGAGTCACAGAACCGTATTCCTGAAAAGCACTCAGGCTTTCGTTCTGATCAAACCAGAAGCAAACAGGAGAGTCGGGGTGGGGGTGTACGGGGGGGGGGCTTGCTTTTCACCGCTCACTCTCAACAAACTCTCCCGCGAGGCAGAGAGCACAGTGGTCTAATTCACAGCTTATGGGATTTTTTAAAAATACTAAGCCATTCAAAAGTTTTCTATACTAACCAGCGTATCTAAAGATCCACAGGGATAAATAAACGCAGTGAGCTGGCACGGGCCTTCGGTGGCATAATGACTGCTGGTTATAAACAGTAAATAAGACATAATCAGCACTGCAAGCACAGACGACTGCCCAGTCACGAGGGGAATAAATCATTAGCCGAATGACTTCAGCAGCAGTGTCTCCGAAGCAAAATTAAGCCAACGGTTCCCCCTGTGGCAATAATGAAGTACTGTAATGCTGGCATAAATAAATAAATAACCCAGAGAAGAAGGCTTTGTTATGCCTTGGAAATGATGGAAGGTTAACGTCCCATAAATAACTATGAAACACAGCTCTCATCTAGGGGAAGCCCTTCGCAGGGGTCGAGAGTTAGGGAGGACGTTGTTCTCTACTCCTCTGGACACAGAGATAGGCACCGTGCCTGCTCCCGCAGTTCCCGCAGCTAGCGTGTACTGTAGGTAGGGCATGGAGCCGCTGACATATTACCAATCTCAAAATGATAAATTTGTGTCTGCTGTAAAGGCAAATATCATTCACTGATTCAGAAAGAGCCAAAGGAATGCTAAGCTGAACACAGGAGAGAGAGAGGACAAACCTCTAGCCAGCCAGGGGCTCTCAAGCTAGAAGGCCAAAGACCTGGAAGGAGACAATTTCCAATTCTGACTTTGGCCATAGGACCCAGCCATATGTCTTCCACATTCATTTTGCTGAGTGCCAAAGTTCATTTTAAAAAAAAAGAAGAAGAAGAAGAAGAAGAAGAAGAAGAAGAAGAAGAAGAAGAAGAAGAAGAAGAAGAAGAAGAAGAAGAAGAAGAAGAACTGGCTAATCACTTGTTCCTCTTGGATAAGTGAACTTGGCTATGGGACATGATCACACAAAAAGACTCCAGGGAACATCTTGATCCCTGGCTGTGCTGACTCAATATCTTGTATTTCTCACTCCAATTTCTTTATCTGTTTTTTACGAAGTCAATAATAGCTTTATCACCATCTCTGAAAAGGAGAGATCTGAGCGAACTGCTGTGAGCACGCTGACTTATAAACATAGACACATTTGTATCTTTTCACAGTGCTGGGCTTTATTAAATAACAATCAGTTAGCAAGCTAGGTTGGTTTTATTGGCAACATTTGTCAAGTAGTCCCAAAGTCTCCAGAAAGCTGGCTATAGAAATAGGTTCTTTTATTCTAAGCTCAGATCACACATTACAACAGCAATTATACCACACACACACACTACAGAGTAAATATATCTATACTATATAGACATAAATATTTGTGTTAGGTTACACATGGCTACCACTGCAGAATTCCACGCTGGACAAACAGCAAACAGGAAGAACAGTTAAAACAGGCTGTGTCACCAGTGAAGGCAAGTCAAGCTGAAGACCCTGGGATGCTGGACTGTTTCCTGCCTGTTGTCCCTTTAAAGCACACACAAGGTATCAGGCGACATGTCCGCAGAGTCACCACCGTCCATTGCAGGTGCTTTCCTGATATGATTGAAATAACCTCATGTGCTTAGATCATCTCAATGTACCTTAACTACATACGGTAGCACATTTTCTCCTTCCAGGAACCAATCATTCATCAGCCTGTGTCCCATTGGCTGACAGACGGTGCCATTTGTATATACACTGAAGTACGCAATCATCCTTCATCTTCAGTCTGGAGTCAAAAACTGCTGGTGAAACAGTCTCTCTCAAGGCAGGGCACGGACCACTGTTTTGCACAACACGGGGTGGCTGGAGCAGGGTCGAGCCCGATTCAACACTAGTTTAGTGTCTTTTTTAAAATGTCTCAATAGCAGACTTTACTTTAAAGTAGCATTTTATCAATATCCACTGGCTCTAGGTTCCTACCTGTGGGGAGACTTATCTTCCACAGCACAGTGTGCCATCTGTAAAGTGAGCTACCAGCTTCAGAGTCTCCTTAAGTAAACTGAGATTATGTCTGATTTGATTGGACAGGGACTCAGACTACAGTTTTACAGATGGCTTTCACAGGGCAGACACTTCAAAGACTTAAATTCCTACTCCTGCCCTTCCTTCCCTGCCCGTTTCTATTCTGATGCTTCAAACAGATTGTCATTAACAGATCAAAGCCTACGCTTAGCAGGCCTGACTGTGGTTATGATAGCTTGGCCTCTTTGAATATCTGCATTCTCCTTTATTAATCTATAATGAGAAAATATAAGCGGAAGGTCCATTACCTCTCTGTCCTTATAGGAATAAGGCTTCAGTTGATGAGTTATGTAACCTATGACCTTGCATTTCCCTGGATGAAGGGATCACCCAGTAGGATCACTACACCACGTGTCTGACTGTGGAACACAGGTGAACATTTGAATGAAATGGTGAGTAACACATCAAACTTATGTTCAAAGACAGGTCAAATCCAGACTGGGGGCAAAATTATGAATAAAACATTGTTCACCTCTTCTCCCTGCTCACCTCTCCTAGCCTCTCCTCTTCCCTTACGCTTTCATGGTTGGCCTTATTTCTTCAAGAACCCTATGAATAAATGAGTGTCTCCCTTCATGTTCAATTTTTGACTGCTCCCATTGCCTGTGATAGTTATGACCAGTTCAGGCCAATGCCAACAAGAGAAATAGGATGGTACCTATTTCAGGCTAAGAATGAACCAATCCAGAACCAACTGGTCCAAATGGATCGCCAGTGTTATGCTCTACCAGGCCAAAGGATCTTCCAACCTGAACACTCATTCAAACATAGTGACTGCCAGGTTTGGCGAGGTATACCCATTATCTCAGGAGGCTGAGGAAAGAGGATAGGGAGTTCAAGGCCAATGTGTTATGTGTAAAAATCTTGTACCAAACAAAATAAAACCCACAATCAAAACATAGTTATAACAATAAGTGATTACTACCAGGGAGTACTTGAGGTCCTTGTACACGCCACAGCACTACCAACAAACAAAAATGAAGCTAGCAAGTACAAGCATAAAATATTAGTACCATTCAAAGCACATCATATTATCTAATAAAATCATATTAATACCAAAACATATAAAGAAATGTCATGATAGATTAATAAAAAGACACTATCACAATTCAAAAGTAGCAAAGGGTTTTATAGACTTTTCTTCAGAGAAGAAACACAAATGGCCACCAAGTACATGAAAATGCATGCAATATCATTAATAACCAAGAAAATGCAAACCCGATGTGGTGGTATAACTCAGGAACTGGAGGCAGGAGAATAAAGAGTCCAGGGCCAGCCTTGGCTAAATATTGAGTTTGAGGCCAGGAGATACTGATCCCTTACCCCACAAAATGGAAAAAAAAATCCATAATCCACCCCATCAGGTCACACTTGCTAGTGTAACTGCAATTGGAAAGCAAGCAAGAAAACTAACAAGTTTTAAAGAGGATATGAGAGTTTTGGTCTCTACACACTGAAGCAAGCAAGAAAACTAACAAGTTTTAAAGAGGATATGAGAGTTTTGGTCTCTACACACTGATAGAATGCCAGTGTTACAACTTCTCTGAGGAATAATTTGTTCCTTCTTTAAGAAGTGAAAATAAAATTTCCATACAACCTCAAAATTCTGGGCAGCCATGGTGACAGATGCCTTCAGTTCCAGGACAATGGAAGCAGAGACAAGTGGACCTTCAGGAGTTCTGAGGCCAGCCTGGCTTGTTAAATAGCCTGGCTTAGGATTCTAAATGCTGACCTGGAAATAAGTTCTGATCAGTGGTGTGCTAGTGGCCCAACCAAAGGCGAAGGGCCTTTGCCCTCTCTCCTACTCTTCACTTGAGATGCATATTTTTGCCAAGGAAAACAGTTTACTGCATATTGGAAGGGACATATAAGTCATAGCCTGTGGTCTTAGGGAAAAAGTTAAACAAGGAAGCAGGTTTCTAAAAGAAGACTCTGGCCTCATTCCTGATGGTATTTCCATTCTGTCCTCAGCTTGATCTATAGACTTGTTTTTAAATATCACATTATAAGTCTTCATGGAGCCCTCCAGATCATCCTGTTCACTTATAGCTGCCTTCCTGTATTTTTGAGACCTTTACATTACTGGGTAAAACCCATTTAAAGTTTTTGTTTTGTTTCTGTTTCTGTTTCAGATCATTGGAATAAAAGAACAAGGTACAATTCATTTTTGAAAAAAGGTGACTTGGTCATTTCTGATGCACAAGCTCTGCTGCTGTCTCCAGACTAACAAGCTGAGGCTCCTGGATTGCTCTCTGGGCCTCTCTGGCAGAAAGGAGTAGTCTTTCTTCTGTCACCCTCAGCTCAGCACACAGAGCTCATTCATGACTTTCTCTCATGGAAGCCTTGACTTCAAGATGGTCTCAACTGGATATAAATGTTTGCGAGGAAGGGAAGTGTGGAAAGACTGACATCCGCCTGACCCCTACAAACCCGCTAGTGATGATGCTGATGACACTGCACATCTGGATGCTTTGAATCATCCTGATGATTGACTTGAGGTTTCCACTCTTCACCTAGACTCTTGGCACAGCATGATGGAGCTGTGAGACTCAACAGGCTTTCACATTCTCGTTTCTACACTATGGTTCACCTTTCTTCTTGGCTGTCCTTACCTGTCACTCCATACATTCTCCTCTGTATGTCAGACCAGCTGCACTGAGCCCAAAACATTAGTTCTTTGAGTATTAGGTCATGCTCCTGGTCCAAGACTCACCCCTCCCCTAAGTCACTTCACGTTTAATCCTTATAGTTTTTATGATGCAGACATAACTAAGACAGGTAAGGCTAGCAGAGACCACCCCCAGTGAAAAAAATCACCAAGACTTAATGAACATCTCACTTATGTTTAGCATTAAAACAGTTCC
Source organism: Mus pahari (assembly GCF_900095145.1). NCBI lineage: Eukaryota > Metazoa > Chordata > Mammalia > Rodentia > Muridae > Mus > Mus pahari. The sequence continues at coordinate 158,182,281 of NC_034594.1, read as the reverse complement.
TGGGCACCCAAATTATGAAGTTCCTATCGAATCCTACAGACTATCCCATGAGGTAGTCAATCCCATTTAGTAAATGCTATATTTCTGGAAAGGTGCAAAGATGCCTTGAGGGCTACAAAGATTAGTAAGGTCCATTCGTCGTCCTCAGACCAGTTCAATAACATGTAGAAGTAAGTCTCAATTCGGACCAACTTGAAACTGTGGTGTTAAAGAAATGCCCATGCCTAATCTGAACAGAAGAGAGAAATCCAATTCATTAAATTCTTCCAAAGTGACATACGTTGACAGGAGAGTGAGCTGAAAACCATGTTTATGCTGTGGCTTCCCCGAGAGCACTGGCAGGATAAAACTCAGACTCTCTTTTGTCATCAGCTGAGTTTCAGGAAGGGACTTTTGACTTCGCGACCCAAGTGAACATTGCTACTATCATGGCTCATCTTTTCCCCCACACACTTCCACAGTGACACACCAGTTTGCTGCAGCTCTGCTGAGACACAAACTCCAAAGCAACCACTTTGGAGGCCATGTGACAACACAGCACACTGGAGAACAACAAGCCACCAATACTCATGGTTCCATGTTGGAAAGAGTCCTTCAGCAAACTAATTGGGGAGAAACACACACACACACACACACACACACACTTACACACACAGTAACTTCAAAGCAAATATACACTAAAATAACTGTAAATTGAAAAGTTCCAAAAATGAATTCCCTCCCTGTGGAAAAATTTGTTTTGAATTATTTGCTTTTTAAGTTATGCGAAGTCTCCAGGAAAAACACTTGTCTCATAGGAAAAGCAAGAGCCCTGTACTAAAATTGTATTCCCACAACTCTACCTTATGGTCCGTAGGGTTTAGTCAGAAAGAGCTCTTTATTACTCTACACGTCCTCTGCCAAGGAAACGGGATTATTCCTCTCACTATGTCTTTTATTATGCCTCTCTTCCTGTCTTAAATATCTTCCCTCTTCCTACCACTAATCCAAACACAAGGCCTGGCTTCAAAGGCCCACTCAAGAGCCACTCCAGGGCCAAAGGGGCACCTGCCTTAGAGGAGGGTGTGTTTGAACTGGAGCTTGAAGATTATCTAGCTCAAATATTTTCCAACTGTGCAGAGTGGGCCCCTTAGAGCCTTTGGAAAGAGCATTAAAATGGGAAGGGGTGGGAAGAGCGACCATGGCCTGGGAGAGGAGGGAGGCTCAGCTTCCTTACCATTCCCAAGAGACAATGCTTGATACAAAGAGCTTTGGGGTAGAAGACCTCTAAGTTTTGTAAGATAAATGATCAGATCAATCCTGATGCATAGAGTGCTTCACCCAGCTTGACAAAGAATTAGGAAAGCAGGGTATGCTTGCTAACATCTTCAACTCTGGGGCCTCCCAACTCAGGTCCATTAGAGGTCAGAGGACAACTGGAAACTGGTCTTTCTCCTTCTTCCATCTCTTTGCCACTATGTAAGGCAGTGAATTTCCAGATTCCCCAGTCTTTGTTTTTCTTCTGCTGGGGTTAAGAATCCTCACTACTGCATCAAACTTGGACGTGAATTCTGGGACTCTGAAGCCGTGTTGCCCGGCTTGTGGCATAGGCACTGATTCATGTGTGCCATTAGACAGAACAGCACTCAGGAAGCCCACTTGCGGCACTGGCTGAAACCATCACAAGCCGTGTATTATTAGAAACTGTTAAAGTTCACCAGTGATAGCAGAACTGTGTTTTGCGTAGCAAAATAAATCGATCTATCTGGCTCCACTTGTCTTTTTAACTCTTGTCGTGTTTACAAGTTGACATTTAATGGCTAGTTAATTTCCCTGTCTGCAAGGAATCTCTGTTTGTAGGCATCAACTCTCCTTTGGGGAGAGAGTATTCAAGAATGCACCAAGGTATTTCAACAAGATAATCTGAGTCTCTACTTCTCCTTCAGAACCTTAATCTCTCCGTGGTTCTGATCCTTTGGAAACATTTCGTCTGGCTGCTTCTCTGCTTTTAACAAATATAGGGAACAGTGTGCTGCATTTTCTGCCTTTGGTTTTTGTTTGTTGGCTGGTTTTTGTTTTGTTTGTCTGCAGGTCCATCCTTTGGTTCTGGATCACCTTGTTTTATAAAGTACCCACGACTGCCCTCTCTCTCTAATTCCATGATATGTTCTGTGGTGGTTTGAATAAAAATGGCCCCCATAGACTCAGAGAAAGTAGCATTATTAAGATGTGTGACCTTATTGTAGGAAGTATGTCACTGAAAGTAGACTTTGAGATTTTAAATGTTCAAGCCAGTCCCAGAGTCACTCTCTCTTCCTGTTTCCTGCTGATCTGGATGTAGAACTCTCAGCTACCTCTCCAGCACCATGTCTGACTGCATGCCACCATGTTTCTTGCCAGGATGATAATGGACTGAACCTCTGAAACTGTAAGCTTCAATTAAATGTTGTCCTTTATGAGTTGCTGTAGTCATGGTATCTCTTCACAGCAATAGAAACCATAAGACAGGTTGTTTATTTCATTTATTCACGGGTATATGTGACTCTCAAATCAACTTTTCTAGGAGTGTTCTCTTAATAGTACTTCTAGATTAGAGGAAGAGGATGATTTTGTGGATTTCAGGTGCTTTACATATGTGCTGTTACACACTACATTCACAGGACAATTGCCTATCCACACCATAGAACATGGCTGCCTGGAACCTGTGCTGGCTCATCTATATTACACCCAGGGCCTCTGGGTCAATTTAAATCTTTCTGGTTGAGTCTACTTTCAGGTTTGAGACACTTCTGGAATTTGAGAATATACTCTTGCTGTGGGCAGTGAAGCCCATGTCCTAAGGGTGGACTGTTAGTGAGGAGGAAGATAGAGAACTTGAGATTGTGACACACCTGATTGTGCAGGTAGGTTTTCCCTTGCGTGAGGCTTGGTGAGAAGAGAGAGAAGAGAGGGACTTTGCCAAAGCTATCCACACATTTTAGCACAGACTCTAGTGCACGCTTGCCTTCAAGACTGTTGGAAAAACATGTTTGTCATGAGGGTATTAGCCTGCATGGTATTAAGCAGTCTTCGGCTTGATTTACAACCTCTGCATCTGTAGCATGGCATGTGTGGTCCTGCATGTGCATTCTGGACTCAGAATCTACTTGGAATCTTGGAATTGGTAGTCTTGGGCCTTTTCAACTTCCTGATAGTATCTTCATGGGGAACTCACATGCCAAAAGAAACATAGAAAGTTTTCTTAAATTCCTCCTTCTCATCTTAAACTGCCTGCCCATGTTTGGGTCATCTTACAGTTAATGACACTGCTGTCTACTCTGTCACCCATTACAATCATGCTCTACCACTGAGCCATGCTCCAGCCCTAGAGAAAATCTGTAGTTTACTTCCTGTGTCCATGTTCTACTGCAGCTGATGCTCTTTAATGTCCACTCAAGTCCTCCCGCTTTCCAGCCTTCATCCACTGCCCACATTTTCACCGGGATTAAGTTCACATTCTCACCCTGGTCTCCACCTCCTCCCAATTACCTGAAAACTAATCCCTCTTCATCATTTCAAGGGTATCCCAAACTGGCCCTTGCCTCCCCCCACCTTCTTTCCTGTAATCAATTTTATCTCTGATTTTTTTTTATAGCCATCCTCTCGGTCACACACATATGCTTCATTACCCAACCGATCCAGACCCCTTGCTAATCCCAGTCTATTTGAGGATTTATAAACTGTCATAAATCTTCACATGCACATGCAGTTTCTCAAGCTACCCTCTTTGGACTGTTACTTCTTTCCTTGTTCTTTTAAAACCCATTTAACTATTCCAGGACATTCAGCCTGTGAACACTGCAACAGTTATACCATGACATTGCTTCGTTGTACTCAACCAATGTGTTTATCACACAGTTCTGATGCTATAGCCACTGTATGTAGAAATGTGTCCCTTAAATGCAAACTCTTCATATACAGTGACTGTGTTATATTCATTTTTATATATGAATTCATATATATATATATATATATATATATAGAGAGAGAGAGAGAGAGAGAGAGAGAGAGAGAGAGAGAGAGACTGCTTTGCATATTGCTTCATGTATAGTAGGTGCTTTATAAATATTAACTTTGAGGGTCAAGTGTAAACAGAGATTTCTTTAATAAAACTTGGAAACAAGTGATGCACTTTATTATATATAAAGCAAAATGAGGGCTTCTTTCTTCTTTCCTAGCCCATTCTGCCACTCGCAAACATTTACCTGATCACCAGATTCTAAGATTTCCTTCTTCAAAATGGATTTAACATTCTCTCTGGAATCCACAGAGGTAATGACTGCAAAACCTGTCAAGAATTCTGATAAAAGACAGAACAGCACAGCACGCCTTATGACAAAGACAGGTGTGGTGTCCCAGTCAGACCCAGCCTCTGCACAGCATCCGTCCTCAGAGAAGACTCACACATGTCCACCACAGCTTCCCCGAGTCACTTATCACCCGTGTCCACCACTCCTTAGATGGAGACCATCTGGAATTGTAGAGTTTTCCGCTCTCATCTTCTCTTGCATTTTGATCACCTGCCCTGACACAAGCCTGGTGTCGTTCCGTGTTTATAGTATGTCTCCTGAGCAGTTTATGGATCTGTTTCTGGCATTTCCCCTAAAAATCATTTTGAGAATCACAGCATGAAGCTGGGATGGGGGAATCCAACTTGGGCTGTTTAATTTTCTGTCATGGAACTTCCATATCCTTTTGGCTTTGGGAGCTGGTGTCACTAAAACACAAGATGTTTATAGAATACACATGAGCAGGCAAGTCAGTGGAGCCCACTAAACATCTGGATAAGCCCAAGAAGGAGTGAACAGCTGCCCATTTCACAAAGGACTTCCATGTACTTTGTCTAATTTAATTCTTATTACAATCCAGTGAAGTACATTTCCTGTCTTCCAGATTAAATAAAGATTCACGAATCATTACATTCTTTCACGATCTCCCAGAGCTAGTAAGATTCAGGATGGGGCTTACCTGACCTTAAATCTGATGATCTATCCTGTAGTGGAACATATAAGAAGTAGCAAATCGGCAGAAAGGCAAGTGTTGTCTGTGTTTCAAATGAACTGTATGTATTTTTCTTATTTGCAGAGTTAAGTTGTTTCAACATATGTAATAAAAAAGACTTGGGAAAAAGCACGGTGTGGTCAGGAAAATTGCCAAATTGTAGTGTTTTAAAATGATTTTACTATTAACTAGTGTTTGTGATAAACTAAATGGTTGGTGGACAGTAAGTAGGAAAAACGCAGATTAAAGAAAAGGAAGGGCTTCTCCCAGTCCCTATGATGTGCTCTATGGCTGCCAGAACCAACTGCTTAATTGCTCCACCCAAGGTGGCAGCTGCCAAGGGTTATAGACCAGCCGTCCCAAGGCCCTCGTTGTGTTTGCTTCTCACACTATGTTTGGCTTGCCTCAGAGTAGTTATTTAGAAACTTTGCTGATATATTTCTTTCCATTGAGGATGAACAGAGATCCTTTAAACAGTGCGGACTTAAGTCTCTTACAGATATGATCTCTCTCTTTCTGAGGGCTATTTTGCTCACCATTGTCCTAGACAAAGAATCTACAGGAGAAAATAACAGTGCAAAGGAGGCCTACTGAGTGACTCCATGCTATCTCATAATGGCAGGTGAAGTGAAGAACTGCTGCTAAATATTCTGGAAGCTTCCAGTGACGTATTGAGAATGTTTCTCTCCTTATAGGCATATTCTCATACCTTAATACATAGGTCAGATATGAGTTATAACTATTAGATTTAAAATGCTGTTGAAATCTCAGCTGTATTCCCCAAACCCAGGGACCTAAATATTAATGAGCAGCAGATCATAAGATAAAGGGGTTTTTAAACCCTTAGTTAGCTAAAAGTGAATTCATTTTGTTATTAGTGAGGAAAGAATAACTTTAAATGCATAGATTTGATAAAGAAAGAAGACGGAGCATGAAAGAAGAGTGGCATTTAGGTAATTCCTTTTTCCCAGTGCAGTCCGGAAGGTTATAGATGGAATTTGGAGACACAAGTTCAATTTTATTAATTTAGCAACATTAGTTGCTAGCATTACTGTGTAATGTAGCAGCAGCATGCCACTGTATGCAGCCTGAAAGAAGAAAGGAGACAAGGGAGCAACCGGGTTTTCCAGTTGTGTCCTTCATCTCTTTCTGTGTATCACTGCCACGCCCTCCTAAGTTCCTGTTTGTACCACATGTGTGCAGTACCCACAAAGGCCAAAAGAGAGGGTCGAATCCTCCAGAACTGGAGGGTCTTACAGACAGTTGTAAGCCTCCATATGAGTTCTAGAAGCTGTATGGTTGGCTGTTGACATTAGAGAAGAAGGGTTGATCTGTCATTGCCCTCGTGGAGGCTAAGCCAGGGTGTAATAACACACAATCTGTGGGTACTTTTTTAAGTTAATATATTTTCAATGTGCAAAACAATGGGTGTTGTTATGGATTTCGTGTGTGCATGCAATCTGCTTTGGTAGTCTTCAGTCTTGTCATCCTGACAACACCTTTCCTCTTCCCAAGAAGTCTCTTTTCTACTTTAATGTTTTTAAAAGTTAATTTCTGGGGAACTGGAGAGATGGCTCAAGAGTTAACAGCTCTGACTGCTCTTGCAGAAGACTCTGGGCCAGTTTCTTGAACCCATATGGAGGCTTACAATTGTCTGCACCTCCAATTCTGGAGGATCTGCCACTCTCTTTTGGCCTTTGTGGGTATTGCACACATATGGCAGGTGTGTGCGTGCACATGCGCACGCGCACACACGCGCACACACACGCACACGCGCGCGCACACACACACACACACACACACACACACGCGTGCGCGCACACACACACACACACAGTCTTCAAGATAAATTCTAGATTAAAAATGAGAGAAACTGTAGTGATGTCATTCTTTATAGCTGACTAAAACTCTATTCTGGATACATAATCTCATTTTTGTATTCCTTTCACCCGTTGATGGGCAGCTACCCTGGTTCCATGCCTCAGCTGGAATGAACATGAAGGTCACAGTGTCTGTGTGGTGTGCTGACTGACACCCTGTCGGGTGTATACCCACAATTAGTATGGTTGGATACGATGGTAATTCTGTTTGAAGTTCCTTGAGGGACCCTGGTACTGATTTCCATAGGGGACACCATGACTTACACTCTCACCGTGAGTGTTTATATATTTCCCAGCACTTGATGTCTCTTATCACTAGCTGTCCAGACTGGTATGAGATAGAATCTCAATATAGTTTTTTCTGAGGCTAAGAGTGTTGTTGTTGTTGTTTTGTTGTTGTTGTTGTTAGTTTTAATATACATTTACTGGCTAGAGCCCAATTACTTCCAATCTCGCTTTTACATACTTACTCTTTGTCCCTCTGTTGAACCTTTCTATGTTTTAAGATAGGTAAACAACATCCTCCAATTTATCACTGAATTAATAGCAACAGGAATCATTGGGATGAGCTATTATTCCCTTTCAGTCCCAGTGGACCTTCCTCGGTCACTCCTACAACATGTCTTGTTTTCCCATGACACATATTCATGGTGCGTTTCTTTGTTGTAGACTTCCAGCCATTTGGAAAACACCAAACACCAGTGCCCCTGCCAGAGTAATTCAACCCATGTGTAACAGCTAAAATTAACACACACTCTCTCTTAATTCTGCGTTCTCATTCTCTGCCTCTCAAGTAGCAAATCCCATTGACAGAGAAGAGTTTAATTTAATTTACACACCTGGCTGCCATCTGTGAATGCTGTGCTATTTCTTCCCACAAAGGCTGGACCACTGATGCTCAGTCAAGATCACAGTCAACACGGAGAGAGGAGTAAGATCCAGTTGGGACTTGTCTACCGCCAGTCTCCCTACAGTGCTGACCAAGTTTCTCTCACTTTCACATGAATGTACCACGCAAGGCAACAGCATCTTCTGCTAGTGGCAAGAAAAATGGAACAAGAAACATGTCCTGTGGGTTAGGGGTGATTTGAAACCAAATGAGTTCAGAGCTACCAGCATGCCTATTGCATTATTGATAGAATAAACTCCCTGTGTCAACAAAGAGTCCAGTTTTTTCCAAAGCAAATGAATAGATTCTAAAAGCAGTGGGCTTCTCATGATTATAATTAAGAAAAATGGAGTCAGCAAAGGATTCAATCTTTTCTGGATTTTTGCCTTTACAACCACTTTCTGTAAAAACCACGTAAGCTAAGGCATTGACTTACCTCTGAGTCTGCAAGTTCAGTGGAGTCAAATTTAACCTGAAAACATCTTTCATTTCTATAGCTACTTTATTATATTTATACAAGGCTACAAAAGTTAATTGGGTGATTTAAGTAAGCCCACTGTCACATATATTATGAGACCTGTGTATGTGTATTACGAAGTCCTGCTGACTATAAGTTCAGCCTTTTATCCACTTACTCTGCCAAGGTTTCAAGAAGTTACTTAATGAGCATGAGCACACAGACTTTCAGTAAGCCTTCAGCAGGGAAAGCCGTCCATGACCTCAAAGAACCCCTCTGTTGGGCCAGAGAGATGATGAAGGGCGTCAAGTCACCAGCCTCCGTGTGAGATGGTAGATCATGCTGCCAAAGCACGTGTGGTAAAGCTGCAGAGCTGGAGGTGGCTGCATGAGTTAGGGGCTGAGCGGTTCCAAATCCATCTCATAGTACATACTAGCTAAGGAGCCTGGGAGAAGGACTGTCTCCCAACCGAAACTCAAGAAGGCACGAAAATTTGTACTCTCAGTACCCAAGTTAGTTCATAGCTGTACTTGGCAATCTACATTTAACCTGCCAGCTCACAGAATATCTGAAATGAAGAAGAAATCTTGAAAATTACCTGTGAGATGCAGGGAGTGGCAGTGCACAGCCTTAATCCCAGCATTTGGAAGGCAAACACAAGTGGTCCTCCATGAGCGCAAGGCCAGCCTGGTCTACACTCTGAGTTCTAGGCCATCCATGGCTACATAGAAAGACCCTGTGTCACAACTGTTGTGGGAAATATTTGAAAACGACCCGACACATTCCTGTGCTTGAGCCAGCAACTCTCTGTCCCGGCAGCCTGGCCGGCCATGCACTGGTGGGCAATGGCCAACTGTTTTTATCTCTGGAGACTCTGACTCAGTGCTCCAAAATCTGTCCATCCAGATCGCTAAGCTCCCACTGGTTGCCAGCACCATACTTCAAATCCCCCACAGTCTTTGTAGTGCACATGTGCAAGCCCACACTCTGCCACTGTACCTTTCTCTCTGGAACCCAGTTGAACTGCCACATGACAGAAAATGCCACACAGACTTAGTTCAGAAACAATGGTAACTTAATATCTGGGCACAACAACTAAAATCCTAATCTGTAAGCCTTATTAATTCTAAATCCTCCAGCGGAGAATCCTGACGGATCCACCATTGAAACCGGAAGACACTTGCAATTAATTACGTCTTGTCCTCATGCTATCCCCATTCAAAAAGGGCCTAACTCTCTCCTGCTTCCTCTCTTCCTCCGTCCAACCTGGAAGTCCCTCCTACTCACCCAGTGATTGGCTCCTTTATTCATCAGGGGATTGGTTCACAAGAACAGCATCAGGCCCATCCACAACACACAACCGCGATGGACTGTGTGAAAGGGTGATTATGTGGCTTGGGAAACGTGGGGCTGCCTTGAATTCTGTTTCCACCACCTACAAGTTGGGCTGCATTAGGCAAATGACTTAGATGCTTAAGGCGCCAACTTTCTTCTTTCAGTCCGTTAAATGGGAATGATTGAGAATGCCCACAAAGAAGAGGCTTATAAGTGAAATAAAATGAAAAGTAACCTCTGGCCACTCCCTCAGAGTTCTTCTGCCTTTTACACTTGGAAAGTTCATGGTCTTTTTTAGCAACAGGAACTGATATGGGCTAACCTAAACAGAAAAGAGATACCCTGGCAAGATATCAGTGATGAATGAGCAGAGAATGACCCTCTGGCTGAGCCCAAAGGAGGGAGGTGACAAATGTGGTGTGCTAAGGACACAATCCCAGATGCTATTGGTGGATTCTTTTTTATCTTATTTTAGTTATTGTTAGTACTGTGTATGTGGGTGGAGTATATGGAGGTCAGAGGACAGCTTCCCAGGAATCAGTTCTGTCTCAGCTTGCTGAGGAAGGGTCTCAGTTGTTTCTGCTATGCTGTATACTCCAGGCGAGCTGGCCAGCAAGGTTCAAAGCAAATTTTCTGGCTTGGCCTCCCACCTCATATTAGAAGAGTTGGGTTTGTGATGTGAGTTCCTACTTTGGGCTTTTTGTGTGTGAGCTCCAGGAATTGCAGTCTTGTCCGCAGGCTTGCATGGCCAGTGCTTGACCCATGGATCCATACTGTCACTCCTACTGCTAGATACCTGCTGACAGTCCTGGCTACTCAAACCCTACATATTGGTTGGTGAAAATCTCTTACTCTCCAGGCAAGAAAATCTTCCGAGGGAACCTGGCAGCATAAACCTGTATGCTACACAAGTATAAACATGGATTCCTGGAGTTCCTTAGTTCAGCAGAGATCTGTTGCCCGTTTGATAATACCTGCAAATCAGAATGCACTGAGAGAGGCTGGAGAAAGGCAGATGGGTTAGGAAAGACTGCAAAGGACAAGCATTTTCTGACTACTATATTTATCAGGGGGCCCACAAGTTCCTATAACTCCAGTTTGAGGGGACCTCCACAGGCACTGGACTCACATGCACAAACCTGTAGAGTTGGGATCCCTAGTCTGCAGATAAATTCTGGGTTGGTGTGGCAGAATGCTGTGTAGTTCCAGCTCCAGAAAGCAGGAGCAAGCTGCCTAGGAAGATTGGATGCACCATCCAGCTCTTCATTTGATTGGGAATCCCCAATTCACAGTATAAGATAGAAGAACCAACAATCAAATATTTCTGATATAAATCTGAGGCCTCCACACAGCACATGTCCACCCCTCCAAACAAGCAAACCCTCTCTCTCTCTCTCTCTCTCTCTCTCTCTCTCTCTCTCGTTCTCTCTCTCTCTCTCTCACACACACACACACATGTACTAACTCACAATTTCATAAATATCAGTAACAAATTCAATAAATTGACATTTTTTACTTGTAAAAGAACTAATTACTTAAAAATTCTTGTGAAACTGATTCATGATGCAAACTGAAACTGATGAAACCCCACATATATGAAAGGGATGAAGTTGGGTGTTAAAATGTTCCCCAAAATTAATACCATACTGGGTTACTCAAGCCTTTTTTTTCCTAGAGTATCCTACTCTACTGTAGCTCCTCTCAATGCAGGAAAACCTAAGTTATCTCCTAGTCTGCCATTTGAGACCAGCACCGTTTCTCTCCCCAAACCATACACACATGGCAGAGAGTACACCTATGGTTCATTCTTACAAATGAGTCAAGTCTTTGAAAAATTAGCGAACCAAACTGAATGAAACAGTGCTAAAAACATAATCCCCCATAATAAATTTCTACTTTAACATAAATTCACAAGTCCATTTATATTTTAAAAATTAGTGAGTCTTGCACATCAAACGAGCAGAGTAATTTAATATTATATATGGATAAAGTAATGTGTAGAACCTAACTGTATTTATGAGAGCATTTCTGTGGAACAGGAGTCGAAGGTTTTCCTATTCTTACAAGGTGTGTCTGGGGTCAGGACATCATGCAGCTGAGGAAAGCCCTAGAGTGAGTCTCTTTAGAAAGGAGGCGAGCGAGCTGTATATTGTTTGCCTTTGTATTCAATGTTTTCCTAAAGAACATTATCACCAGGTAACTCAAAAAATGCAAATATAAAAGGGTTAGAAAAATTGAAAATTATAATGTCTTTAAATGACATTATCTGTTTTCAAGTATCAAAGAATTTAAAGATAAATGATTAGAAAACATGGAATTCAGAAAGACAGCAATAAGCAAGACCAGTATGCCAAAAAAATGCACTGTATTTCTAAAGATCATTAATAGTGTAGGTGTATAATTTGTATTTTTACATACCAGTAACAGTGTGGTTGTATAATTTTAAAAAGTGATACTTATTTTCATGTCAGCCTAGAGTATCAAATAAGACCGGAAGCTATAAATAATGACATAGATTCAAGAATGGAACATAGACAACCAACTTAAAATCTACTACAAATCACAGGGGATGGGGAGATGGCCCAGTGGGTGAATTGCCCACTACACAAACATGAAGGTCCCCAGCACATACATGACAACCAGAAGGATAACATGTACATCTGTAACTCTACTACTAGTACTAGGTAGCAGGGTCAGATGGAGCTTGAGGGCTCAGTGGCCAGTCATGCTAAACAAATGACATGGAGTACAATGTGCACAAACAAAAGGAGCTCCTGATTCAGTTAGCAATCTTGCCTGAAAAAATTATAAGGGGGAGGGCAATAGAGGAAGAAACCCAAGGTCAGCCACTGGCCTCTGTAAATACATGTGCAGGCAAGCTGACCTTCACATACGAGTACATATACAACAAAACACACACACACATACAGAGAGAGAGAGAGAGAGAGAGAGAGAGAGAGAGAGAGAGAGAGAGAGAGAGAGAGAGACTAACTGGGTCACGCGCATCCATCTCTGCTTCCTGGTCCCCTTGTCATCCAGAGCTGGTCCATCTTCCACATGTTCCCACCTGCATGAATCCCATCAAGTTCTTTTCTGACTTACATTGTTTCATTCTGGGATTCTGTCACAGTGGTGCAATAGCTACACAGCATGACAAAGTCAGTGTTCAGAGTTTTCTGTTGAGCTCAGTTCAGAGAGTCTACTGTTTAGTTTCTGAATTTGTTCAGTTCTTCATGTACAGTCCCCATGTCTTTGTATTGTCAGTTTTCCCTGTTAATGGTCTAACTACGGCTGTCTGTCATTGAACTTTCTAAATCTGATTTTTTTTAATTTGTTGCTAGCTGACTCACTTCTTTAGGCAGTCCGCTATTGGATGCGTTTTCCTGTTAATTGCGTCCTGTGAAATTCATACCCTCTCAAAATCTGAAAAAATTGTGACAGCCACGCTTTCTCCAGCCTTCTCAGCTCTGAGTCAACCAGGAGAGCCCTTCTGTGGATAGATACTACATTCTTGCACAGCATACTGGAAGAACAGGGTGTTCCTCTATCCATTCCCCACCCCAGAGAAGCCATGAACTTAGAGAAGTTCTCACTAGATGCATGTTGAGCTGTGATGGCTGGCTCAAAGGCACACACAAATCAACTGGAAACTGGGTTGAAAATTCATGACGTAAGGACAAAACGTTCCCCTTATTTCCTTGTTCCCACTTGAGGCTACTCAATTCTTGTCCTGTACGTGAACTATCCAATGGAGTTAATAATTCTGCTCTCTGTGATGCATTCTAAGACATTATGTTTAATTGATCTCAGGATAGATTCCAGGCACCGGTAGTTGGCTAAAATATCCTAGGAGCTCCTAATGGACAGCCATAGGCCGTTGTATACATGGAATCTTCACTTCTCCTGACAATCTATGTGGTGTAGAATGTTGTTCTTTTCTTGCTGTTCTAGATCAGCATTGCACTGTGAATTAAACTACCTTTCATTGATCCCTTGCAACCCAAACTCCCCAATCCTCAACAGTCCTGCTCCCATGAGGACAAAACCACAGAGCATCACTCAACTCTGGCACCAAAAGCTTAATCTATAAAATAAAAACAATATAAACACTTACCAAAAATTATAATTGCTATTTCTCAAGGGGCATTCGTGTGTAAAAAGATAAGCCATACACTAGGAGAAACTATTTGCAAATAAAATATATGAACAAGAATTTCATACCCTAAGTAGGTAACAATCTTCAGCTACCTTCCACAAAGAAAATAGACACTTAACAAGTAGAATTTGAAAACTTCTCCAGATAAACAGCCATTAAGAAAGTGTATTTGGGGCTGTAGAGAAGGTGCAGCAGTAGCTCTAGAGGACCAGACTTTGGTCTCAGCACCCACCCACACAATGACTCACAAATGCCTGTAGCTCTAGCTGCAGGGTTTCCAACACCCTCTTCTGCCTTCTGAGGGCCCCCGCAGCACTTAGTGTACACATGTGGAAGGAGGTACACAGGCAGACAGGCAGACATAAAAGTTATTAAATTAAATATTAAATTAGGGGAAACAAGCTTCTTCCAGACATGCTCCATGTTGTAATGGCTCACCTTCTTCGTGGGTTTGAGGACAGGGACTATGCAGGAGGAGCTAGAGATGCACGGCCATGGGTTTACCCCATGTTAACTAACTTCCTCAGATAAGAAGGGAGTTCCCAGCTTCCATTATCACCTTGTTATAGTAGTTACAGAAAAGACTTAGAGAAAATAATTATATTCTACTACAAGTTATTATATATTCCTGGGGTGTTTGCATCAATTTTATCATTGCATTCCTCTGCATAGGAACCCACGAGGGGGAACTGCTAAAAGTGCAGTCATGGCTCCTCCTTCCACATGTTTCTGATTTTAATTTGGGTTGTGCCTGGATGAATGATGGTGCATGACTCTGCAGCCTCGATTTTTTTTTTTTTAAGGAGCCCGATTATTTTATGACACAAACAAGCTTTACAAAACAAAGCTAATCTACACCCTATTGAGCAGAAGTGTCCTTTTACTCATAAACGCAAAGTTTAAATGATTTGTGCAAAGCGCACGCAACTGACAGCTGGGTCTCGGATCCTTTTGTTTACTCTTAAAGCAGACCATGCCCTTCGGTTCGATGTGCCAGGCCTGCGTGTGCCTCTTAAGGAGCTTCTCTCTGCACATCATTCCCTTGCAGCAGCCTCCATCCAAGTTGCAAATCAGTGGAGCTGTCATCATTTCTCAGAACGTGTTGTTTTCAGCATGACCTGCTGATTTTCCCAAGTGCTCACTGTTATTGCGGAGTCATGGTAGCATGGCCCATCAACCCCTTTTGCTTGCTTTTTGGCCACTGACTCCCCAGATTTTCCTTTGACCTCCGCCCGAGTATACAGCCTTACATCATTCTTTTTCCAGATTCATTCTCTCTCTCTCTCTCTCTCTCTCTCTCTCTCTCTCTCTCTCTCTCTCTCTCTCGGCTCAAGTCCAAGGAATTTTGCATTTCTTGACTTCTCCCAAGAATAAGAACAGCTACTGGAAAAGAGCCAAATCTGCAGAGTGAAGTCTTGGTAGCAGAACTCCCTCACACTCAGAGCAACCTAAGGATCAGCTTCCTCTAGTTATCAGTCATCCCACACAGTGCTATTGAGAAAATTGAATGAGATCAAAGCAGTGGCATTACCTGTATGGTGAAAAGACAAAAGAGAGAAAGCTCCATTATAGTTTTATCCTTTATTTGACTTAGCTCCGTTACTCCACTAAACAGTAAAGCAAATAGAATATTTGTTGGACAGATGCATGGATGCATGGATGGGTGCATGTATGGATGTATGGATGAATGATTAGAAAGGTATGATGCATACTTTATCTACCTCCTAATTTCTCTTAGTTATCATATCTAGGAACTATGTACCTTGACTCTAACCTGGGTGTACATTGGAATGAGCAAATGGTATCTTTATGACCATGGTACAGAAATCACACTTCTCAGAGCTATACAATAGAAACTCTGGAGGTAGAAGCCAAGACTCACCATTTGCAATATGGTGTTTGGCCAAAGGTGAAAAGGGCATAGGTTGCTCCATTAGCTGTGTTGTCACTGTATGACAGCGTTGTTTGGGGGAGAAGAGGGTTGTTCTGGCTAGTCATTGGAGGGACACAGTCGTTCGTGATGGCAAAGGCATGAAGGCTCTGTGGTAGTGAGAGTAAGGTTCTCACATCGTCTCTGCAATCAAGAAGCAGGGAGAAAAATCAGCTCAGTGGTAAGGAGGGATGTCACACAGAAGATCCACACTTCAGGGGCTTACTTCTTCCAGCAAGTCCCTGTTTTCTAAAGGTTCTACAGCTGCCACAAAACAGAGCCACCCACTGCAGAGCAAATGTTCCAACCATGACCCTGGGGGGCAAGGCACATTTCCTATTCACACCACAATAGGTCGTAAGCACTAGCAGGGCCTTTACCACAGCACTCATCAGGTGCAGCTCTCTAGGACTGTAGACTTCTCAGTAAAGAATCAACATCTACGGTATGTTTTATATATTTCATTTTGTTTTATGTTGGGTCAGAGGCCTCAGACAATATCTTTCACATACAATAAGCACTTAATGTTAAATTAAATGGAAGAGATCTGTAAATTGTCGTTGAGACCCTCAGATAATTTTATTACTATTATTCTGGTCCAAAAAGGCTTTCTGCAGCTGGTAGGGATAAGATAATATAGTTAAAATTGAATTATTGCCTCTACTAAATATTTCAAATACTGCCTGTGAATTTTAAAATGTAGTAATGCCAATATATTTATAATAAAATATTTTCAGTATCAATCTTCTGATTGTCAAGATAAAATGATTCAGTAAAAACTGAATTTTTGCTTGTTCTGAATATTTAAACTATTGGCTGTGAATTTTTAAAGATACTAAAGTTAGAATATATCTATTATCATAAAATGTTTTTAGCAATGATCTTCTAAGTCACATTGGGATAATATTTTACTTAAAATTAATAAAAGAAACATACATTCAGGTAACTAGATTATCCTATAGACTCCTCAAGATTGAATGAAAATGATCCCAATCCAAACCAGTTGGAGCCCACTTTGCACTCTAAAACCTTTTTCCTGTCATACCCAGCGCTTGATATTACACAATTTCTGTTCTCTCCAGCTCCTACTAGCTGCTACCATGATAAGTCCAGTAAAAGCTGTTATCAGGAATACTCCTCTTCCCAGTGATAAGAGAGTCCACTGAATCTGCTGGAGAACGGAACAGTTGCTTTGAGAGATGCAGGTGATTGACAGCTCATTGAGGATGAGTTTAGAATTAGGCTTTTCTCCTGGGATCATGCCCAGAATCTCACTCCCTCCTGGTCCACCTAGGGAAGGGGATGTCTATGCCAAAACAAGGAGACTTCAGGAATGTTCTGACTGATCTCTGACTCAGGCAACTCAGAGAAGGCAGGGATAAGATCCATTAGTTTCTCTCTATGTAAATCTGTTCCACTATGTGTCAGTGACTTACAAAAGCCATGGATCTCATGGTGGTGTGAATAAAGAATATCTCCTACAGGCTCAGATAGTTGGGCATGGTGTTCCCAATTGGTGGCACTGTTTGTGAAGCTGTAGAGACTTCAGGAGGTGGAGCCTTGCTGCAGGAAGTATCTCACTGGGGTAAGGGTTTGAGAGTTTAATATCTCACCCCTTTGTAGTTCCCTTTCTTTTTCATGAGTGTGGATACAGATGTGATCTCCTGCTTCCCACTCCACACATCTTCTGTCTGGCCTCCTCTGCCATTATAGACTCTTCTGAAATGATAAATCACAATAAGCTCTTAAGTTCTTCTTGGTTATGGCATTTTCAGTGCAGTTAGACTGTAAAGCAGTAATTTTAGGAGTCAGTCAACCCTACCAGAGTCTGAAATGGATTCTGTCAGCTCCCTGTGAGACTGATAAGAGCGGGGCCTAAAGAATGTCTTGGTACCCTAAGACTAGTTACTTATGACCTCCTGGATAAAGGACAATGACTCATCACTATGCACTGAGAGCACTGAGGAGTCAGGGCAGCATAAGGGAAGCAGTTTGCCTAGGACTTTGCAGTCAGGTCCCAGCCAGAATGGCAAGCTTACTGACTAAGGCAGAGAACAGTAGCACAGCCGAGTGGATCATCACCTAGGGCATATCTATTCCCTCTTTCCCTTTCCTTTGTCTTTTTGGCACAAAAACTGAGCATGGATTGGACTTGTCATATCTGGAGGTTGTTGGACAATCTTGGATAGTAGGCCTATTCTTCTGCACATTACTAGTTTGGGTGGCAGAACTATACCAAGTCGATCAGATTGAGGTGGTGTCTAGCCTAGCAGAGTTTGGGTAGGGAAAGCACAGCAGGCTGTTAGCTGGGAGCCACTGATTTTTGTTAACCATGATCTGGACCTAAGCTGGGTCAAGGGACCTTTGACCATGGAATATTGAAGGTTTTTTTTCTTAAACTGGATTTCCCCTCAGTAGCCACCAAAATTCAGCCTTCTCAGTGACCTCTGGGACTTTAATTTTTAAATCTCCATCATTATGCCAGGGATTCCATTTCTTGTTTCTCTTCTCTTTTTACTACTAAGATTCTATCATTGGTCTGAAGGTCAGCATACTGGGATACAACTGTAGCATCCGATCCAGGTCTAACAAGTGCCATAAAGCACTGAACCTTCACGGCTGGAGAGAGATCTGAGCCATCTTTGACACCTCAGAGCTCTTGTTAACACCACCAGCCAACCCAAGACAAGCATCTCTGGGCTCTGTGCAGTGAATCAGACTTGATAGCTTGCTGGTGTCAACCTACATAGTATCGCACACTCCCTGTGTGCCCTAAATACGCTGGACAATGTCTCCACTCTTACCTCTATGCATGCCAGGATGGCTGCAGGTTTACAAGGTCATAACACACATTTTATATGCCTCATGTAAGTTATTTTTCTAGACTATAGCTTTCTATTATATCCACTTTGTTGAGTGTGAGACAGAGTGTATTTTAGCACAGGCTGACCTCAAACTCACTATGAATCCAAAAATGACCTTGACCTTTTGACTCTCTTCTCTCTGCCTACTGAGTGATGGAATTATATGTGTGTGCAAGCAGCCATGGTTAGCTCATGTGGTACTGGTGAACAAAGGCCCCAGGGTTTTGCTCATGTTTCTCAAGGACTCTGGAAACTGAGCAATATCCCAAGCTGCTATTTCTTCTTTGATCTGCTATGAAGTTCTTTGCCCATTTATCCTATCCACGTGATGTGATGTTCATGAAATATATCTTTATCCCCCAATCCATCTCCCAGCATTTTTTCAAACACTATTCCCATGAAATCTTCATTAAAGCCTTAAAGTGTTCTGCCACTCAGCACATGCCTTGCCTGTGGAGCTTCTCAGACTGCATTGGAATATTTTATTCTTACCTCCAAAACACTGAGACTTCTTCAATAACTAACTTAACCCTTAATAGGTCTTTCCTCACTCCCAGCTAAGACCATCTTCACCCTATAAAACATGTCCACGGGGGCAGCTTCAGTGTAGCATGGAGTGGAACCAGAATCCACCCCCATTCTTTTATCCAAATCCCCTGCTTGAGATTAGGACTCATGGGTCTCATATCCAAGTGTTTTATTCCTAGATATTTCTGTCTTACCATTTAAGGTTGAGTCCTCATATGACTCTTAATTTTGATTCATAGTTACCTCTACTTGAATGCCTTGCTTGCTCTTATACATTCTGGCCAGAAACACTCATCCCAGGCTCTAGAGACTGTAACTGTGGTCTTGCACATCACTATAGAGCATTTTGACAGTGCAAATAAATGAATCTGATGTTTATGAAATTTTTCTAATGAAAGAGAATGAAGTCTCCCTCTCTCTGAAAACCAGTTTCAGGTTTATGCTCTGCAGCATCACACAGTAAGGCATTTGCTGTCCAAATCATGATGTTATCTAGGAATAAAACTCAAGATGAGAAAATGTAAACACACACACACACACACACACACACACACACACACACACACAAAAGAACATTTCAGGTATTTAAAAGATGTGAGCAGTAGGAAGCAATTGTAGAAATGACCCGGTCATCCCTTCCCCATATGCTGCCCTCACCTTCACACTGACCCCTTTGGGTTCTGCATATGCTGCAGTTTTCTTAGACCCTTGGGTGTGCTATAAACTCTACCCAGGAACAGTCTCTACTCCATGTTTTTTTCTTGATCATGCTATTTCCTTTTTTACATTTCTGGCAAGAACCATCTCCTCCTGGAATTCTTTCTTAGCCCGTGGCTGAAAACACTGTTCCTCTTGTTAAAGATACTTTCTGTTAATTTGATTTAAATTCCCATTAGACTTTATGTTCAATTCAGATAGAAATTGGGAGTCTAGATATACCTGTATCTCACAGATCATGATTCAGCCTTTATTTCATGCTCAGTAAATCTTTGTTGAATGACTATATGAGTATTGATAATGTGTATAATTAACAAATTATGTAGTCATCCATAGGGAATATCAGAGGGTAGAAAGACACTGGAGGGTGGCACCAGGTAGGGTGGCATCCCACACAGCGTGTGTCTAGAAATGTGAGGCAATGAAGAAAGGATACACAGGAAGGAAATGACAGACATAAAGACACAGGAAAGCTGGGGTCAGATGGGCTGTGCACCCTCTGATGGAGATATACCACCAATGGCTATAGCCTGAAAAAAATCACTTCATTGATTAGATACAACAGAGGTTGGTGGGCAGGTAGCTAGTCTCAGTAGGAGGCTACAGTTGCTAGTTTTTTTACACACTGGTCAGCTGTTCATAAATACTTATACTTGGACATAGGCCAGCCTTACTTACCTTTCTGGGTCTGGGGAAAGCCTTTCTGAGCCCAAAGGAAAAGTTTTGCAGACTTCTTTTTTTTTTTTTAAAGATTTATTTATTTATTATATGTAAGTACACTGTAGCTGTCTTCAGACACTCCAGAAAAGGGCGTCAGATCTTGTTATGGATGGTTGTGAGCCACCATGTGGTTGCTGGGATTTGAACTCCAGACATTCAGAAGAGCAGTCGGGTGCTCTTACCCACTGAGCCATCTCACCAGCCCTTGCTGACTTCTTATGAGTCTGATTGCTTTGTGCTAGAAAGGACAGAAAGTAAGAAAATAAAGCTCCAGGGGATACACAGGGATGAGCAGACAGACAGACAGACAGACAGACAAGGTTAAACCCAGAAAGTGAGCTCCTGCTCCTGTGGGTGAGAGAACCAACAAGTCCATTGGTAGCTAACTGTATCAAGGGAAAAGGGACAGACTACATGATTTATAGGTCATCTATGTGCATAGAAGACATCGGGAAGGGATAGGATGTGAGAAATGTGTTATAATGTGTCCCCATGTGCACCCTGGTGTTGCAGCATATGACCAAAAACAAAGAATGGGAGAATGTTTCTTTATTTGGGTTTAAGGTATAAGAAGGAGACTCTACAATGTCTAAGGAAGTATGGTAGCAGGAAACCAAAATAGGAAGCTGAGAGATCACATTTTGATGGCCTACAGGAAGCAACAAAAGCTAACTGGGAGTAGGTGAGACTATACACCCTCAAGTCTTGGATCCAGTGATATATTCCCTCTAGTTAGATTCAAATTCCTAAATATGCCAAAACTTCCTCCAAGATCCACAATGAAAAAGAGAAATATACATTATCCAGACATCCCACCTTTAAAATATATACACAAGATTGGAATGACCTTAGAGGTCATGAAGCAAGAAAGTGCATATAAAGCAGTGTTAGGGTCAGGGATCTGGGCTTGGGGATAGCAGGAAAAGTCTTTAAGGGGGTGAGGAGGTAGTAGAACATGTGTGCTAAGACTGAGGGACTGAGAGTTAAAGGCTAAATGGGGATTGGGGTGAGGGTATGTGGGGGAGAGGAGAGAGTTGGAGTGGAATCACCAAAACTAAGGCTGTATGAAAAACTGATGAAAATCCAGTACTCCACCTGTTAATTTTTAAAATGTGATTTATTTTTTGAACACGGGTATCCTGCATTGGTGGACAATGCTTTCGTCATTAAAACAAGGATGATCAAATGAAAATCTCATTGCCAGAGACAAGGTACTTCACTATGAGTTACTGGTTAGCAACAGGGGAGGGTTGCAGGGCACAGATACCAAAACATGAGCCATTGCTGTTCTTGGCTGCCCACTATAAATAGATGGTAAGACTTTATTGATAAAGACAACATATGTTGGTACGAGGCATGAAGAAAGCAAGCTAGGACTGGCTTGAGAAATTCCTACCCACTGCCTAGCTTTCCACAGTACCTCAAGTGCTATGCAGGCCACTGGGCATGAAAAGTCATCTGTGGTACCCTTCAGTCATCCCTACCTGATACGATGTTGACCTTCCCAGCAAGATGTACGTACTAGTTCAAAAGTGGCATGAAGATGTGTTAGGCAAGGGGAAACCAAATACCTCACTGTTAGATCTAAGGCCTGCTTCATAAGAAAGAATCTATGTCTGGTACTGTAAAAATTTTCCGAGTTTGTAGCCCTAGGTGGGAAAGTAGACATGATGTCAAATTCCCTTCTAAATATTTGTTTATACCTACAGCTTGATCTTTCCCTCAACCTTGGCCAGGAAGACTTCTTTTGTGCTGCACAGCAGCTAATGCTCATAACTAGTCGAAACTGCTGAAATAAGTTGCTGCTACATGCATAGCCCTAAACTGAATATCTGTACCGCCAACCCCCATCCACCAGGCTCAGGAAAAAATAAGGGAAAGGAGAGCTTGTGAGAACAGAGGATGAGAGGGAGGCTGTGAAACACTGCGTTCTTCTTGGCTTGACCTTGTGCAGATACCCATAGCTGAGGAGAGCTTGTACACTCAACCCTCCAGCAGACAGCATTCATTAGACTCAATAGGATTACATGGGTGAGAGACATGTTGTGAGTGTCTGGAGGAAGTGGAAAAGAAGTGTTTGGAGTGGATAGGAGCAAGGAACGTTGGATTCCTGTGTGAAACTGTCGATGATGAATAAAAGATGTTTTCAAAAGACACAACAGTCATAAAATACCTAAGTGTGAGTAGGTCATCAGACTGACCTTGGGGAAGCACAGGCAACCCAGACTCAGTGTCCTGATGGCTTCTAGGAGCTTCTGTAAGAAGATGAAACATATTTTTTTTAACCATTTATTTATTTATTTACTCTCCAGAGTTTATTCCCCTCCCGGTCCTTAGCACCCCACACACACCAAAAAAAGTACAGAATACCCAAGATAGAGTACACAGAACTCAAAAAGGTCAACAAGCTGAAGGACTCAAGTGAAGACATCTTAGTCCCACTTGGGTTGGAGAAGAAAGCAATCACAAGGGGAAGGGAGGGACCTGGGAGGGAAAGTGGATAGTGGTGGAAGGGTGGGAAGAGGGAAACATGAGGAGGTATTATTGGGTGGGAGAAAAGGACTGAAGCCCCGAGGGACAGCAGAAAGAATAGAAACAAGCAACCCCAGGAGGTAGGAGGCTGGGGGGACCCTCCAGAATGTACCAGAAGCCTGGGAGGTGAGAGACTTCCAGGAACCAAAGGGAGGAACCTTTGATGAAATGACCTACAGTGGGGAGAGGAAACTTGTAGAGCCCACCTCCAGCAGAAAGTCAGAGCATCAAGTGAGGGATGGGGTTGCCATCCCACAGTCAAAACTCTGACCCTTAATTGTTCCTGTCTGAAAGAATTACAGGGATGGAAATGGAGAGAAACCTGAGGAAAAGAAGGTCCAGCAACAGGCCCAAAGTGGGATCCAGCTCAGGGGGAGAAATAATTTTTAAACTGAAAAATACCCACCAATCAAAACTGTTTCAAATTCAAACCAAGAGGAAATGGGGTTATTTATGCTAGAGATGGAAAGTGGGCTATAAAGCTTTTATGTTCAGGAAGTCTCCAGAAATATAAAGCGACCCAGCACAGAGGACTAGGGGTGTCATCTTGGTGTCATCTTTGAGTGGGCTGAAGCAGGGCAAGGACTTTTGCTTTAGCAATGGGCAAAAGTACTAAATGCCAAACCATAGGGAGACTTGTGTGGTCTCAGAACGGAGGAGCACAGGCAGATGCTACTCTGCCACTAACTTCTAACTAGAATGGAAGCATTTAATATCAGCATTGTGAGAGAAGACAGGAATCCCAGCTCACAGCCCTGGGGAAGGTGGTGCAAGGTGGGAAGCCAGCCCTAGGCATCTGCTGCTGGAGAATGCGGGAAAGGATTGAAAGTTGGGTGGTAAAGGCTGCATTGAAGAGACTGGCAACTGTTAAGCAAACACACACCCCACACCTTAATAACATCATTACTGGATTTATGTCAGGCTGCAGCACTGTATCTAAACCCCTCTGATGTAACTGGAGGGATCATTTAAAAGGATCAATAAAACAAACCTTTAAAACAATAGAGCAAACACATTCCATATGCTTTAGAGGAAATAAAAACAAAATTAGTTAAGATTTAAGCTTGTTTAGGTCTCTTATGCCAGGTTTGATTAGGAAAAATTCAAAACAGCAGTAAACGTTATTCTTCGTAAGTAGGGAGAATTTAAAAATCAAAAGGATGCAAGCAGAGAGTGTGTATGAAAAGAGCTGTTGGTCTTCTAGTTGCTTTGTTTAGTGTAGATACATTCAATGTACATGCATGGGAGTGAGTCATGCACCTGTATGTGTGTGTGTGTGTGTGTGTGTGTGTGTGTGTGTGTGTGTGTACAACTTGTGGTCTTACAGTTAAGTTTCTACTTTCTATAATACCAGTCTTATTACAACCAACTTTCTTCTTTGAGCTTCATTAAATATATCATAAGGAATCTAAATGTATAATTTAAGGCAATAATAGAGCAACAAGTTACACAATGAAACATACATGATACCATTAAAATAGATGTTAAATCTTGTAGACACACATGATGAGCAGAGAAAGCAGAAACTTAAGTCTGTGGCATAAATTAACTCATTTCTTCCCTGGAAATAAGTTTCTCATCAGAGAACTGGGGACACAGAGGCCTGGATGCCTGTGAGGTTTTCCAGGTCACAGAGCTTAGCACTTTGGCTTGAGATGGGACCTCTGAAGGCTTTGCTCTCTCACTTTTTATGTTGCATAGCCATTGCATGAGCAGAAACATGCATGCAAACTGGTGAAATCTGTTAAAAGTATTTTTAAAAAGCACACTCTATGAGAACAGGAGGCTGTGCCTGACTTGCCCAGGTTGGGGGAGAAGCTAAGTGAAGCTAGGAAAGGCTTACCTGGAAATGGTTGACAATTTGTTGAAGTGGGGAATTGGAGCAAGCATTTCTTATAGAAATATAAATCCATGCTGGTATGAGATGGAATGCAACTAGGGAGAGAAAGATTATGAACAGTTATCTATGGTACTAAAAGCAGAAATAGAGAGGTACACACACACACACACACACACACACACACAGAGAGAGAGAGAGAGAGAGAGAGAGAGAGAGAGAGAGAGAGAGAGAGAGAGAGAGAGAATGCATGTATGATACATGAGTGTAGTCACAAGCTTTACTACCCAGCCTCTTCATTCCCATAATAACATTTTGAGACTTAATTATTTATGAAGAAATATCTAGGCTATAAGCTTCATCTCATTCTCTGACTAGCTTGTAACTTATAGAGCCCATTTACTTTAGTCTGTGTCTGCCACATGGCTGGTTATCTCTCCTCAGTTTCATGTGTCTGTTTTCCTCAGAGTTCAGGGTGAATCTTTCAGCCTGGCTCTTTCCCAGAATTCCTATCTCTCTCCGCCAGATGTCCCACCTTCCATTTCTGGACTCAGCTAATAGGCCATCAGCTTTTTATTGACAGGTGATGCTTCCACACAGTGCCCAAGAGTTTCTATGCATGGTATGAGTCTGCATGGGTGTACAGATGTGTATAGAGAACAGAACTCAGCACTGGGTGTCTTCTCCAATCACTCTGTCTGATTTTTTTGAACCAGGTTCTCTCACTGTACCGGGATCTCACCAGTGTGTCTGGAGTGGCTGGCCAACGGTTGGCAGAGACCCATCTAACCCGCTCCAGCACTGGCATTATGAGAGCCTTGCCTCTGTGCCTAGCTTTTACTCAGACCCTTGGTTTCCTTCAAGCACTGTAGTGTTCGAACCATCTCCTACTGTGAATTAATTTATTTTCATGATTTCTTAGAGATGAAGCAAGCATTCATTTGTCACATTAACCTCTGTAAAGTGCAATAAAAAGTTCCCCACTCAAGTGCAGTAGCCTGGCCCATTAACTTTAAGAGAGACTAAACAACTGACCTTGCTTTGGAGGTAAATTTTGCCATCAGGGATAAAGTGACCACCTGACCATTTCAAACTTAGCAAACAAGATACAATATTGATCCAGGTTTATCAGTTTGAGCTACTTGAAATTAAGTTTAAAATTTATTAATTTTTACACCTTATCTGACGCGTTCTGGTCTTGGAAATAGTCTGTCTTCTTACAGAAGGCAGATGTTTTGCTCCTATGAACTCTTATGTCTTTTCACAATGCCTGATTTTAAGTCATGTGAGAAACTTTTAATACACCGTGATATGGCCTGTTTTCTCTGTGCTCTCTTTGTTATCACTTGGCTGTTTCTTTGTTTTCCAGAGACACAGAAGGCATGGAGTTGGGTGATGAGGAGGTGGGGAGGGTCTGGGAGGGGTTGGAGGAGGAGAAAGAAGAGTAATGGGAAAGGAAAATAGATTGCATGAAAACATTTATTTTCAATAAAAGTTCATCATCCATTAACAAAGAAAAGACAGGATTTGGTTAGCCCCCAGTCCCCTGACTCCCTAGCCCATGATGTTGAACTGTAACACTCTTGCCTCTCCTTCCCGAGCGCTGTGACTGATGACACAGCCAGTGCCACCAGGCCCAATTTATGAGGCTCTAGGGGTAGAATCTAGGGCTCTGTACACACTAGGCAAGCCTTCTCCCAACTGTGCTATATCCTCAGCCCAGATCCAGTTCAGGCTGGCCTCAAGGTTGTGCATGATCTTCTTGCCTCTGTTTCTACATCTTGTCCTACTGGCATGCACCACCATATCCACTTATAATATTGAATAAGAATCAAAATACAGATAACACCATAGTGAAGACAGATTGCTAAGATAAATTATCAATATATTAAGCTCAGCTATTAACATTTTAAAATATCAGTTATTATGTTTTCAAATGCTAAGAACTTTATATCATTTTTTCCTAGATACAAGATTATATTCTTAGTAAAACAGTTGACATGCTTTGAAGTCTCATCTAAGAAGACATAACCATGAGTGTTCTGGTGCACAGTGAGTGCCCAGAATTAAATGAGTTAGACAGTTGATACTGAGATTTAGCAAATTAAATTTTTACTTCCCATCACTCCCTGAAAGTCAGCCAACACACCACTCCTATTTAACTCACTGATGTTTGCTTGGGATGAAACTGATCCTTGGTTCTGAAAGCAAGATGTGGGACGTGCTATCTCCCTGAGTCCTCAGACTATGTCAGTTAGGCTTGATCACCACTGTTGAGTCCCCCGAGAGCAGTGCAGCCCCTAAGCAGGAGCACTTGGGTTTGTTCTCCTCATTAACCATCTCTCTGCTGATGACCAGCCTGGACATAGAAAACAGAACCTCGGTTATTTCTGTCTCTGGAAAGCTCCTAGCTACCAATTCACGGGAACTTCTACCCAACCACCTTTCAACACCGCCTCCTACACACTCTGCACTTGTCCAATAGTAATAATGAAAAACAAACAAACAAACAAACAAACAAAAATCCAACCTCTTGTCTGATTCTCCCCACAGGCTGGGAGTTGAAAGGCTCCACCCAGTCACTCTGCAGAGCTGCCCCTAGGTTGGTCCCCGCCATCCTAGCACAACCTCAAGCTGCTGGTACCCACAGTTTCCATGACACTAGCATCTCTCCAGAGAAATGACCTAGTCAGAACATATACTTCTATGACCACCAGTTTGCCTAGATGTCAACTAAGGTCAGACCTTGTCAAGCAGATTTGCAGTAACAAAATATTATGAGCTAGATGGTTTATTGTGGAAGATCTATTGTCTGACAAGGGTCTACATGTTAGTTCGTAGTATCTTCTTGTATCTAAGGTTGAAGAAAAGTCTCTCCCTTGTCTCCTTTATTACATTACATCCTATTTATTACATCCCATTCCCAACCTCTAACCCTATCACATTAGTGTTCTATCCCAGTCCTGCCTGTGATCCTAGGTAAAATAGACACATGCTCTTTGAATCCCCCCACTGTGTCCTAAAACTCAACTGCTTTTTATGCACAAAACACATCTATTCCATCTTACCAGCTCATTTCGAACTCAGCTTCTCATTCATCAGACATGAATAACACAAGGGCATGACTCATCTAAGACACAATTTATCTTCAGCTATGAGCCTGTGAAGTCAAACAAATTGTGTGACTCTGAAATAGGATGGCGACAGCAAGCATAGGATTAATGTTCCCATTCCAAAAGGGAGAAAAGAACAGAAAAAACAGGGATCGCTTATTCTAAGCAAGTCCCCAACCTAATAAGGTAAGCCACACAGGGCTCTAGAGCTGGAGAATAATAATCTTTGGCTCCATCTTTGCCCCTGCTTCCTAGGCCTCCTAGCATGGCACTCTCTATTTATGCTGAACCTTGATCACAGCACAGCTTTCCACAGAAGACTTCCCATGCCTTGGTTTTCTTCCAGAGAAATGCCCCAGATCCACTGTGTCTCTTAATTACCACATATACACACCTAAAGTGAATCAAATGCAGAAGCTGTATCTAACATAGGCCTTTGGGTGGTGGATATTGTTAATTTAACATGTTGCTTTTGAAAAATATAGTATTGAGATGAGAAGGAAGTTGGTCCTTCCAGGAATTCTGGACCATTGTATTTTTGTGAGGAATCAAGTACAAGAAACTTACATGTGTTTAAAGCACCTTATCTGTAAGTTTGGACAACACCATGCTTATGCAAATGCACCCTCCACTGACCTCTAAACCCCCCTTGCACTTCTACTGATCCACTTTCTTTTTCCCAACTAATTCCCCCTCCTATGCTAACATCATAGTGGGATAGAAGCTGAGATACATGTTTGTGGGGAGAAGTCCAAAGGGAGGAGATACTAGAGCACACTTGGGAAGAAAGGATTTAAAGGCAGAGGGAGATAAGGAATAGGGAGGAGTAAGGGTTGCTTTCTGCTTTTGTCTGTAGCAGTTTCAGAATAAAAACCTTAAATCCACATGGATACACAAGAGATCCCAAATAGAAAAGCAGTCCTCAGTAAGAGAAACATTGCTGAAGACCGAACCATACATTTATACAAATTATACTACAGTGATAAAGTTACAAAATCAACCTGCCACAGAACAAACACAGACATTAATAGACTAGGATAGTCATGTCCATAGTCCTGATATGATGTAGCCAATGTGACTACAGTCATTTGTGGATTTTTCTTTTCTTTTCTTTTCTTTTCTTTTCTTTTCTTTTCTTTTCTTTTCTTTTCTCTTTTCTTTTCTTTNNTTCTTTCTTTCTTTCTTTTTTTCTTCCTTCCTTCCTTCCTTCCTTCCTTCCTTCCTTCCTTCCTTCCTTCCTTCCTTTTTTTAAGATGCCAAATACACATTGGATAAAGAACAGTATCTTCAAGGAATGATGTTTGGAAAAATGGATAGCTTCATGTGGAAGAATGAACCAATGAAGGTCTCTCGCCCACCACAAACCTTAGCTCTACAGCACAGCTTCAGGCGACCTAGTCGTCTTCTTCTTCTTTAACATTGCCCAACTGGGGTTCTTTGTAATTCCATAATACAAGTTTGGAAATTTTGTTTAATATTCCTATGGAGAATGTCATGAGAATTTTGAATAATATAGCACTGAATCTATACATTACCTTCAGCAGTTCAGTCATTTTCATGATATTGATTCTTTCAATCCCTGGCCATACCTTAATCTTCAAGTGTCTTCTTCAATTTCGTCAGAGTTTTAAATTTTCACTGGAGAGTCTTTCAACTTCCTTTCTCAGATTTATTCCAAGGTATACATTTTTGTCTATTGTGAATGGAGTATGTTATATATGATTTATCTCTCAATGTGTTTGTCATTTGTACACAGAAAAGTTACTTACTTTACTATGTTAATTTTGTGACCTGTCCACTGGAGGAGTTAATTGTCTACCTTAGCTTTGGAGACTGGCTCTCTCACTGAGTTTGGAATTACTGTTTTGGCTAGACTGATTGGCCAGCAAGCTCTTGGGATTCCCTTGTTTCTCATCTTCCATGCTCTGGGATCACAGAGCAGCATCACTATCACTCAGCTATTATGAGGGTCTTGGGGACTAAGCTCAAGTCTTCACTATCCTTAAGCTATTACTTTACATATGAACTCATCTCCAGGGTCCCCCTTTTATTTCATGGTGTTGGGGTTCTAATTCAGGCACGTATGCTTACTAAGCATGTGCTACAACTGAGCTATAGCCTAGAAACCTTGGTATATAATCTCTTATAAGCTTTAGTGAGATTAGAAATAGTCACCAGAAAACCCTTAATTGCCAATGACAAACAAAGTATAGTTTACTCAACCTTCTTTTCCCCATGGACGACCACTAGAAGAAATTCCACATTAAGAATTTACAGGGAAGATAGTTTCCAAATAACTTGAAAGTGAACATGATTATCTTCTGAAATACACTGTTACATGAATACTAATTGTGTCAATTACATTATTTCTACAGACTTTCTCTAATAGAGTCTTCCCTACCATAGAAACCCAACTCCAAAAAAAAAAAAAACTCCTACAGTACTACATGTAATTAAAGTGTGATAAAAATATAACATACATACATCCAATTTTATAATAACTTAATGCAGGGACATGTTCCATGTAGTCATGATCCACATACTTTATTTATTTTTAAATCTGCCACAACCCTAGGCATGTAAGGCAAGTGCTTTAAACAAAACTAAATAATGATAAATGAATCCAAAGAATATGTTCCCTTAAAATGATTTAAATTCAATGTACTAAATAACTTCAACCTCAACAGTTCAGATTTTAGCTTCTTTGTAATTGGTCCAAATTCCCTAAGGTTTTAAGTATATTTGAATTATTCTGTGATGAATTTGATTACTTGAGATTAAAGAGCTAGATTGGTAACCTCATTGTAATACATTACAATGATCTGGGCTCCACACAGCATATCAAAATGAGACAGTAAGGAAATTGAGAAAGTGCACTGTTACAGAAGAATAAACTAGAACAGGCTCACCAGAAAATGTTCAAATATTTTTCTGGATTTGGGTTTTGTAAAATTCTTAAATATGTTTGGCCTAACACGTTTCCTTTTAATTCCCTTAATATGCCCTGTGGATTTCCACAGAAATTTGAACCATATGTTTCGGATTCGTTTATACTTAACTCATCAACATGTTTGGGGAGAATAATGTGAAGCACTAAGTCTCATGAACACTCTCTGTGGGCTCTTTCATTTTATGGTAAACAACGGGAACCCAAGCCTGGGTCTTCATTT
The DNA here is from genome assembly GCF_900095145.1 of Mus pahari. NCBI lineage: Eukaryota > Metazoa > Chordata > Mammalia > Rodentia > Muridae > Mus > Mus pahari. The sequence goes on along the minus strand of NC_034594.1, from coordinate 158,151,134 downwards.
AATGCTCAGACTCCATCAAGAACAAGGGAGTTCTTAACTGGACTGGGCACACTTCGCCTTTGACTGTGCCTTGCTCCAAATCTCGCAGCTGGGAGGAATTATTTTGATAGTTCACTCTGCTCTTGTCACTTTCGCTTTAGAGAATGTAAGCAAGTCTTTGATGCTGTAACACTATGGAGTCCAAGCTCAATGACACCCCATCAGCTCTGTTTGTTTTTGTAGGGATAAATGCTGCACCTGCTCAGCTTGCTCCACCCCAATGCAGAGAATTAAGCAAAGAACATTAGAAATCGAGTTCACGCCCTACCCACTACAGTCTGTGTGTGCAGAGAGAAGGGGACAGAGACAAAAATTACTACCTGGCTTCCTGTGGTGTCTGTTCGAATGAGTAGAAAATTATTTAATGGCTGTTTTTACAAGTTGATTATTATGGTCTGACTACACATCGTTGATATGGCATGGGACTGGTCTATTTCCTTTCTCTGTCAGCTTTGGGGAACATACCCTAAGATCCATGTCTAGGTGCTTAATGGCCCAACATGATGAACACCAGCTGTTTGTTCTTGGCAGTCTATCATTCACAAAGCTTTAATCCTCTCAGTAAGATGGTTGGCACCTTGGTGGTTAGACCATTAGAACTCACTCCTCTTCCTGTTTCTTCCTCATTGACATCCCTCAAACCACTATAGATCTCAGCTTATCTGTACCCTGTAAACAGCAAGGATAATCTGCTTACACTGGTATCTGCTTTGTCCTCTGCCCAGCCCACTACCTCCTCCATGTTTGAACTTCAATCCATCCCTGGTGCTTCTGAAAAATCCTTTGGAAACAAGATCTGGGGTCTGAAAGCATTCCTTTCCTTCTGCTTTCTACTGCAGATCAGATGCAAAAAAAAAGAAAAAAGAAAGAAAAGAAAAGAAAAGAAAAGAAAAGAAAAGAAAAGAAAAGAAAAGAAATCCCCTGGCTTAGATGTATATGTAATTTCTGTATAAGAAATGTAAAAACAGGATTACCACACTGAATGGGAATAATCCATAGGAAACTCTTTCATCAACTCTCCTGGGAATTAAAGAAATATGAACTAGGTATATATGCTATGTAGACAAAGAACAAAAGAATCACCGAGTTTCACAAAGGAAGGTCTTGATCATTTCTTTTCTTATCAAAGTAGAGTGGAAAATGTAAGGGGTTGAAGGTGTTGTGTGTGATTATGGTGAAGGGGATTCCAGGAACAGGCCTGAGCACCCCACACAGTAAACATTCCTGGTCCCAGGTGTTGTGGAAAGTAAGGCACCAGAGATGGAAGTACACTGCCCTCCACTTACAGCCGTTAAGGACTGCTATTTCCCTGTCTCCATAAGTCATCCCACCCCATGAAAATCAGATTCTGTGAGGTTCCATTCCTAAATCAGGAGAAGAGAGTTCTAGAACTTTGGTAAGTTACTGTTATTACCTGTGTCTTTTACAAAAAATAATTATTTTAAAGATATATTGTATAATATGATTAAAAACACTTCACTGTGCAGGTAGATACCATTCACATGACACACAACAGTGGGAAGATGGCATCAGAAACCTTTTGATTATTATCTGTTTTGTGTTAATGAGGAGATGTCAAATCAGAGCATGTTTGAGGCCCATCCACACACCTGTCAAAAAGTACCCTGGACTTGAAACCCTGACGCTAGGACTCAGAGCTCATCTCCCCACTCAGCTGCCTTCTGTTGCAGAACTTATTTTGATCTCTGATTCTTTGTCTCTTTTCTTTTATCAAAGTGCTAGGAATTAAACCACAGCTTTGTGTATACAGGGCAGGCGTTCTAGTCTTAAGCTATATTTCCAGATCTACTTTTTTTATATCAAGGTCAAAGAAGACATTACTGGAAGCCCATTGCAAGAATGCCAGTTAGAACTTTATGCATGCTTATTAATAATTGCAACTTCAGGGCTAATCCCTGTCAATAAAGTGCATGCCATGTGTCCTAGGGTTGTATTGCTATAAAGAGACCATGGCTAAGGCAACTCTTATAAAGGAAAACATTTAATTGGGGCTGGCTTACTGTTTCAGAGGTTCAGCCCATTGTAATCATGGTGGGAAACATGGCAGCATACAAACAGACATGGTACTGGAGAAGAAGCTGAGAGTTATGTGAGTTATGTGTCTTGATCTGAAGTCAGCACAAGGAAACTATCTCAATGCTGGGTGTAGCTTGAGCATATGTAGGAGACCTCAAAGCCAGCGTCCACAATCACACAGGTCCTTCCACAAGTTCACACCTCCTAATAGTGACACTCTCCATAGGCCAAACATCCAAGCTCATGAGTCTGTGGTGCCTATTTCTATTCAAACCACCATATCCCATTTCCCTGGACCCCGCAGGCTTGTAGACATAACATAATGCAAAATGCATGTAGTCCAACTTCGAAGTCCCCATAGTCTATCACCGTCTCAACAATGTTTGAAAGTCCAAGGTTTCAAAATCTTTTCTGAGATTCATGTCATCTCTTAACTGTAATACACTAAAACATCCAAAGTCGAAGAGCAGATCCCATACTTCCAACATATCATGGCACAGGCTATACATTACTGTCCCCAAATGTAAGCAAGAGAGCACAGTGAGGAAGTACTGGACCATACTCCAAACTCTGCATCTCCATGTCTGATGTCAAAGCGCTCCTCAGATCTGCAACTCCTTCCGGCTCTGTGGACTGCAGCACACTTCTTTTCTTTGGCTGGTCTCTCTCTCTCTCTGTCAGCAGCTTTACTCAGCAGGTATCCCATGGCTCTGACATCTCTAACATCTTGAGGTCCCCAGTGAAATCCAGGCTTCACTTTCACTACTTCTCTGGGCCTCCATGCAGGGACACCCCTACCACATATCTGGCTCCAGCCATTTTCCTTTGTTGCAGAGGAAGATTCCTTGATAAACCCGGAACCCCACGGCTGAAGTTTCCAGGTTCTCTGTTTGCGGGGGCTGGAATGTGGTTTCCTTGTTCAATTCCATCTTCCTCAGCTTTCCGTTTGCAATGGTTTCCTTCACTGCCTAAGCATGGCTGCCATGAAACTTGCCTTGTAGAACAGACTGACCTTGAACTCAGAGATCTGCACTATGTCTCCTAAGTGCTGGGATTAAATGCATGTACCATCAGGCATGGACCTAAGCTTCTCTTTAATTCCTTTTCATTATAGATCCTTATAAGTATGGCCACCATGCCTCAAGATCTGGACTAAAGGCATGTGTTGATCCAGATCAAAACCCATCTTTCTTCCCGTCTTAAGGTGCAAATTATATGTGTCCTCCATCTCTGGATTGTAGTTCATTACAGGTATAGTCAAGCTGACAAGCAGGAATAGCCATCACTGCGTGCAAGCATGCAAACTGGGCTTCAACGCCTTGAGCCTGTGTGAAAGGGTTAAGTGTGGTGCCAAACACTTATAACCCAGCGCTAGAAGTTAGAGACCAGTGGATGCCTGTGGTCACTGGCCAGCCAGGTTGGGGAGCCTATGGCCAGCCGGCTTGGGGAGCCTATGGCCAGCCAGGTTGGGGAGCCTATGGCCAGCCGGCTTGGGGAGCCTATGGCCAGCC
>NC_034594.1:158117105-158147527 GCF_900095145.1 Mus pahari | reverse complement strand
GGTTGGGGAGCCTATGGCCAGCCGGCTTGGGGAGCCTATGGCCAGCCAGGTTGGGGAGCCTATGGCCAGCCGGCTTGGGGAGCCTATGGCCAGCCGGCTTGGGGAGCCTATGGCCAGCCGGCTTGGGGAGCCTATGGCCAGCCGGCTTGGGGAGCCTACGTGGAGAGTTCCAGATCAATAAGAGATCTTGTCTCTATAAACAAGATGTATGGCACCTGAGAAATGAAACCTAAGGCGAAACTCTAGCCATAACTACACACAGGTTGACCTGAACACATACAAACCCTTACCCCACACACACCACATTCATCTATAGACACACAGAGAAATGTACATACATATATACATACACGCATACAAACATGGACACACATACTCACATGTATATATATATATATATATATATATATATATATATATATATATATATATACTCAGTATATGCAAATGTGCACATACATACAAATATATGCATATGCACATATACAAACATATACCCACATGCTTTCACATAATATACACATGCACATACATATATGCACATGCACACTTTCATGACTATACACAGACATTTCATGCACACACGAGTACACACAAACACACATTCATCTATAGACACACACAGAAATGTAGATACATTCATACGCACATCCACACTCACATGCACACATACACACATACACACACACACATATATATATATATATGTGTGTGTGTGTATGTGTGTGTGAGTATGTGTGTATACATATACACACACATATATAAACATATATTCACATGCTCTTTCATAATATACACATGTGAATATTATGAAATGATATGAAATGAATACACACACATGCACACATTCACAAATATACACAGACATTTCATGCACACACACAAAGAAATCTCACTTCAGTAGTGATAACTGTGCAGGTCATGAGATGAAGACAAAGACCAATAGAGACCAATAGAAATCTTTCTCTTTCTCTTTCTCTTTCTCCTTTTCTTTTCTTTTCTTTTCTTTTCTTTTCTTTTCTTTCCTTTTCTTTTCTTTTCTTTCCTTTTCTTTTCTTTTCTTTTCCTTTCTTTTGTTTTCGAAGTTTCCTTTATGTATATTTTATTTTATTTTTGTGCATGTGTCATTGTGTACGTGGACGTGGATGTAGCGTCCCTCAGAGACTGTGAGAGAGAAGCAGATTCCCTACAGTTTCTGTTGGCGGTGAGCTACCTGACTTGGGTTCGAGGAACCTTCCTTCGGCCTTCTGAAGCACAGGATGTGGTTAACTGCTGGGTTACAGCTCCTCAGTGAGGCTATCAGGAGCAGAAACCATTTTACTGTAAAGGCCAGGGATGCAGGTTCCACACCCTTAGGGGGTTTCCTGGTTGGTGGCATTTGGGTCAAAATAGTGACTATGCTGAGAGAAGGAAGGAAATCTCTAATGTGATGAACTGGGCGCAGACATGTCCTAAGCTGTAGAAAACATGGTCACCCTGCTAGAGTCAGATCTGGGGAGTTTTCTTAAGCTTTGCCTAGTTCCGTCTTGAGACATCTTCTGTAGGGAATGGTTTAGATGCCATAGCTTATATAAACTGGCTTCCTTTTCTTTCTCTTTTCTCTCTCTTTCTTTGAGTGCATGTTTACATTGGTGTGTGTATGTGTGTGTATGTATGTGTGAGTGTATAATGCATGTGTGTGAATTTGTGTCTATGTGTATGTGTGCATGTGGAGGCCTCTTACTGACCAGGAACTTACCAAATAGGCTACCATGACCATCCAGTGGGCCTCAGAGATCTGCCTGTCCCTCTATAGGACTGGGATTACAAGCAAATCACCATGCTGACTTTGTAAGTGGGTTCTAGCTCAGCTCTACCTGTTTGTGCTATCTCCCCAGTCTCTCAAGCTATCGTTCTTCCAATATCATACTTTTTCTTACAACATTATTTTGGGATATATCCATGGCTAGTTCAACATTCAGGCTCTTAAATTCACACAACCAATCAAGTTCTGAGCCTTAATACCACCACTTAGTTCAAAGAGTAGAATGTTATTTATTCTTTATAATCAAGAGATGTGTGTACCTTCTCTAGCTTCCTATAGTTTGGGTGTATTGACAAACAAAGGCTCTAATGTTGAAGCAGAGTTCATCACAGTCTCCAAACATATACTGAAAATAGAAATGAGGGAGCGAGGGACTAGCGAAGGAGAGTAGTAGCTAACCCAAACCCCAGTACTCCTCTCAGAGCGTGTTCTGCGTCTGTCTGTCACTCGCACATGTTCAGTATCGTTCAATATGCACTGTCAGGACACATCCAAACCTCTAGTCTTTCATATGTCGTTGATAAGCATATCAAGGGATCTGTGAGACCTAAACTTTCCCTTTGCTTCTGTATTTTGTTTAGAATACAGTTTATATCTACAACTCCACACATCCATGGAAATTTGACAGTAGACACTTTACCATAGTAGGGACTCTCTGAAAATTGCAACCAATATTAGCCATAATGTATTGAGAACTTTTGACATGTAACATTTTCTAGACTTAAAATGATATGGTTTATTTAATATTCTTACTAATCTGTATTCATTAACTGCTATTATTTGATCCATTTTATAAGTAAAGAAAGTGAAGTTTAAGAAGTGCAATTTGCTCACTCATGTCTACACAGTTAGTAAGTGGAAAGTCCAAGGTTGAAATCAGAGCAATGCGGTTCTAAGTCTAGGTGTTTGGCAGTGAAGCTCATCTGCCTGCAGGGAAAAAAAAAAGATGAGGAACAAAGTTCTGGTTCGAAGAGAAGCTCTGTGGTTAAGGAGCTTGCTGCATAAGCAGAAAGTGAGAAGACTTCTGGAGTTAGAGCTACTGGAAGGTATGGTGGTGGTCCACATACCAGAAAATCCTGGAAGACTGGGAAAGTGGAGAGTGGGGAACCCTGGAGCAAGCTGTCCATCTAGATAACCCATGTCGTTCATCTCTGGGTTCAACTTAGAGACCTCAAGGAATAAGGTGGAGAGAAATCAAGAAAGACTTCTGGCATCAGCCTAGGATCTCCACATACACAGGCTCACATCTGCAAACATATGCACACTCAGGGTCACACACAGACACACACACACACGCCCATGAATACACCAAACACACACAAACACATAAACACACACTCACCCATATATACACCAAACACACATATTCCATGCATACACCAAACATGCACACAAACAAAAACACACACACATATACAATGCACACACCAAACAAACACACAAACACATACACCATGCACAAAGACACGAGAAAAATAAAAGGAGGATCTCTGGACAGGTCAATGTGAAAAAGACCATTATGCCATCATTCAAAAAAGATTCCTGAAAAATTAATGCCACTCTGAGAGCTTCTCCCTGTACAGCCATTGCCAAGTAGTACTCTTTCTGCTCTTCATTCATAACAGCATCTCTTAGAGCTGGCATCCCTAGTGAATCTAAGCACAAACTGTCACTCAGGGGATTTGAGGTTACAGTGTATAAGTGAACAGAAATTAAAATGCCCTGGAATTTGAATTTGAAGATTTATGAGACAAATTGAGAATTTCATGTAGACCTAAGAGAAAGATTCCAGTTTGTGAGAAATGTCAGTTGTGCTCCTCTTCACTGTGGGTGACTGGAGTGTCAGAACTGGGAATTTCTTATACATCTACATGCTGAATCAGGTTATGTGAGCATTACCAAAACAGAAGGAAAGTGAAAATAGTGATTCTCTACCGTGTCATCTTGCTGGGTCTGGACTCAGGTTTATGAGATTTCTGGAGCAAGAGGGCAGTCCCTTTCTTAAGCTTGGACTAGAAGGACAGCCAGGCCCTCCACTGACAGGTGCTTTTCTTCATCTTCTTGGAACAGGAAGGACTATGACCCATTCACTTGTTTTCCTCCCATACGTTAGGGTCTTTCCTATCTGTCTCCCAGAGTTCCACCTGCCAAAGACTTAGTCCTCGTGGTGATGTTACTGAGTGAGATACGACTGAACATTTGAAATGTGTAGCCTCAGTGGAGGCCTTTAGGTGAGTGGCTAAGAGGCCTTGGAAGAGGACAACAGGAAATGAGTACCCTACATTTGCTATTTTATCTTTCATTGTGCTTTGCTTGTTTTGCTCTCCGGCAATGAGATGATGAGGGATTATGCTCCATCACCTCTCCCAGAGAAAAAATTCAAGCAACCATGGGTGAGCCTTCCAAAACTGTGAGCCAAATAAACCTCTTTTCCTTCCAGATAAAGACATGAGATGCTTGTCATCGAGACAGAAACTCACATAATAGCTACAGTGGTAACACCTAGTTATCACGACATGGGACATGCCACTTGTGTTTTACAATTGGCTTGGTCTCAGTAAGACTCGAGGAGTGCCTATCTATGCAACCAAGAGAATGGAGCAGTTGAGAAACGAGGAGTTTTACTTGTGTTACTGGTGTGGACCAGACATTTCACTTCTGCAAGCACTTCCTGAAGGCCCATTTCATGCCACATGCCAGGCTAATCCCTGACGTGTGGTGTTGGTCTGTAAGACACGAGGAGAGAGTGTAGAACTGGGCAAGAAGAAAGAAATCAAGGCAGATCCTAGCCATGAGATCTGGTGAACAAACTCAAGTTATAAAATCCATCACTATTCCGAGGGACCATCTAGAGTATGACTAAATCCTTGAGGCAAGCTTTAACCAAGTCTCCTTCCCCCAACTGGATAGGACAAACTGTTTTCCAAAACAAATCCTTAAAATATGATTTACAAAAGTGAAAGAAATATGAACCAAAATCTAGTTCTCAAAATGAATACTTCAGTACAACTCAGCATGTATTTAAAATGAAACGTGACGTATTCCTATCGAGGAGCTTCAAAGCTCTACAAGTGAAATTGTTTGACCTGCCTGGCAGCAAAATAAATACAATGGGTGGTCTGTTTCAGGCCCCCGTCCAAGTCCAATCACATTACATTTTCATAGTCTCAACATTTAAAAGCTGCATCACTGTTGTGTCAACAATAGCATATGGGGACATCTCCCAAACACATGGCAACCAGCACGATACGCAAACACGTTGGCTCCATAAGCCAAAGTCGCTGATTTCCAGAAAATAAAATCTTACCAAGTAACAGGAAGATCTGTGTGTTACAGCTCTGAGCTCCTTCATTAGGAACAGAACACGAGTGTGGAGAGTGAGGACCCGCTCCATGAACAGTCTGTCGACTCTTCAGAATTACGAGCAACACATTCCAGCTCAAGCAAGGGAGTAGAGGCTAAACGGCCAGGTCTCTGGCTTTGAAACAGTCTGCTTCACTTACTTTTTCATACCACTGAAGACTGAGATACAATTAGTATGTACCCACCAATGCTTCCCTCTTTTCATTATTTATAAAGCAAGTAATGTAGGGCAGAAAGCTCAAACTTGAGTCCACAAGCTGGCCACCATGGATTTAAATTAACTGCTTAATTTTCCTAAACCAATTTCAGGACTATAGCCTAGAACTATGTGAAGTTTATTGAAGATGGTTTAAAAGATATCTAAAAGGATTACAAATTATAAACCATGTACAAATATATTATTATTATTAATAAGAATCACTTTTTTCCCGCTGGGCTTAAGAATCAGTGGGGAGTGGGAATTGCCACCGAGCCAGATGACCCAGGTGGTGGAAGGAAAGAACGAAGCCCTGTGGGTTGTCCTCTACCCTCCATGATGCACTGGGATAAGATTGCATGTGTGCATGCACACACACCTAAACAAATGAAAGAATTTAAAGAATCACATTCAACCTGGTTTTCTTGGGAAGGATAGGAATACTGATCAAGTGTGTGGCTTGGTCATGACTTCTGAGCCAGTGATCAATGAAACTTTCTGGTTTTTGGTTCAGTGACGTCCTGGGCAGAGCCTGGAAACAAACAGATGTTCACAGCACACTTCAGTCTACTCAGGAAGCCACAGATAACTTGAGCTACATATTTTCCACAAATGTCCAGTTCCTAGTGTACCTGCTGGCTTTGCTGATTAGGTGAGCAAAGGCACCCCTGTGACACTAGTGTTATGTGTTGCTCACATGTTGGCTAGTTAATGACAGCTGTTGAGTAGAACATTGAACAGGCATTGTATCCTTTCTTTGGTCCAGTCTAAAGTATGAAAAGTTACACTGTAGCCTTCAGGGTGGGGCTTGCTTATTCTTTCCCATTTATTGAAAAGTCAGAAGACCATGGAGACACACAAGTCCAAGGAGCTTGCTACAAGTTTATCCGGTAAATCCTCTCTGGGACACAAAGATCCTAAGAGAGGGCTCCCCTGCCAGACCACTTCCTGTGTTACATCCTGAGGCCTCCACAGTTTTTGGCCTCTCTCTCCAGCAAGCCCTTCCCTTTACAGCTGGTCTGGCTGACAGTTTTCAAACTAAAATAATACATGTCTGAGACATTTAATTACCACTTGTTTTGAGTTGCGTATTGCCCATGTCCTTCAAATGATTGCCTCTAGCCCAAATGCCCAAATACTCCCAAATCAGTCACTTTTTGGATAGATTCAGTGTCTTTGCTGATGAAAGCAGATTGGGAATAATCTCAAGTAGAAATGATCTAGGGTTTAGAGGAGGCACTACATCAGATGAATGGAGTCCTTATAAAAGGAAAGCGAAGGTTTGGGCATAGAGACACGGAGGAACCCGAGATACAGAGAAGAACAAGATGTGAGTACAGATGCAGCCTCTGCCATGGTGTAGAATCCCTGTAGCATCATGGCCTTTGCAAAGAGCTAGTATAGATCTGTACATTTGGTCTTAGGGGCCAGGAGGGCCCAGCTGACACCTGGGTTTCAGAGATCTAGTCCCTAGGTCTGTGAACGAAACTGGCACATTTTAGTTCTATGAAAATAAAGGAAATATTTTAGGAAAAAAACATCATAAAAGTCTGTCATATTTCCTCCATGAAGTAACCATTTCAGAAATTGTCTTCCCTACTCTTAGTAACTGCTCATCTAACTTGCCTGGTCCGGTTATAAATCTACTGCACAGTAAATTTCATTTAAAATACCCATAAATCCACATTTTTTCCCCAACTGAAGTAAGCAGGAATCATTAACTAATAAAAAGTTTTCATCGGGTCCACTCATACCCTTTTGTGTATGTTCTAGATAAACACAGAAAAAGACCCTGATTTTTCACTTACTAGGAAGAAGAAAAATGCCTTCCAAAGTTTTAAGCCTGGCAAACAAAGGTGGTGGCCTCATCAGGGTGTCTCCTACTCATCCCCAGCTGTGGCTGGAAAAAGTCAAGGTGAGATTCAATGGTCTTTACCAATTATCGATTATTGGCTCTTGAAAGTGTTCAATTGGAGCACAGCCATTCTTCACCAGAGGCCACTGCTCCAAAGGACCAGCCTTGTCTTCTCCATGCCTTGTAAAAGTCAGCTACTGATACTTGCCTCACAGCCTAAGGCTTCTCTACATGTCAGGTTAGTAAAGGACAACATGACAGAAACTCTGTGTGCTTGTCACAACTCTCTGTGGCTTCCTATGAGACATTTTTTCCCACAACACAAACAAGCAGCATAGGGGGAAGACGTTCCCTCCTTGGCTCACTCCTCCTTTCATAAGTCTTCAGTCATAAGATTTTTATCTGCTGTCTTGTTGTAACCTCTGTAACTCTCCTCAATCTCTCTCTCTCTCAATCTCTCTCTCTCTCTCTCTCTCTCTCTCTCTCTCTCTCTCTCTCTGTCTCGTGTGTATTTACATGCATGTGAGTAGTATGTATGTGCATACTGTATATGTATGTATGTGTATATATGTGGTGATGTGTTTGGGTGTGTATGTGTGTTTATGTGTATGTTTGTGTGTATTTATTTGTGTATGAGAGACAGAGACAGAGACAGAGACAGAGAGATAGACAGATGAGACAGAGACAAGGGAGAGAGAGAGAGAGAGAGAGAGAGAGAGAGAGAGAGAGAGAGAGATCCAGTTTAGATGTTTCCTCCCTCAATTATTTCTTCACTTCAGTTTTATGTTTTTGAGACAAGATCTGCCACTGAATCAGGAATTAATAAATGGCTGAAACAGCTGGCCAGTGAGCTGTAGACATTGTGTTGGGATGACAGAAGGTCCGATCTCAAACCATCATGCTTGTCCAGAAAGCACTTTAAGGATCGAGCCATCACCCTATACCCTCATGCAGCTATTGAAACTGTCTCCATTTGCCTCACTGCCTGGGTCTTTTGATGAACCTCACTGCATTGACTACTGGGGTCTCTGTCAGGTAACTGTCAAAAGCACCATGCACCTTGTGGCATTCCCTGCTCAGTGTTCCCTTGTGGTTCCCAGACTGGGTCATAGAGGAAAGCTGTCATTTTGTAAGACAATTTCTATTTTTTCTTTTTTTTTATTAGATATTTTCTTTATTTACATTTCAAATGCTATCCCGAAAGTCCCCTAAACCCTGCCCCACCCTACTCCCCTACCCACCCACTCCCACTTCTTGGCCCTAGCATTCCCCTGTACTGGGGCATATAATGTTTGCAAGACCAAGGGGCCTCTCTTCTCAATAATGGCCAAATAGGCCATCTTCTGCTACATATGCAGCTAGAGACATGAGCTTTGGGGGTACTGGTTAGTTCATATTGTTGTTCCACCTACAGGGTTGCAGACTCCTTCAGCTCCTTGGGTACTTTCTCTAGCTCCTTCATTGGGGGCCCTGTGTTCCATCCAATAGCTGACTGTGAGCATCCACTTCTGTGTTTGCCAGGCACTGAGACAGCTCACAAGAGACAGCTATATCAGGGTCCCTTCAGCAGAATCTTGCTGGCATGTGCATTAGTATCTGGGTTTGGTGGCTGACGATGGGATGGATCCCCGGGTGGGGTAGTCTCTGGATGGTCCATCCTTTTGTGTAAGACCATTTCAAACTGACAGTTCTTAGTGAGATATATCTGTCTCCCTTAACTGAGGTACACAGCTTCCCAGTTGGTCAATTCACTTGCTTTAAATCCAGATGTCCTTCCTCATGTTTCATGATGACTCTTTCAGTGTCTTCTCGCTCTTTGGTGTGAAGCACAGGTCATCTGCCTATCCCACCCTTATTAATCCGACCTAACACAATACCCTCCCGAGGAAGCCTTCAAATGCTGCTCTGACTCCCCCTCCTATGATCCTCCATGTCCTTGTTCACACCTCACTTCCTGTTCTTCTGCTTCTCTCAATATCTTCTCCACACCAAACTGTTTCAGAAACTGTTAGAGAAAAACTGTTTTAGAACTGTTTAGGAAGTCCTGCATATTTGCAATTTTTTAATTTAAATCTTTCCTTTTGTAGAGTACACAGCAAAATAATACTACTCTTTTCAAAAAATCATTTATTTATTTATTTATTTATTTATTTATTTATTTATTTATTTATTTATTTATTTCACTCCAGACCCCATTCCCCTCCTGGTCCACCCTCCGACTGTTCCACATCCCATACCTCTTCCCTGACCCCCTGTCACCACGAGGATGCCCTCACCACCCAACCCTCTCCCCACCAGACCTCTAAACTTCCTGGAGCCTCCAGTCTCTTGCGGGTTAGGTGCAACTTCTCTGATTGAACACAGACCCGGCAGTCCTCTGCTGTATATGTGTTGGGGGCCTCATATCAGCTAGTGAGTGCTGCCTGGTTGGTGGTCCAGTGTCTGAGAGATCTCTGGAGTCCAGGTTAATTGAGACTGCTCGTTCTACAGGGTCACCCTCCTCCTCAGTTTCTTCCAGCTTTTCCTTAATTCAACTACAGGGTTCAGCAGCTTCTGTCCATTGGTTGGGTTCAAAAATGCATCTGACTCTTTCAGCTGCTTGTTGAGTCTTTCAGAGGGCAGTCATGATAAATCCTTTTGTATGAGCACTCCTTAGCCTCAGTAATAGTACCAGGATTTGGGGCCTACCCTTGAACTGGATCCCACTTTGGGCCTGCCACTGGACCTTCTTTTCCTCAGCCTCCTCTCCATTTCCATCCCTGAAGTTCTTTCAGAAAGGAACAATTATGGGTGAGAGTTTTGATAGTGGTTTGGCAACCCGCTATCAAAATTGCAGTTTCTATATGCATTTATGATTTAGCAGTAGTGGTTTCTTCTCTTGGCTATTTTTCTTCAATCCTTTGTTTTTCTTAAGTCATCAACCTCTTTTCCATTCCTTTTCTTCCTAGAAAAGACAATGGATGGATGGATGGATGGATGGATGGATGGATGGATGGATGGATGGATGGATAGTTGGATAGTGATGATGAGATGATAAATGTGTGTGTGTGTGTGTGTGTGTGTGTGAGAGAGAGAGAGAGAGAGAGAGAGAGAGAGAGAGAGAGAGAGAGAGAGAAGTAGATCAGTAGATAGATGATAGATTGGTAGATAGGTACTGATGATGATACATAGATGGATAGATAGATAGATAGATAGATAGATAGATAGATAGATAGATAGATAGAGCCATCTGCCATCTATCTCTAATAGGGTCTTACTGTATAGCCTAACCTGGCCTCAAACTCCCCAGATAGCCCAAGCTCAGCTTGAACCCGTGGCTCTTCTGATTCTGCTTGTGAATGCTGATCTCACGCATATGAGAGCTAGAATGTTACTTATAATGTGTGCATCTTAGAAGACCCCCATTGCTTTCTCAGCCCCTCCAATTCCTGCTACCTCATTTGCGAGTCCTTCCTTGTCACTGTTGTATTTCTCTCTGTGCCATGGCCAAGAACTCTTGTCACCTGGGCAAGATCTGAGTCACCTAGGAGGCAAGCCTCAAGCCCAGCTGCCAGAATTGATTTTATTATGTTAGTTTCTAGGCATCTTGTGAGGGATTAATTTTGATGAAGGTGTAACAGAGACCTTTAGGACTGATGACCCACTCTACACGACTGTGGCATCAGTCCCTGGACTTGGGTCCTAAATGAAATAAAATGAGGAAGCTATCTGGCCACAAGCGTTCACCTCTGTTCCTCCTGTCTGTAGATTCAATGGTGCCTCAAGCTCCTGCCACCAAGCTCCTTCCTTGGTGGAATGTGCCCTCAAGGCGTGAGCCAAAATAAATTCTTTCTTCATTATCTTTGCTTCCTGTAGAGTGTTTTGTCACAGCAGTGAGATGAATAATGAACATGGAAGCCTTGTCACTTTCTTGAGTTAACGTGTGTGTATTGAAGCCTCAACTGTATTTGCTATGCACACTTGTTCACTTACAGATTTTAGCTAGGGCTGCAATCTGCTGCACTGAATCGATTTTTCAAAGCTCCCTAGCACCTTGCTTCCAGCTCCCAAATCCAGTCGCCCCCATTCACCCACTTACAGCACCTACCAGCTGTTCCCCACTTCTCAAGACAGCTGTCTGCTTTCATGACAGCCCAACCCTTCTGCCTTGCAGCACCTGTTACTCTCCCCTTGGGCAGTGCTTCTTCCTAGGAATGCCCTTCAGATGAGATTAACGACTACTATACTTTATTTCCACCATTAATCTAAGCTCCAACTTTCATTTCTTACCTTCAGTTGCTTTTTGGCATCCACTAAAAACTGAATGCATTATATACATACTGTCCTTTCCTTTCCTTTGTGCACTGTGCCCTGTTGATTCCTTTCAGAGCTATTTTCTAAATTTCCCCAAGTGCACCGTGTCCTACCATCCTCCACCTTTTCCCATCTGTGCCCTCTCCTTTCCCCTCTGGTCTACTGAAACAGAATTCTAATGAGTCCGTCCTCACAGCTTCTTTCAGTGCTCCCATATATTGTCCTTAAATATATTTTTTTCTCCAAGCTCATTAGATGCATCAGCATGTCATTACCAAATTAAAAACAAAACCAGCCTTACTTGATAGAAAATTTCAATGTTCAGCTTGCTTCTCTGTGTTCCCAAGTGTGGTATGGACTTACAGACTAGTGAAGGAGACCAGTGACATTGGCCCACATGACTTTCAGTTGAGAAGCAGCCTTTGTTTCTGTTGACTAAGTGCTCCATGTTACCTGTGAGCCTCGTTCTGATCTCTCCAGATTTATTCTTTTGCTCAAACACAAACCTCTGCTTCTCAGGGCTATAGACCAGCTAGCTACTCTTGCTTCTGGTTACGCTTTCTCACACCTACCAACCAAGCCAAGAGAGAGAACCCACACTTCTGTAAGCTTTATTAAACATCCTATGTTTAGTTATGAAGAATAGTCTTTTCACCAGGCACTAAAATTAATGATGCTTTGGGAAATGTCTACCGAACCACCTTGTGTCTTATCTGTCTGTCTAGACCAACAGTTCTCAACTAGTGTGTCACTACCCTTCTTCAGCGGATGCATATCAGATATTTATATTCTGATTCATAACAGCAGCAAAATTACAGATATGAAGTAGCAAAAAACCTCCTTTTATGCTTGGAGGTCACCACAGCATGAAAAACTGTACTGCAGGGTCTTCAGCGTTAGGAAGGTTGAGAGCCACTGCTCTGGACAAAGATTATGATTACCATAATCAAAACAATTACCTAACTAAATATGACCCTGGGTTTTCAAGAGAACCTTTGAAGATTTCTAACTGTTAGTGTGCATTGCAAACAAGCACTCAAGACAATCAACTCTAATTCCAGTTAATTCTGACCAGACAGTACTTCCTGTATATCAGGGCCAGCATGAGCTCTCTGCATATCTTGACATAGAACTCCATCTTCCTATTGTTCAAGCCTTTCACACAACACATAGCCACAGTGTTATCCAAACATATCTGCCCTACCTCTCTCAAGATGAACATATGGTTTAAGATCCTCTTCGTTGTTTCCCACATTTTAAGGTGTGCTTAAAAACAG
Source organism: Mus pahari (assembly GCF_900095145.1). Taxonomy (NCBI): domain Eukaryota; kingdom Metazoa; phylum Chordata; class Mammalia; order Rodentia; family Muridae; genus Mus; species Mus pahari. Next base: position 158,134,739 of record NC_034594.1, on the reverse strand, counting down.
TGAAGAAGCCAAGGATTCAATTTTTATCTTAAAGTTGTGAACTTGTCATCAGTTATTAAAAGGTCTCACACCATGATAACTGTTTAACCACATTCTCTCGGACACGTCAGACATCTGTGACATCAACCTTGTTTTGTCCTTTGGAACTTGCTCTTCCTGTGTGAAAACTGGCATGGAGTTCTGAGGCGATAAGTGTGTCCAAAAGTTCAGCAGAGTTTGACTCTGTTGCATTTTTATCTACTGGCTTACAACTTTGAACATATTTTTTTCAGGCAAGGTTCTCATTGATATATTGATATATTCAGGAATTGGAGTCAGTGAACTCACTCATTAGGTAATTAGTTAATTCACTTCCTGCTTCAGTTCCACCCTGCCTCTCTTTGCTGTTAACATTTCTTTAAAGAAGCCAAACATTCCCTTGAGTTACTGTTCTGTATTATACAGGCTATAATGGCAAAGTCACAACATCACAATGTAATTTATAAAAACTTTAAAAGCTACAAATTTAAGCCAATATAAACCTGTTTGGTGCTCCCTCTCAGTTGCACCCCAGGGCGTGGTGCTGCACATCTGGGGAGCTGAGCTAATCAGTGCTGAAAAGTAAAAGTTCTGCCTCATAGCTTCTCAGAAACTGGTCTTTTAACCCATCCCATGCTTACAGACATCGAAATGCAGATACTGTGAGAGAGAGCCTTCAAGGTAACAGACTTACAAGGCACAGAGAGCTACGGTGTGGGGTGTGTGTGTGTGTGTGTGTGTGTGTGTGTGTGTATGTGGACTAGTAGTATAAGAAGCCAGAAGTGGTAAGGCCTTAATAAAATGGAATCACTTTTTCATTGCTGTTTTCAACCTCAGATGGGTCGTTTCTAGGAAAGTTATTGGAAACGCTCCACAATGTTCTATTTATCCATAAAGAACTAGGACTGTCCCTTCCACACGGTGACTGATCTTTCTCTAATTATCTAAATATTGGCACCCAAGTACAGGGCTTGAGCCTTCCAAGGAACATTGAGTTCAGCTTCTCAACACTCAAATAACTATGCTAAGAACACTCCTTAACTGACCTGAAGTTGTACATTCGGTACTCGCTGTTTGACTTGGCTGCTATGGTTCATAGCTGATGGCCACTCAACACATTCAGTCCCTCAGCACCCAGTCACCTTACCTCTAGGACAAGTGGACAATCTCTAAGCCACACATGCTTAATAAATCCAAGAGAACAATCCCATTATCATAGAAAGATCTCACCAGTTAATCAGGGAGGGGATTGCTTTATTCTTGGGCTTGGGATAAAATGAGACAGAGCCAGAATAAGGAAAAGAGGCAGAGAGGTACCATTTTTTTTTTTTTTTTGGCTAGGCACATTGGTTTGCCATAGAGAAACACCAAGCTTCAGGAGAAAGAAGGGATGTGCACAGCCCTGATCGCTGAGACCTCATTGTCTGAGAACTTCTAGTACAGCTCGGATTCGGAGGACTCTGGTGTTTATTGCATCAGACCCTTCTCTTATATTACATGGCAATAAGCAAAGTGTTTTCCCTAGAACCTCTAGAACTTGCCCTGTTCCATCCTTTAGTGTTTATTATTCTCACCGTGCTGTTTTTCTTACCACTTACTACCCTGTTGAGGATAAACTCCATAACTTCTGGTCTCTCACCCACAGAACTTAACACCAAGCGTTGGAATAGTGGAGATTATTGATTGAATAAAATTTTCAATGGATTCAAGAAATGCATCACCAAATATTCATTATACCATAGCAATACTTATTACTGAGATGTGTAGTGGAAAATTTGACAGATGTGACCAGCATTTGGGTGGAAGACCATTTGGGTAGTCCAAATCCTGTGAGGATTCCTGTTCCATAGTGGGGATACTTCTAAATGATACTCTAATTGCCAGAGGTTTAAGAATAACAAATTATACTAAGAAACCTCTTTACAGTGGCCCTTGTTAAGTTCCTAGGGGTGTCTTGAGTGTGCAACTGAAGATGACAGTGATGTGAACTGTGTGACACTGTCTCTCTTGTTATCTCTAATTTAATAACATGCATTGCTGGACCACTTTCTCCACAAATACAGATGAAAGTCCTGCACATGGTGGATGCCGCTCAGGAACAAAGTCTATTCTCACTACTATATTTTTAATGTTGCATAAAGTATCCTAGATGCTAAACATAACAATTTTGGTGTCTGTGACAATTTCCAAGTATTAGGCAGATAATACAACTTTTACCCTTTTCTCATCCTGAAGTTTCTTTTTCTTTTCTTGTTTATAGCATTTTTATCCATCACCTCTTCTTTCATACACTTATACAGAGTATTCTGATCATATCCATCCCCGATTATCTTCCTCCATTTCTTCCCAGGACCACTAATCACAGCATCCTCCCAACTTCCCATTCGCCTTGAGTCAGATTGGTGCTGTTCATAGCACATGGGGTTGTGGCGCCATCCATAGGGCCATCTTCTCATGGCCTGATCCCCAATGGTTAGTTACTCTCCCTTAGCTTTCTCTACACTATAACGAATTTTTTTTAAAGAATAGAAGTCCTTTAAGAGTGCATGTTTTTCAATTATAGCTTACCATACAACATAGAACATAATTGGGAAGCAGCCCATTCTACTAAGAGCTTAGCCAACTTGATTTAAGTTTAACCAATCTTCAGGTAATGATAACTAGGTTAGTTATCAGTGGAAATACAGAACAGCTGAGAGACAACAGGAAAGCTACTTGACCTGGTTTCCACACCATCTCTAGAACACTAATGCCAGATCCCAACTTTCCGCTGGAAGGAATGGCTAATGAGCTATGCTTTGACACTTGGGCTATTCACATTTAGAAGATGATAAATATGGGCATTTCTAGTTGTGTTGTGCAAGTGCCAGTGGTGAAGCATTGTCATGGTGATTTTCACCCATTTGAAATCAGGTGCCGTTCATAGCTACACAAGTCCACTGACCCTTAGCAGCAAGAGGTGGGAGAAGAGCATTGCCTCCTCCCTCAAACAATGGCATGGGGGGGGGGTGACTGCTGGGGGTAACCACTGGAAGGTTTGGCCATGGGGGGAGGGGTAGAGGTTAGGGGGCAGGTGTGTAAGGCAGGAGCCTCGGCCATTTCACAATGGGCAATGAAGGGACATCTGTGAGGAAAGGATTTAGTCAACCAGAAGCTAAAAAACTAAACTAAACTAAACCCAGTAATTAAAACCAATAGTGTCCTTGGAAGCAAAGGCCAGAAAAACAGACTACAGTTCTGTCTTCAGATTAAAAAATAACTGACATTACCCTCACAATCTCTGACCATAAAGGACAGCCTATTCAGCCCCAAGAGAGACCACTCATTAAAAGGAGAAAACCTCAGTTTTGTTCTTACTTAAAACACACACACACACACACACACACACACACACGTAAATGTAGAAAATGCTAGTTCTCATCAGATTATTCCCATCCACACATAAAATAAACTCTGGTCATATTCTGCCCCCCTTACCTTCCCTACCCATGTCCCTGATTCCCCTTTTTTCCCTAGTAGCCTCTTTCAATGGTCGTGTCATTTTTTCAGGCTTTCTCTATAAAAGAAAACATATGATACTTGTCTCTCCAGATTTAGTTTATTTCACTTGACAGGATGAACTCTAGCTCTCTCCATTTCCCTAGAAACCACATGATTGAATTCTTCATTGCGTCTCAATATCCCATTGTGTACACAGGCCAAATGTGAACACAGGTAGATGTCTATACTTGGGCACCTATTCTGATGCTACAATTTGGTTGTTGCGGCAAACATGGACATGCAGGTGTGTATATACAAACTTTGATTCCTTTGGGTATATATACTCAGTGGTTGTACAGTTTGATCACATAGTGGTTCTTTATTTAATTTTATTTTGTATATGCCTGTGTGTGCACCTGTGCAGGTATGTGCATGTGTGTGGAGTATATGCCATGACTTGGGTGTGGAGATTAGAGAACGACAGGCAGGAATCAGTTCTCTCCTGCCACCATGCCACTCCTGGAACTAAACTCAGCTCACCAAGTTGGTGGCAAGAACCTTTACCCATGAGCCATTTGGCTAGCCTAATAGTTCTATTGTAAATCACTGAGGCACCTCCATACTGGTTTTCACCGCATTTATGTCATGGAGCTCCTGCCTCCTGGTTATTGGGACAGACAACAGTTAGGCATTTCCTGCCCCGTTCTATTCTTTTCTTTCACTCAGAGCTATCTTTGAAATACCACAGGATATGCACAGAGGACCATAAGGGCAGTATGAGAACACGCCATCATCTGCGAACTCTGTATTAGGGAATCCCCAGAGAGACCCCTGTGACAGATGCTGTCAGAGATGCCAAGAGGTTTGCAGAGAGCAGCTCAGATGGTGACTGTTGGTTGGGTCAGAGACTAGCTGGGTTTTCTCTAACTACTGTTCTCCTCTCTATTCAGAAGTGCACAAGTCTTTCAAATGACATTCCAAGAGACAAACGTGCTTTATCACAAAGCACCGACCAAAGCAATCAAAGACAAGTCTGTGTTTGCATCCAGGGCCAACCTGAAAGCCTTGCCCTGGGTGGACAGAATCACCATGGGATTTCATTGCAGGACATATCAACATCCTCTGCATGTTTGCTTGATGATGATGAACATAGTTATTGACCCTTTGATTTTTTTCAGTGGCCCAGTGACTTAAAGGCAATGATGAGACCCAAGTCTGAGAGTGTTAGAGGAGACATGGAATTTACCCACTCCTCTCCTGTAAGCATGTCTGCTCTGAACACCACAAATTGCTGGTAGTTATTACCTCACGTGACCTCCAGATGCTAGCCATGCAACTGGCAGAACCAGTCTCCAACAAGAACAGCAAGACAATTCTTCCCATACATGATCATTTCAATAACCACGCACATTGCTGCTCAACTCCACTTATGTGATGTGAAACTCCCGTGTGAGCCGTGTGGGCAAGGTAGCAAGGAAAGCCAGCTGGAAACCTAAAAAACCTATGGTAACTCTTTATTTTGTATAGAGAATAAATAAATAAATAGTGAAAACTAATTATAATTTCTCCTTTAATTATTTATGTATTTTGTATTTCAAATCCCATGTCTATTACCTAGACAAGTGGATTTCAACATATGGATCATGACACACAGAGACACATACACACAGATACACACAGAGACATACATAGACACATACACACAGACACACATGTATACATATACAGACAGACATAGACAGATTCTCATACACACACACACACACACACACACACACACATGAACAAAGACACAGACACACACAGAGACCAAACAAAAACACACAGAGACATGCACACACAGGCACACAGAGACATGCACACACAGAGACACATACACAGACACACACAGATGCAGACACACACACACACACAGAGTCACACACAGGGAGACAGAGATACATACAGACCCAGAGAGAGACACACATATACATATAGATACAGACACAGACACACACACATACATACTCACACACAACCACACAGATATAAAATAAAAGAAAATAGGAAAAGAGGAAGGATGGGAGGGGAGACGAGAAGGGGAGAGAAGGAAATAAAAGAGGAGACAAAACTGGGAGGAGAGAGAGGAAGGTAGAGGAGAGGATGGGAGGGGTGAGAGAGAGGGAAGAGGATGGAGGGGAGCAGGGAGGAGGGAAAGAGTTATGGAGGAGCTAAGAGAAGGAGAGAGAAGGGGAGAAAGGGGAGAAAAGAGGATGGGAGGGGGAGGGGAGGAGGAGAGGGGAGCATCTCATTTTTCAATGTCATGTCATCACTGATACAAAGTAAAACAAGCAGTTGAGCTTGCTACTTAAGGTTTCTAAAGCTGGTGGTCAGATTTTCTCAAATAATTAATAAAGACACTATATTGGGTAAAAGTTAATTTGGTCATATATATATTTGGTTATATATCGAGTGGTGCATTTCTTATTTTTTTACATTTTATCTTGAAGCAGCTATAAGGATCAGAGCTGGGTGGGGCTCTGTGAGTTCAGGATCAGCCTGGTCTACAGAGCAAGTTTCAAGCCAGCCAGGGAAGCAAGGCTGCAGACACAACAGGGAAGATCAGCAGTGCCCTGTTCCTAAAGAGCTTTTGGAAAACTGGCATCCGTTCCTGGCAGCAGAGGCACTACAAAGGTGTATCTTAAAAATGTGATCCTGTACAGATCTTTTCATAAAAAGTGGGCACTAGCAATAGCAAGACAAAAAAGCTCCTACTATGTGTAGGAAAGTTACAAAAGTGCATGAATAAAATTCACATTATATCATAGCTTGTAAGTCTTGAAAAGTTAGACATAGGAGGCACTGTTACATTTTCTGAAAAGAAGGCTTTCCCACGAGAGGGACCTCATAGCCTCTCTGCTCTGTGCTTGAACTTGTGAGGCCCTGTGTGTTCTATGAATTTTACTACTTCCAATACCTGAGAGAAGGATTCACACAGCATAAACTGTACTCTAGTGAATAAGTTTATAAATATGTCCTCATGAGAGAATGTGACAAGACTTACTTCCTTTTTAAAAGCTAAATAACATCTCACTCTTATTCTTGTTTATCCATCTGTGGACTTTTGGCTTCCTTCCAGCCTTTGGTTACAATGTATATAAATATGAATGTATATATATTTCTCAAAGACACCCCTTTGATTCTTTTAGACATGTAGCCTTACATTCATTTTTCAATCTACACAAAGACCACTTGCTCTTTCTAAGAATATATTTTATCATATTAATTAATCAATTAATTAGTCTGTGTGGGTACAGATACATGCATACCAGGGGTTACATTTAAGAAGTAAAGGAACACTTGTGGCAGACCTTTGTTTTGGTCACCATGTGGGTTCCAGGAATCAAACATAAATCAGTGGCCTTGACAGCAAGCACCTTTATGCACTTAGCCATTTCACTGGCCCAAGAATGTCTATCTGCTTCAAAAGACTGACATCAAACCATTTCACAAGAAAGCAAATTATTTAAAACATAGTCTGAAAGAGGAACAGTATTGATTGGCCTTCACAATGAGAATCAGCAATAGCTTCCAAAGCTTCTTTATTGCCTGAAGATAGTTATAAGATCATAAATGTACATCCAGGAAATCCATTGTCATATCCTTGCTTATACTCTTGTCAAGGGGTAAACAGTACACACACACACACACACACACACACACACACACACACACACACCTGAAAGTAGTTCATACTAGAATAAAATGAACAGCAGAGATCACTGGCCATCATTCTATAGTCTTCTTTTAAACCTTTAGACGTCACCATGGGAATAATGGACACAGCTGAACACATGAGCTTTTCACAGCTCCCAAATCACTGACTTGGTGAGGCTGTCAAGCCTTGTTCTCTTATTAAGCAGCCGGAGAACTCATCCAGTGAGACCCAGTGGCCTGTCCAATGGCACACAGCTGTCATTCCTGCGAGGGACTAGAAATCTTTATTCCCATTACAGCAGTGCAATATTCATGTGCTTACACAACTAATAAACAAATGCAGCAGAGTGTGGATGTCTGACCTGCACTGACAGTGAAATGTCTTTGTTTTTCTTCCTTTTCTTATATTTAATTTCTGGGATGCTACAGCTTCGGGGATTTATAGGATGAGACTTTCTTCCCTCAAAGGAACAGGCCCTGATTAGTAGTTATTGCTGAGTCTGCTGCTGGATTTGAATGTCCACCAAGAGCTCTCATTAAAGATGAAATAATAATCCAAGACCATGTAAGGCTTTACAATGGATGGAGAGGTTGCTGGGAATGAAGGTAAACTAAGAGGAGTAACTCAGGAATCTAGAAGCATTCATTAGGAAGTGACCAAATAGGAGAACCTCTTTGCTAAGGCAGATAAGAACCATGAGGTAAGGTGAAGAGTAAGAAGTGGGTGCCCAGGTTAATACAGTGATTGAGCTGGGGGCACTGACTAGGAAACTTCTACTGTCCTCTGTTGCAGGATATTTTATCACACTGTGAACCTCAAGATTGTGTTAGTTACTGAAAAAACAAAACAAAACTCTTTTTAGTTGCGGTGTGGCTCAGTCCTTAGCACATACCTTTAACCTCACTGGATGGAATCCAGACACAACCTTAGTATACACCTTTATTCCCAAACAATGAATGTAAATTTAGTTGGTAGAAGGAAGCACCCATGTTTGAAGGTAGTGTCTAAATGAGTGGTAGACAAAGTGATGAATCAGTGAAAGATTTGACAGAATAGGATATGCCCCATTCTCACAAGAAGAGAGAGGAAAAGGAAGCTACTTAGAAAGCAGTGCAGGTAGAGAGAAGAGGAAGAGAGAAAGAGAGAAGCCAGAGCTCAGAAGGTACTAGAAGGGGTGAGCATATTCAGCAGTAAGTCTCAGAAGCAGAAAACCTTCTTTGCCTAAATTAGATTGTATGGAGGCTAGAAACTTTCAGGACATGGTCTAAGTTTACAGATGGACACAGTAAGACTCTGAGACAACAATTAATACGGGAGAATAAAAGTTCCATTTGCAATCCTCCCCAAGAATCTGGGCATTGCTTCACCATTAATCACTCTAACTGTTATTAACCAATTATGACAACCCCGCAACACTCCAAGGCTTTATTTGAACAACTTCTCTCTCTCTTTTACCAAAGCTTTCCAGCCCAGTATATGATGCCCCCGGTGATTGAAAGAGAAAGGGAGCTTGCACATCCAAAGAGTGCCATGGTGGTGAGGAAGGGAAACCCATACCCCTGCATGTAGAAGGCCTAAACTCTAACCTTAACCCCCCTAGAATGAAGGCAAAGATGAAAGGTTCCATCTCAGTTCAAAGTGGTTTAGTATTTGATAAAGATTGGGAGCTTCAAGGTTTTCCTTCATAAATGGATAAAGGGAATTTGCTCTGCCACTTTATAAAACGTATTAAGTCATCTCTGTCTGGGGCTTACTGACAAATGTGCGTTTATTATGTATATTTGTGTTTTTTTTCAAAATGCAGTCGTAGATAAATAGCAACCAAGTTAGCAAGGTGGCTGAGCTGGTTAAGGCACTCACTGTATAAGCCTGGTAGTGACTCACTTGGAACCCACTTGCAAGTGGAAGGAGGGAACTTATTCTACAAAGCTGTCCTCTGACCTCCACATGTGTACTGTGCCACACACACCAGCATGTTATTCACATACATGCACCCAGTAGCAAGAATAAGTAAAAATTAATAATTAAGTAATTAAAAATTCCAGCCAACAAAGACAAATTCAGGGTCATAAACGAGAAAAGGCGTGATTGGTTGGATTTCATGTAACTGCCATCATCTCAAACATCAGGTGCTGCACTCCATAGGCAGGACCTTCACATGTTCTGTAAAGATAACACATTCACCTCAAAGAATTCCTAAACACAGCATAGGAAATTAAACCCTGACCTGGTATCTCCCATCACACCCAGGGGGAGCTCCTGGGAGTCATGGAGATCTGCTGCCTGTGCCTCCCCAATACTGGGATTAAAGGCAAGTGCCACCATACCTAGCTTAACCTTGTATGTTTTTATACCAGTAGACATGAAAAGTTTTAGAAAAAAAATGGAAGAGTATTTTTCTTATTCATTTTCTTTGCTTTAGTTGTGTGCTCTATGCTGGCTGTTTTGGTCTATGGGGAATGTTATCAAACAGAGTGATTAGACAGTCTGGCTCAAAGCTCCGGAGCAGCAACAAAGAAACAAGAAGCTGTAGGAAGAGGGAAAGAATGTAACAGTGAAAATCCTCCTTGAATATTCCCACACCAATGCAACAGAGCAAAAGGTCTGTCTGAAAAGGGGCAGCCAGACAGCCTGCAACCTAATTACATTTCAAAGTAGGACAGGAGCCGAAAGAAACACAGCCCCAACAGTGTGCCTACCAGATGGCATCTCTAACTCCTGGGATAGAAACCCTTCTGTTTGTTCTGTAACTATAGATGAAAGCAACCATAGCTTTCAAGTCATGGAAAGATGAAGGAGCAGTGATTAGGTTCAGAAGAGTCTGGCCCTGTCTAACACTAATTGTGACTCCAGGAAGGGTCAAGTTCCAGGTGAGAAGCCAAGCCCTAACCTGCAGGTAGGAATTCAGTCCCTCTCACCTTCCTGTTCTGACTGATAGCCGCCCATTTGGAGGAGGAGAACAGGAGGTAACACCAAGACATCTGAGGAGAGCTGTCGTTCTCCTCTGCTCTCTGTGGCTGTGATGAAGGAGTCTGACCAAAGGCAAGGCTGAGAAGCAAGGGCTTGTTTCAGCTTCACTTCCAGGTCATAGTTCATCCTCAAGGATGTCAGGGCAGGAACGCAAGCTGGAATGGAAGCAGAAACCAGGATGGAATGCTGTGTACAGGTCTGCTTCTGGGCTCATGTGTGGCCAGTTTTCTTACACAGCCCATCAGTTAGCATGAATTAGCATCAATTTACAATCAAGATAATCTCCACAGCCAAAGATATCTAAGCAATTCCTCAATTGAGTTTCCCTCTTCCCAGGTGACTAGCTTGTATCAAATTGACCATAAAAACTAAGGAGAACAACTAGGGTATTCCCTTACTTCCATGGTCCTGTGGGAGACTGTGGGTAATGATTAAGAACCTCAGCCCTGGTGTGACACACATGGTAGCCCAGGCTCTACCAATGACTTTGGATTATCTTGAGACAAGTTCCTTACCCAGTGAGCTGAGTTGTCAAGCATCAGTTCAGATGTGGAAATTTATTCATGTTAGAGTTCAGCACCTTGTAAGGACTATGCATACAGGCCTACTTATTAACAGGAATACAGATGATGATGATGATGATGATGATGATGATGATGATGATGATGATGATGATAGCTACTAAATCGTTCTGTTCTTGATTGACTATTTGTCTCAAAGTTACAAGGTAGGTCACAGAAAGGTTCTGCAGGAATGAATGAAGTGTGAGGTGTACAAGACTGCTCTTCTTGCCTGCCAGCTGAGTGTTCTCTAGAAATTTGGAAAGGAGGCCAGGTCTAGAGACAGATGTTCTCTTCCATCCAGCTGTCAGAGCAGAGATGGCCCCATCCTGAGCTCAACATCTTCAGCTTCTCTTTAATCTAGCTAATTAATAGCAATAATGGCACATAGGGCATTCCCACAACAGCACTGGTAGAAAACTGTGATAGCATCAAGTGTATCTTAGCAACCAGGAATTGCTAGTAAGTAGTTTGTTACTCTCTCTCTCTCTCTCTCTCTCTCTCTCTCTCTATATATATATATATATATATATATATATATATATATATATATATTGTAATTGCTTAAATATGGTGGCTAATACCATGTAGTTTAGTCACATGAAATCTCTCAGGGGTTGCTTTGTCCAATTTTGCATAAAAAAGAGCCACTTGCTGGGGCTGCAGTCCTATTATTAAATTTAGTTTATGTTTAATATTTATGCAAGAGATAATTTCATCCTTTCACCTGATCAGACTAGCAGTGAAACAGTACAATAAAATTGTACTATTGTAGCCATTTTTTAAAGGTAAAGTTCATGGCATTAAATAATTCAACAATTCAGGTAACAATCACCAATTTCCAGAAAGTTGTCAATACCTTAAACAGAAGATTTACAGTGATCTGTTCCCCCACTGCTCACCCCCTCCCCCTGCCCTGCAGCAGATGAACCTCACTTGGGTCCTCAATTCACAGGTGAAACTCAGGTTCCGGTTACAGGTGGGCAAGGAGTCGGAGAGGAAGGGGGTGACAGACATGACACAAGGGAGTGTGGATCTGAATGTATTTTGTCTCAAAGCAAGCACTAGTTTTATAAGTGACTTTTACACAAAACAGAGGAATGCATACAAAGGACTGGCTGGAACCAACTGGGATAAAATTCAATGTTAACAACTGGGATCAAAAGCAGCCCCACCTAAGGTCCACTTAATCTTAGAAGTCAGGGGCAAGGGCTTCGTGCCCTTGCCATAGTTCCTATTCTAGTCTATTGTATAGTCCACCTCCCCCCTAGGCCATTGTAAATTCCTGTGTATGGGTGTAACTCAGATATCTATAGTTCTAAGTTTCTACTCTGGTTCCTCCTTAGACCACAACCTTCCTTCTTCCTAGATAATGGTAAATTCCTGCATACAGGAATAGCATGCTCTGAGATTTCTAACTCTATGCAGTAGATAGTAATGCCTGATTTCCTTCACTATCTCTCTTACAAATCTGAATGTCACTGAATAGGCAACATTCTTACTGAATTCAAAGCCCATGGTCTACTCAAGGACTGCCTAGGACTGGTGAGGAATCTAACTTAGCTATATGTCAAAATTCAATCCTTAGAGGCACTTATAATAAAGCAATATTAAGGGAAAGCACACAGATCCATTTACTAACTAAAGCAAGGACATTGGAACACTTGTTATACAGGATGGCACGGTTCCAGGAGACTGTTTCTGTGAACTTTTCACCTCGGGACAGCATCCAGGCTTTTCGGCTTGTCAGATGGGTCACTACTGGAGTGGATGTAGCACTTAGCACTGCCCTTGCTGTTGTAGTCAACCCTGGTAAGGAAAGCCTTCTTTTACTGCCTGTCTGTATGGAGTCAGTTAATTTCTCCTTTTCTATTTGTTTCTCTTAACCAACACAGTGTTTTTCAAAGCTGTTGGTATTGTCTGGACTCCACCCCCATAGTTACCTGGCAGCAGCCAGGTAGTCCCACCCACTATAAAAGGGGCTGCTTGGACCCTTCTCCCTCTCCTGCCTCTCTTGTTCTCTTACTTCTGCTTCTCTCTCCCTTACCTCTTGCCCCATTTCCTTCCCCCCTCTCTCCTTGTGCTCATGGCCGGCCTCTGCTTCTCTACTCTCTCCCTCTCTCTGCCTTTCTCTGCCTCTACTACCCTCTTAACTTCCCTCCCATGCCCTGAATATCCTCTGTTCTATACTATACTGTCCTGTGGCTGGTCTCTCAGGGGGAAGGGATGCCTCCGCATGGGCCCGCCAAGACATCCCCTCCCCCCACACCCTGTCAGAACATATTCTTATAGCTCTTTATCTTTTTTATGATCACAACAAAAGCTAGTCTGTTTTGTACAGGAATGGGAATTCCGTCTTTGTTAGCAGTGACAGTACTTACTGGTACACACATACCATGTATCCTGTCCCATCCACATGGAGATGGCATGGGGGTTGTTTTATTCTTTGTTGACTGTGAATACCACTGCGGATAGTGATGTAGGAGCCTCTATGTGTCTGATTTGTTCTCTTTAGGAAAAGGATGTATCAGAAATTGAAGTTGTGGGTCATTTAATCTCACACTTATTCTCATGTTACTTCCTGCTGCCATCAGCCACGCACAGCCATCTCCAGCTTGTAATCATTTCCACTAATCATTGCCCACAGTTTTGCTAACAGCCATGCCAAAGAATGTGAAGTCCTAGCTCATTAAATTAGATCTATCTGTTAACTATTAAAAAAAGGCAAAGACACACACAAGAAATTATTATATGCTGGGTCACCCTGTGTGCAAAAAGCTACGAACATCTGGTGCAAGCCCCAAAGCAGACGGTTATATAAAATCTGTAAAAATTTAAAGACAGTAATATTCCCCAAACTGGGTGATCCTGAGCTTTAGAACTGCAGTTTAAAACCTGAAGCAAATTCTCAGGACAGAAGTTTATTCTCAGTCATTACAATGGAGGAACCTGACCCATGGAATGCATTCCTCAGCAGAACCCAGGGCCGCTCACTCCGAAGTCAGATTTAGGGGCAGGGCTCCAGGCGCAGCGCATGCGCACACCCATGCCGGTGCAGCTCGCCTGCGCGCGCGGCCCCGTGACGCTAGGGGCGTGGCCGAGCGCCTCGCCGTCTCTCTACTTCGCCATGGCTGCTGCGCCTACCGCTGTGCACCTGCCGCGTTGTGTGGTGTCTCCGACCGGGAGACACAGTGCCTCGCTCATCTTCCTGCATGGCTCAGGTGCATTACAGTCTCGTGGTCTCCGACCCGCTCGCTACAGTAGGGGAAGCACCCTCTTCTCGGTCCCCCAGCGCCCAGGGTCGCCCGAGGTCCTTTTTCTGTATGGCACTCACCTTCACCCTTTTCCTTCCTTCGCTGGGGTCCTTGACTCCTGCACCCACAGCATGGTCTTTCCGGCAGTCCTTACCCAATCCCAAGTTCAGGCGTAGCACCATATCGGTGTAAGTCTCTAGGCACGTGGATTAACCACTGTTTCAGGGTCGACCAGCAGTGATCTGGTATACATACCCCACCACACACCCCTATTGCAGGTCAGAAGCTGTTGTCTGCCTTGCCGGTGTCATAGAGACGTTTTTTGGATCATATTTACACTGTGTAAATGTATGTTTGGCACCGCCAGCGGGTTTTCCCTGCGCCTCCCACCTGTCTTTTTTTAATGATCCACCACCCTGGTTTCCCCTATGCCCTCTTGTAAAATCTCCGAGGTAAGTATAAAGTCCGCATCATTTAGGGAGCACCCTTAGAGGAAAAAAAAAACAAGATTCACCGACTTAATCCTTGCTCACTGTGCTTGGTTGGCCCGGGGTAAGTTCCCAGGAAAGGAAAAAAAAAATTTTTTTTTTTTTTTTTTTTTTTTTTTTAATTTAAGAAATGAGATCCAGCCGGTGTCCTCAAGGGACCTACCTAAATTTAAAAACAAAAACAATTCAATTAATTTGAGTCAGCAGTGGATAGGAGATCACAAGATGGTGTATGAGCTACTGCCAAATGAATAGTAAGGAAAAAAAAATGGGGTTGGATTTTGCGAATGAAGGGCTTGTCAGAGCTTTTCAGGAGTGCTGCATAAGGCCTAAGCCAGTGTAGGCTTAGGGGACTAGAACAGGGGATTGGAGTGTTCCCTCCATTAAAAAAAAAAAAAAAAAAAAAAAGGGATTAGAAATGTTTTCTTGCTGTTGCATAAGTAGTAGTGAAGTTGGATTTGAATCCAAATGTCTGACTTGGAATTAATATTATGGGTGGGAGGGGGAGGGAAACCTTCAACTATGGTGTATCATTTTAGAAATAGAGTAATAAAAGTTGTGTAAAGGGAAAGGCCTGGCACACGACTTACACCTTTATAGCTAGCTGCCTAATACTTAAGGACCCAAGAGAATTCAGTGAAGAGCATCCAAAATTCCCACATAGTAATTCCTTCTCATAATTAATTCAGTGTTTTTAGAAAGAACTAGAATTTGTTCTTTTTCCCCCTCTGGACCACTTTGCTTAGTGCTTCCTATTTTTCTGTTTCAAATTACTGACACTTTTATAACCTATAATATATGTCTGAAAACAGAGTCACCTATTCTGTATGCATTTTACTCATTTGTGTGTGTGTGTGTGTGTATGTGTGTGTGTATTCGCGCATGAGCATGTAAAACTTGCCTTTGTACATTGGAAAAAATTCATCTAATTCTTCCAGATGTTCAGGTGCATTATTCTTACATAATTGGATCTCCATTGCTGTATAAAAAGATCTTTTAGGAGTTGGCCTGTTCTGTTAATTATTATTATTAATTAATAATTGGAACAAGGAGTCACCTGAGAAAAGAGTGTCAGCTGAGAAATCACCCAGTTCAGGTTGGCCTGTGCTATGTCTGTGGTGAATGGTCTCGGTTGTTGATTGATTAGGAGGCTCCCGCCTGCTGAAGCCATTGTTTCTCCTGGGGATATGGTTCTGGGTTGTATAAAACTGGTTGAGCATGAGCCATGGGGACAAGCCAGTATCCGCTGTGCCCTGTTTCCTTCCTCTGCTCCTACTTAAGTTCCTGGCCTCCCTGGGTGAAGATGCCACCAGGTGTATTTGAACCTTTTTCTACTTCCAAACTTCCGAGGGGAAACAGTACCTCTTACGGTGATTGATGTAAATGGCCTTCTCTGTGGCTGCCTTCAGCCTCTCACACTGTCCCTAAACTCCATTTTCTTCACAGGCATCCATCATACTTGTGATTTCCTAAGTGAATGTCTGTGCCCCATACTGACCTTTAAGGCTGATAAAGGCTGTTCCCTGTGTGTGTTGGTGTCTTTCTCCCTTTATAATGGCTTTGTGAAAGGGCTCAGTCAGATCTTGCTGAAGTTACAAGAAACCCCAGGAAGTGGGAGCCTTATCCAGTAGACACTGCCTTCTCCACCTCTCTTCATCCACCCTCCTCTCAGTGACATAGAAGGCACTTAGGTTCTTTCCCTGTCTCCATGCAGGTAAACATACATTAACTCTTACACTAATTTTTTTTGGGTGGGGGGCATGATGTTAGGTTATATAAATATTATCAACACAGTTAAAATCTGATTTCTTCACATTTATATTTGAAGTACAGTGAATGCCTTACCCACTCCTTGAAGACTTGTTGTCACTAAGAAGATTGTATTAGGTCACGCCAGCTACAATGGTGTAAATCACACTGGGATTTTTTTTAAAGGGTGAGATGAGAAATGAATACTGTCAAACAACAGCTTAACAGAATTCTGTTCTAGAAGAAATTATTTTACGTACTACAAACAAGGAAAACTGAAATGCACCACAAGGATGGTTTTCTAACTGATACACATTGCCCCCAGATGTGTAATAATAAAGATTGTGTGCTTAGTCAACTAATTCTGCTATCCAAACAGCTCTTTTTAGCATGTGGGGATTTTTCAGGTTTTCTGTCCCAGCCTTCAAGTGGCCAGAGATGTAGAGTACCTTCAATTGCACTGTGTTGTGAGGATGTTTATCTGATGGTGTGGATTTTGTAATTTTGTCAGGTCACTCGGGCCAAGGACAGAGAGAGTGGATCAAGCAGGTGCTAAACCGAGACCTAACATTCCAGCACATAAAGATTATTTATCCAACGGCTCCCTCCAGGTATGCAATGCTCAATTTCACCTTTAAGTATAACTCCATGGAATAAAATATTATCTATGTGCCAACTAGATGTTTTTAACTTTAACTCTGTACTTGAGATTTTAAGTTAGGGTCCTTACCTCCCACCTGTAAAAAACACATGCTTTACTTGGAAATTGGAGTCTGTGGCCAAGCTTCCCCAGGTGGCCAGCCACTCCTCTCTGGGAATAACTCAGCTGTTCTGAGCAGCCCTGCCCCAGCCCACAGCCTGCTTCCAGTGAGTCTCATCTTTCACCCCTCTCCACCTTACACACCCCGAAAGCAAACTTAATAACTTCAGCCAAGATAGTCATTCTGACCTGGGTTCATAGTCCCTGGAAAAGAATTTTATAACATTCTTCTTTCCAAATTTCAAAGGATGTTAAGTACTCTTAGGTTCTTGGACTCAGTAAACTAGGATAGACATGAGGTGTGGAAACCTGTAGGTGCAGTTAGTGGAATTCATAATGATAGGAGTGAAGTAGTTTTGAGGCCATGAACTGCTTTTTATAAATATTAAATAAGCATCTACATAGTCATTTTCAAATTTATTTTTTGCATAAACAAATATTGTCTTTTGTTGTGCAACCAAGTCTGATTTCTCATGATTTAGTCTTAGTTGTCTTTTTCTCCCTTCCCTTCCCTTCCCTTCCCTTCCCTTCCCTTCCCTTCCCTTCCCTTCCCTTCCCTTCCCTCACATCCCAAATGCTGCCCCCTCCCAGTCCTCCCCTTACAAGGTCTGTTCCCATCCCCTCTCCCCTTCTCCTCTGAGAGGGTGGGGCCCCCCCT
>NC_034594.1:158113350-158116360 GCF_900095145.1 Mus pahari | reverse complement strand
CAAGATACTTATTTTTAATGTTTACATTTCTATTCATATATTTTATTTAAATTCTCATAGTAATATTTTGTTATTTTGATGATGATGATGATGATGATGGTGTGTGTGTGTGTGTGTGTGTGTATGTTTGTGTGTTCTAACTTGTCAGGGTTCACAAATCATTTTTAGAGCCAGTTTAGGCATGGTTCTTTTCTCTGTTTGGTTGTAGTTTGGACAAGGAGTCTCAGGTAGCCCAGGCTGGCCTGGAACCCCTGGCCCTTCCGTCTCTGCGTCCTGAGTGATAGGACTACAAGTGGACCTCACCTCATCCAGCACAATTTCCTCTTGCTTTTCGTTTTCTGTTCCATTTATGTCTGCCCATTTTCTTTTCCCCTCCTATTTAATTAGAGCAGTAATTTTTATCACGACTCTAGCCAAATCTCAAAACGTTTTAATTTTTTGTTTTATTTATTTTGGAAGGTTTTCTGTCACCTTCGTGTTCCCTGTGTAATTCTTGTGTAACAAATTAACCCCCAAACAACGCTTTTATTATGGCCACAATTTCTGTGGTTTAGAAATTCAGAAAGGGCACAATAGTGGTGACTCAATTCCACTCTGTTGTTCTTGGGGCTTCTCCTGGGAAAGCTTGAAGGTTGGGTGTGTCTCCTGATTTGTCTGTTGGGGACTGGATCCCTCATTTGTCAGCCTTGTCACACCGCCAGCAGATATCAACTGGAGCTTTCCTGCTGGATTCTCTATACTGTGACACCTCAATAGGCTTTATCATTTGGAGTTCATTTTATTTTTATTGTTGAGTGTGTGTATGTGTGTGCATGTTGATATGTGTGTGCTGTCTACCTTTTCTTTTCAGACTCTCACCAAATCAGGAGCTTGCCAGTTTGGCTAAACTGCCAGGCCAGCAAGCTCCCGGGACCTAGCAGCCCCTCTCTGACCTCCTCCCATCTCCCAGTCCTGGTATTACAGACAGTGCTGACACTCACACGCAGATCCACATGCTTACATAGGACACATCTCTCCAGCCCATCATTTGGAGCCTTGGGCTGTGTAGTAGTTTGGATGCTTGTTCCCAGAGTAGATATCCTCCGAGAACGAGGAAGTTAACAGTTGCAGAGCTAATGCAGAAGGTATCCAGGATGCAAAGGAAGAGTGCAGGCCTTTGCCTCTCAGCACATGTCAGTCTCTTTGGTAAGGGCTTGGCTGGTTACTGTTCTAACACCACCTCTCCCTCTCCCCCCTAAAATTTCCACTTAACCAGGAAGCCATCAGATGTCTGTTGGTGATGTCATGCGTCGAGGGTTTTTCAGATGTCTTACTGTTGCTGATTTCTGATTTCATTCCATTGCTCTCAGATAAAATATCCTATATAACCCCAGTCTTTGGCTTCTCGCGGGACTTTATGGCTTTTCATGAATTCTACCATGGTAACTCTTGATGTATATTTTAATTTACAGCATTTAAATTGTACCAGGACAATATAAGATGGCTGATAGTATTAATTTACATTCTCTATATGGTCGATAATTATGTTTAAGTGGTTTTGAGAGTCATGAGCAAAGGACTTTAATAATTACCTTTTCTTAAAAAATTATCACTCTTAACTTCTGGTAACAACCCAAAGTGTAGTTTGTATAATAATTGTATACTACACAACAACTTTCCTACAGTTATTTTACATTTTTTCATCACTTTGTTAGTTTGATTAGTGTTCATAGCAAACTTCCAGACTTTTTATCTTTAGCTTGTCTATCAATTGTATTTAGCATGTATTTGTTATAGGCAGCATGTAATTGGGCTTTGTTTACAGCTTTCATCTATAACAGTTTCTGTCTTTTAAATGATTTGCTTAGCCATTTATATTTAATGTAACATTGAATTATATATGACTATAAATCTATTATCTTTTCTCCTATGTTCTATGTTTCTCATTTTTGCACTATTTAAACTTTTTAATATTTCAATTTAATTATCTTGTTCCCTGATTGTGGTAAGGCTAAATACAAATCACAGACTTCTCCCCGTCTTAGAGTAAATATTTGCCACTTTAACTGAATTTTAGAACTTCCAATTACAAGGTCCCTGTTTCCCTTCCCCTTTATGCTTCTCATATCTTTCATTACATACATTATGAACACCATCAAGCAAGTGTATAATTTTAGTTTTCATAGTCATAAATGCCACTGAGAACCTAAGAGGGGAATAGTTGTTTATTATGTCATTCATCATACTCTATGATCACATGTCATTGTGTTTTCACTAAATTGTTAGTTACCCTTTTGTTCATAAGTGCTCCTTTCCTTAGCTATAAATCACATATTTAAAAAAAGTCAACAAAAGTTTGCTGTATTAATTAAAATGGAAAAGTAGATTAGTATTTTTCATTATGTTAATTTGGACTCATTGATTGGAAGTACCCAATAAATATTTTTATTCTGTGGCATATTTTAACTGTATTTATAGTCACAGGTTTTCTTAGTTTAGATATAATAACAGAATTTCCATTAAAAAAATAACAATGTTTTATAGTCCATTTATAATTTTTATGATATAAATTCTGTTGATAATTTGAAAAATCCTAAAACCTATCAGACTTGCCTATGCCTCTATATGTTGACTGTACATTTTCCACCTAAAAAAGAGTACTTATCATTTTCAGTGAATTAATGCATGCACAAGGAACATGCACAGATAGGGGTGTGCACATGCATCTGTATTCCTGTACATGTAGAGGCCCGAGGTCCACTGCTCATGATCAGACTGAAAATGGCAACGATCACAATCTCCAATGATGAGCACTGTGAAGAAGAGCAGTGACTTTAACGAGACAGAGTCCTTGCAGAATAGAAGCAGCAATGAGGAGTCAAAGGTGACTTTGCAGTTGATACCTGAATAGTCAGTGGGAGCTCAGCACAGGGTAGGATGGGGAGCACGGGGCTGGGAGAGGGCGCTGATGACATCATCTGACTGGAGCCTAGAGCCAACACAGGGAATGATGGGGAGCACGGGGCTGGGA
>NC_034594.1:158111001-158112775 GCF_900095145.1 Mus pahari | reverse complement strand
ATCATCTGACTGGAGCCTAGAGCCAACACAGGGAATGATGGGGAGCGCAGGACTGGGAGAGGGTGCTGATGATATCATCTGACTGGAGCCTAGAGCCAGCACGGGGAATGATGGGGAGCGCAGGGCTGGGAGAGGACATCTGATGTAATGCTTCTAAGTCACTGATGAGCTGGTCCAATGGCACCTGAGCCTAGAGCATGCTGGGGGAATTCTGAAATGAGGACAGAGAGAGACCAGAGCCAGCTTGCTATCCTAAGACTGCAGATGATCTTTTGGCTCTTATTACTTTAGGGGAATACCGGTTAAAACAGAAGTAGGTATTCAATCAAATGCCTTTTTATTAAAAAAAAAAATCAAAGTGTTGGACATGTATTCTAGTCTAATACTTGAGCAGTGTGTAATGGGTTGATTGATTGATTGGTTTAGGAGTTGCTCAGATGTTCTTTGCTGAACATATTTGTTTATTGTGGTAATGTCTGAACTGTTTTTATACCAGCTAATAAAGTGATTTATTTGAGGAAGAAAGTGAATGAATATAACACATGTGCCAAGCCTTTTAGCTGTTTAAAAAACAATCTTTTATGCTTTATTTAAAGGTTATTCTAACATCTTTGGAGATTTATGTACTCTCGATTGTTTTCTTAGCAAAAAGAGTCCTAGTCTTTTTTATTCCATTAAATTATCTTAATGATCCCATTTAAATAGAAATTTTTAATTTTTTTTCTTAGGGAAGTGAGAGACCCGGACCATCCAGATGAGTAAATGGGGATTTACACTGTGTTCTACCTCAGTGGAGCATCTACCTAGATTAATCAAATAAGGCATTGTCAAAGGGGAAAGAGTTAGCGAGTATCATTTTTTCCCATTAATGGCCGAGTTCCCAGAATGATTCACATTTTAGCCTATGATATCATCCTTATTTAAGTGCTTAGACAGACAAATAAACAGTGAGAGAAATAGCAGGGAATGGAGAGAGAAGTCGATGGAGCTCCAGAGTGAGGGCTGGGTATCATTCAGCTCTAGAGTTGGCCTTCACTGTGACTTCAGCCTCAGGGAACACGTCACAGTGTGTGACAATGACTGAGAACGAAACACCTGCTTTCAAGTGCAGTGGACTGAAGTTAACCTTGAGAATGTCTCTGGGAGGAGGAAGGCCTGGGTGCTTCTGCATTCTCATTGTCCCTGAGCCATCTCCTTAGCGGGCTGAGAAGAGTGCTGTGGGCTTCTATCTTCCCCACAGAAAGTGAGGGCCTGGATAGAGAGCAGTGGGGGAGAAGCCCAAGGGTTCAGTCTGCAGAAGCCTGCCACCCTACCAGGCTTTGCTCTTAAAGCATTAAACTCCACGAATAACGCAGATTAATTAAACATCTCTAAAGATAGTTAAAGAGAATCATTTATGAGTATTTTAAACTTTCTAAGTGTTTTGAATGACTTCTTGACTAAATAAGAATGACTGCCTAATGTGGTAAGCATGACGACTAGTGTGATAGTGGTAAGAGTCTGGGCAGGAGCACCCACGGACAGATGCAGAGAACAACAGAGGAGTCCGGGGCAGGAGCACCCACGGACAGATGCAGAGATTAGCAGAGGAGTCCGGGGCAGGAGCACCCACGGACAGATGCAGAGATCAGCAGAGGAGTCTGGGGAAGGAAGCACCCACGGACAGATGCAGAGATCAACAGAGGAGTCTGGGGCAGGAGCACCCACGGACAGATGCAGAGATCAACAGAGGAGTCCGGGGCAGGAGCACCCACGGACAGATGCAGAGATCAGC
>NC_034594.1:158102646-158110606 GCF_900095145.1 Mus pahari | reverse complement strand
CAACAGAGGAGTCTGGGGAAGGAAGCACCCATGGACAGATGCAGAGATCAACAGAGGAGTCCGGGGCAGGAGCACCCACGGACAGATGCAGAGATGAGCAGAGTTGTCTGTCCTTAGAGAGGTACAGAATGTTGGAATTTATTTGAGAGATTGTTTTCTAGATTTTCCCGAGCTTATACAGAATTTCTACTTTTCTACCAGATTAAACAAGAAGTTCATTCCCTGTATATAGAGTGAACCTTAGGTATAAGGCTCCACTTGCTGAAAAATGGTGCCTCCCTCCTTCTGTCATTCCCCCATCCACCCTCCCTTTCTCTCCACACAGTTACCTGTCCATATTGGATAAAATGAATTTGAACTTGAGTCATATCACATATGAAAATGTTTCCCTACTTTAAGCTTTGAAAAGTTAAAAATGGAAACACAAGGCTATCAAGAGTATGTTAGATAAGACTATTTCTGTGTAAACACCTGTATACTTGGAAAAAGCACTTAAATCAGGAAATCCAGAACGTGAACTTTTTAATGAAGAAGACATTCCAAATGCTTTCAAGTGTGAATCCTTTTATCTGTTAAAAGAATACTTTGTTATGATGTAATCATATTCTAATTAAATTATAAAATAATTTTAATGCTACTTTAACTGCATATGAATATGCAAAATACATTTAGGGAAAAAAAGACACACTTGAAACAGAAGGCAAGTGTTTGCCAATAATATAGAAGTGTTCTTCTGAATTAATGAGAAAAACTTTAAACCCCGCTAGAAAAAAGAACTAATTGTGTCAGTCATCATTTCCACTGATAGGATGATTTAGAATAGGCATGGTCAACCAGCAGTGATGGATGGAAACACTCTGAAAGGGTTTGTGGGCTAGGGTAGGTGGTGTCTCCATAAGATAGGGAGTACCCCACCCCAAGTGATCCCAAGATATTGGTTGTCATGTCAAAAGCATTTGAAATTCTAAGTCAAACCTGAGCACAGTTTTCCATGCTAAACCAATGAAGTATATTTGATAAGTTGGTGGATCCACTCACGTGAGAGCTTGTCAGTGCCCAGTACCTCCCACTGGGACCTGCTTGTACAGGTGCTTTGGAGAAAGGTAGTTTCTTTGTGGTAGAATGATGGATTTTTGCCACTTTTATGGAAGCAACTTTGAAACATGTACTAAGGTAAAACCTGTACCTTCCAACCTAGCAATATGATTCTCGGTCTCTGTTCCATAGGAATAGCCCACTAGGCATGTTTAATGTCACCCTGGCTGGAATCTATATATATCATGGGGAGAAAGGATGATTCAGTTGTCAAATAGCTTTATCTATGAGCATTAACAACATTTATGTACGAAATCATTTGATACATAGGGAAGGAGGCTGGTATGGCTGGCAGGGATCAAAATGCCTAGTGACTGACAGAATTGTGGGAGCCCAGCATTCACTAATGAGAAGGTGCATAGGTGTGGACTGTCCAGATGGATTTCTGTGAGACACTGTGGAGATGAGCGCGAACATATGGGAAGAAGACTGGATGCTTTTGCTCTTAGTCCCCCAAAACTTCATAAGCCTTGAATCACCCAAAGGAAACTTAATCTGCTTCCTGGTAGCTGGTCCAGTGTGGTGGTCATCCCCTGTAAGGACTCACAGGGCTTCTAAACCCCTGCTTGTCTCCTCTGCTCCCACTGCCCCTGTGGACTTCTGGGCCGAAGAGCAGGTAGACCGACAACAAAGCATCTCCAAAATTGTCTTCATTACACACACACACACACAACCTTTTTTAACCTCTCCTAACACAGAACTTAGACCTGAAACCTTTAACCACATTATAATTGGAATATTTGCAGTGTGCACAGTATGTGCATAGAACATGAAGTTCATTGTGTAGCATTAATGTACATGAATGGAAAAAGATTCATAGAACCGTAATTGTCCTACCTCCTAAGAATAAATAGTTTCTGGGCTTGAGAGGTGGTTTATAAGGTATGGGCGCTTGTCACCAGGGCTGAAGACCTGTGTTCCACCCCTGGAATCTTCATGGTGGAGGGAGAGAACTGACATTAATTACGCTCTGACCTCCACATAGCCCATGGCACACCTCTCCCAAGTCAATGAGTGTACCAATTAGAGAGTTAAGTAAAGATGTCGAACCAGGTTTAGAAAATGTTAATGGAATAAATAAAAGAAAGTTAATGGAGTATGTTATAGGGCATTTTCCATACAAATTCTATTTACCATAAGATTCAGCAAAATACATAAATACATAAATAAATAGTATACCAATCCTTCAGAAACTGAACCCACTGTTTACCATTACTCCTGTTGTCTTACATTGTGTTAAACAGGCCATATACTCCTCTGAAGGGAGGGCTCTCCAATGTGTGGTTTGACAGATTGAAAATATCTAACGACTGCCCAGAACACCTTGAATCAATCGATAGAATGTGTCAAGTGCTCAGTGGATTGATTGATGAAGAAATAAAAACTGGCATCCAGAAGAACAGGATATTAATAGGTGAGGACTTTATAACATTGGTAATGTATTTTACTTTCTTCCAATTATATTTTCTGAGCTGTATTTGTAACATTGTTTACAAGTATGTGAATATTGCTTGACCCATTCACAGTCTTGGATAAGCTACATGTGCTGCTTTCAAAAATATTAGAGTCATAAACAACAGCTCATGAAACTTTCATTGATTTTCATTTTTAATAATAACCCTCTATTGGCTTGTTTATTTGTTTTAGACAAGGCGCTACTGTAGAGCCGAGACTACATCAAAATTCCAAACTCTCCTGCACTCAGCTCTCAAGTGCTGCGTTATAGGAATATACCACCATGCCCCAGCTAGTTTGCCATTGTTTTAATGATAAATATCTTTCTACTTTAATTTTTAACTGAGATTATCCATTGCAATTAAAATGTTTCCCTTTTATATACCTGGGATCTCATGAATTTAATATTGAACTGCTCCTACCATGATAAAAATAGAGTCCATGGTGAGAGTGTACTGTCAAACTCATGAGCACAAGGTCTTTCAAGTGTGTGTCACAAGACATTGATGACCTTGTGTTAAACATGTCACAGTGATCCCTGCTCCCAAGGGTGTCTAAAGCTTTATTGAAACTCTGTATTGAATACTTTCTTTGTCTGAACTCATCAAATATACAAACCTGCAAAATTTTCTTCTTCTCTAATATATACAAATGCCAGGTGGGATGTGTAGAATGTTGGCTGTACAGAACGGTGTGGTTGCACAGTGTACAAACTTGTAACAGCTGTATTGCATGATGAAATTATAAATATTCCAATTGTAAAGTAAACACCTTCATCATGTGCTAAATAGCATCAACATGTACTCAACAATCTTCCAGAGACTAGATTAAAGAACAGTTTTAGTAGTATAAAATTCCTTGGCACTCATTGAAACCATCAAGGTGCTGAGCTGTTCAGTTAGTTACCAGCGTCCTATAATACAGTGGATAAGATCCCTTCTGTGTTTTGCCTTTGGTTTCTACTTTAGTTTAAGAACTGGTATGGCATCCAACCCAGCATCACCACCTTTCTAATCCTGAGGCTCCTTGTCTGTGTTCTTCTGGGTTTCATGGCACTTTGTAAAGAATGCTGTTTTGAGATCTGATGCAGGCGAGGAAAGGCCCATCTTTCCTTGTGTTATTTTGATTGGTGATATTTTATTGTGTTGAACTTAGCTAGAAACAGGTCCTTATATTGTATGTGATCTGCTACCTCTCCTTGGGAGTCGTCCGTCTTGTATTGGAATGGTATTTAGACTTTTATGCCCAAGTTGTTAATAAAACCTAAGTATTAGAGTAGTGATCTTTCTCAGAAACTCTAATGGGTCAGGACCTGAAGTCAAACACTCGAATGCAGTATTGTTTGAGAAATGAGTGGGAGGTGTGTTACAGGTAGTATGGAGGCAGCAAATAGATCTTAGTGGTTAAGAACATCTTCTTCCTAGAAAAATAACCTGTCTGATCTTAAAGCATGGAAAGGATTTGGCAAACAAGAGAGAAATCTGTTCCATTCCCAAGAAACAGTGTGGCATGCATCCCAGGACTTAGCATCATCAAATGATACACAGAGAACCGGCGATATGATGGGATGTTGACTGCAGAGAGTTCAATACAGAGGGATGTCAGCCATGATGGGGTGTTCACTGCAGAGGGATGTCAGCCATGGTGGTGTGTTCACTACAGAAGGATGTCAGCCATGATGGGGTGTTTACTGCAGAGGGATACCAGCCACAATGTGTAGGTGACATGCAGGTTCCTAGGACAGCAGGAAGGATATAACCAGGTAAGGGGGTTGATGAACTGACACCATGACATTGGGAAGACAGAGACATGATGGCTCCAAAGAAGGTTACGGCCGACCGTGGGACAGGCTACGGAGATTGCATTTTCCCAAGTGTTATGCAAAGGACACACATTACTGTCTTAATAGGAAACATTAATAAGCTTCTGCTGTAAAGGGAAAGGGAGGTAAAGCTTTGCTGGGGGTGCACATCTGATGTACAGGTAAGTCAGTACAGGAGTGGTCTGTGGAGAAATTCACAAATCCTCATCAGTTGAAAGAAGAATGTAAGACAGTGTATAGTTTGCTTGTTTTTAACATATCTATATATCACATGAGTCTATAAAGGTTATGATAAAACTTAGAAGAAACACAGGCATACAATGATGAACTTTCCAGTTACTTTCTGAAAGTTGACCAGATGTATTCAGCAGGAGCAGCTCTACCTCCTGTACTGTGTGAGAGCAGCCTGCCTTCTGGGCTTCCTGCACGTGCAACAGGAGTGCCCATGTATAAAATAAAAGCAAATTTCATAGCCAGGCCATACCTCTTGGGTTTCCGCCATAGACTTCTGCATGCATGTTTTTATTTAAGAAGAGAAATCAAAGTGGAGAGTGAGAGGCTCCAGTGTGCACTGGTGTGCTGGGGAAGTCAAGAGATGATGGTTAACTCTTCAGTTTAGCACATAGCAGCCATCACACACCACTCCTGTTTGTATGGAAAGTATTCATAAGCCTTTCTACAATATGCAGCTGTCCTGCTTGAGCCTTGCACTGAGGAAATTAGGGTATAGTTGTTTTCATTCTACCAGTGAAGGGATTAAAATTCAGAGATTATGAGCAGCCCAGAGGGAACCTAGAACCCAAGACCCTTAATTTAGTCAAGAACTTTCTACCATGATCTGTAGATTCTAGAATCTGTTTGTGGCCACTAGGTGGTGATAACTTGTTAAGAGAACATATTGATATAATTTAGGTTCAATTTTGATCCAGGATGTATAGAACCTGACTCCTACCAGAATTGTGATACTATAAGTGCATGATCAAAATTTCACAGTATGGTGGAGGATGTACTTACAGGATCACATGTATGTCACATGGATGACCTATATACTCACCATGAATGGCACAATTAAATAATTATGGTCCAGTCATACAACTGCATATTATGTAGCCATAAATTTACCATCTACACATAGCAGTCACTCAATTAGTATTCATCAAATTGTGAATTTAGATCCTTCATAGGTTTCATAATCCCACGCAAGACACTCAAGAAGTTGTGGTTCGGATCCACAGGAGATAAAGCAGGGTACAATGTGGAGGGTATTCAACTGTTAAAACAAAATTTAAAAACCTACTGAGTACTAAGAATCTCAGTATTGGTTTCCTTTATTTGCTTTATCTATGGAGGAAACACATTACAGAATGACTTGTAATTACTATGTTAACATTATAATAGGATTTAAAATAGAGGATTTTAAAGATAATTAAAACAGGGGCATTTGGAATCCATAGGATGCAGCCTAGCAACACAATTTTCTGAACCCCCAAGCCCCCTCTGGGCAAACATATGGAATGATAATATTGATTATGCTATACAAGTGCAAATAGATATATTTTTGCTAATTAAAAAGAACTCAGGATTCTTTTAGCAACACTTCCCAGGCCTCCAAAGGCTTAGTTGGGACTGTTGTCCTAGCACTTGTCTGTGGAAGAGTGGAAATATCATAACTTGCAAGCTTTGTAGGATGAAATACAGAGATAGACACGGTAACTGTGAGGTGTCTCTTCCCAGAACATTTGAGCCTTTTCTAACATTCGAAGAATTCTAGAGTGCCACGTAAATGCACATTTGAGCCTTTTCTAACATACGAAGAATTCTAGAGTGCCACGTAAATGCACATTTGAGCCTTTTCTAACATTCGAAGAATTCTAGAGTGCCACGTAAATGAACATTTGAGCCTTTTCTAACATTCGAAGAATTCTANAGTGCCACGTAAATGAACATTTGAGCCTTTTCTAACATTCGAAGAATTCTAGAGTGCCACGTAAATGCACATTTGAGCCTTTTCTAACATTCGAAGAATTCTAGAGTGCCATGTAAATGAAAGAGGGACTGGGATTTTTATTACTTTAAACAAAAATCTGTTCCCTTGATAGCAAACTTCATTATTTTGTCCTTAGGAATTTGCTTTGAGATAGAACATGTTAATTTTCCCAGTATAGAGTCTTTTATAGATTGTTTCTGTTTTATTTTATACAAAGAGTTCATAAAGCCAAGTTTATTATTTTTAACATGTTTTATTCAGCTTGTTAATCTTAAGTATATGTTAAATTGTTACCTCTTACTACTTTAAATACTTCACTAGCAACTATAAATGCCCACTATAACCATTACCTACAATGAATTTACTATTTTCTATTTACCTACTGAATAGTATATTGTGGGCTGGAACTTAGACTCCTAGATGGAAAATTGACTCAAATAACTGGTCCTTTGTGTTCAGTTTCTTCTTTGAGAGAAAATATACAAAGTTCCTTTTCACAGTGCCCCATGCTAAAGGTGACAGTGTTGTCAAAACCAGCAAGTAGGGAACTATGATGACCTCACTGCACTGTAAATGGGCTAGGGACTTTTCAATCTGTGCACATTCTCCATTGTGAGATATAGAAACACGTTCTCCACTATGAGATATAGAAATGTGTTCTCCATTGTGAGATATAAAAACACATTCTCCATTGTGAGATAGAGAAACACGTTCTCCATTGTAAGATATAGAAACACATTCTCCATTGTGAGATAGATATAGAAACGTGGGATAAAAGCTTAGAGAAAAACTTTTGTGCTTTCTTTTCTTTTTCTTCTCCCCTCTTGTCCCACCCCCACCTCTCCCCTCTGTCATACTTGTTCTTTTTTTTTCTTTCTCAGGCTAGTCTTATCAAAGGACACTGAAGCCACATAAGCTCACTAGATTTCCTACTTAATAAAAATGAACTGTCAAAGGTGACTAATGTGTAAAGTTTTATGGTTTTACAGTCATTTTAAAACATATTTTGGCCTATTTGTTTGCTCTAGTATACTTTATTTTTATGATCTTTATCTTAGGCTCAAGATTATCTTTTAATGAATTAATAAGTTGGATTTAAAAATATTGTTTTTTCTGGTATGGTTAGATGTTCTTCCTTGTTTGAGTCGAGCTGCCACCAGTGACCATGCCTCTCTAAGTTCAACTTTAAGATACTCTCTGATTAAACACAAAAATTTGGTTTCCTCATCAG
Organism: Mus pahari; assembly: GCF_900095145.1. Classification (NCBI taxonomy): domain Eukaryota; kingdom Metazoa; phylum Chordata; class Mammalia; order Rodentia; family Muridae; genus Mus; species Mus pahari. Next base: position 158,103,016 of record NC_034594.1, on the reverse strand, counting down.
ACTAGCTGTCCTTGAAATGATCATGTACAGTGTTTGAGGAAATATAGTTCAAGGTCTTGAGTTTCTCAGGAAAGAACAGCTCTGTAACCTTGGTGAATATCAATAGCAGACAGATCCTTCTTAAGTCACTGCCATATTTGCATGTAACCCATAATGCCCAGTGTGGAATTGCTCACCACATCAGCTGAGGTCCCAAATATGCAACTCAGGACAGAAGAGCATTTCAGATCAGACATATGCAATGAGATTTTCTAGTGTCCAGGACTGAGTCTCTCTTCTCTTCTCTTCTCTTCTCTTCTCTTCTCTTCTCTTCTCTTCTCTTCTCTTCTCTTCTCTTCTCTTCTCTTCTCTTCAATTCTCTTCTCTTCTC
>NC_034594.1:158076384-158101446 GCF_900095145.1 Mus pahari | reverse complement strand
TCCAGAAACTGCAGGTCCTAATTGTATTGGAAAGATATTTAAACATAGCATAGGCTTGTTCTCTCTCTCTCTCTCTCTCTCTCTCTCTCTCTCTCTCTCTCTCTCTCTCTCTCTCTCTCTCACCACAGAATCCCTTTTAGAGGCATTCCTTGTGGTTAACAGTGTGTTTGCCTTTACAATGTATATAACTGGATAAGAGACAAAGGAGGAGCAAGAAGAATGGGTATTCCCGGCATCAATCCATTAGGACAGGATAGCTGTAATTCTCCCCTGAGACATATTGATTCTTATTCCCCAGCAAAGAATGGATTTGTATAGTTATGAGATATGTAAACTTTGAAAGCCTTTGAAGATTCAAGTTTTGCTGCTGACCTACCACATACTGCAGTTCAGAAACCTGATGGAAACTAGTGTGTTTTCAGCAAATGAAAATGAAAATTTGGCTTAGCTACTATGTAGCTACTGCATAGAGACTTCAGAAGAAAGAGGCCTGAAGCTAGAACCACAGCAAAGTCGTATGAAATAGTCAGTCTGAGATTCCACTCTGCATACATGCATGTCCAACTGCTGGAGATGCTGATCTTGTCTCTACTGAGTTCTATATGTCCAAAGCAGACACATGGACGACACATCATTGTACAGACACACAGCTATAGTCCACTAGTTCTTACATCTGGGAAGGATCACACGTAGAGGTAAGCTACACTTAAGTGTCTTAAGATGTGCTCATTCCCTTTTCCTGCACTAAGCTGTTCCAGAACCTTCCCCTGTCGTCTTGTATCTGAGGACGATGCTGGGTCTATCACCCTTTAATGGGTCTCTTGTCCACGTTGCTCTAGTCACTAAACCTCTAGGTTGTAGTGCTACCAGTAAGCCCCTGTCATTTCTCTCTGGAGAAATAAAATTACGGGCACAATTCTCATTCTTATCATGCATGATTATTTACAAATTGTGCCTTTTAGGACAAATCTAAACCTTGCCATCTGCTAGCCTAATTAATATCAGTTGCCCTTCCCAGAGGAAGAAAATAGTCAAAGGCGAAGTGAGCATATATTGGCTCTGTCAAAGTGATCTGCATCCCAGAAGTCTTTATACCTAATATAAAGGACATACATTTAAGCAGACCACGTGTGCTATAGGATGTTTGGTTACATTGTGAACCCCAAGACTGTGAACTGGAAAAAACTTGTTTCTATTTATGGGTGGCTCAGCCCTTAGCATACACCTTTAATCACAAACAATGAAGGTAAAGTTAGTTTGTAGAAGGAACCACTATGTTGAAAAGTGATGTCTAATTGAGTGGCAGACAAAGAGACGAACCAGAGAAAGATTTAACAGAATAGGATATGCCCAACTCTTACAAGACAAGAAAGGAAAGGGAAGCTACTCTACTTAAGGGGTAATACAGAGAGGGGAGAAGGCAGTTTACTAAGAGACTTGTAGAGACCAGTAGAGAGAGAGAGAACAAACACAACACAAGGAAGACAGAAGGAGCTAGAAGATGAGAATGGATTGCCAGAGTTAGTTGGTACCCAAGCAAAGCAAAAAGAGGCCAAAGAGAAGCCAGATTGAATCAGTCAGCTTAGAAGTTTGAACCAGAATGGCTGAGTTGAACCAGCCAGCCAGAGGTCAGAAAGAACAAGAAAGAGTGAGCTTATTCAGCAGTAAGTCTCAGAGGCTGTAAACACTCTAAACCTAACTAAGATTGTATAGAAGCTAGAAGCTTCCAGGACTAGGACTAAGTTAGCAGATGGAGGCAGTAAGCCTTAGAGAGAACAGTTGCTTCAGGCGAATAAAAGGTACTTTTACATACCTGTTTCCTCAGGCCTCAGGCTTCTTGATGTAGAGAGGGAGTATCTTATAAATTAGTACTCAATGGTCTCTGACGGGTTTCAGATGGCACTCTGTTATGTGAGGTAGAGCAGTAGCCTGAAGTTTAAGGGACACATAGGTGTTTGTGTCTTAATTTGCCTATTTCTAGTCACTAGTGCAGTTTTCTGCATTTAAAAAGACTGAGGCAGGAGAAGCATGAGTTTGAAGGTGTAGTCACCAGGGGATGGGAAGAGATACGGAGAAGCAGACGGTATGCCCTCCTTAGAGGGACTGCATCCCTAGGCTGGCGGTGGGATTCCAGGTCTCAAGTGTCCACTCCAGGCCCAGGCATGCTCTCTGACACCCTGTCCCCATCTTTTCGCTTGAGGATCAGAGTGCAGCTCTCAGCTACTTCTCCAGCACCATGTTTGTCTGCCACCATGATGCCCACCTTGATGGAATCAGACTAACCCTGTGAAACTGTAAACAAGCCCCAATTAAATGCTTTTTTTTTTTTTTTTTTAATAAGAGTTGCCGTGGCCATGATATCTCTTCAGCCTAAGATGGAGACTGAAGTTCTTTTTAGGAGTATATTTCCTTCATATCTCCAGAGTCTTTAAAACGCTTGTGAACGATTGGTAGTGACCTGTTTTATCACGAAGTACCTTGGGACCATGTGTGTGTGCCCCTCATCTTCTGACAAGCGCGTGTATTGCTTCTTCCTGTAGGGGGATTTTCAATGGGAGGTTGCATGGCGATGCATTTAGCTTACAGAAATCACCCAGATGTGGCAGGAGTGTTTGTTCTTTCTGGTTTTCTGAATAAAGCGTCTGCTATTTACCAGGTAAGTGCCAGATTTAAGTAACAACTAAGCAAATTGACATGAAATATCAACACAATGAAACTAAAATTAAGTTGATAATTAAGCAATAAAATGTGGTGCCTACTTGATACAGATTAATAGTTCCTGGAGTTCATGTCGAGTCCAGGAGGCCTCTGTGTTCCGCAAGTACTCCATGAAAAGGTCAGTTAGTGAGGAAGGATATGTTTAGTATTATATATAAAGCATCCTTTATACCAAACAAGAATGTAGAAGACTATAGTTGCACTTGCTTGTTATGAGTCTACTCAAAAATCAATTGGAAAGCTAGCACTTTGGTGTTACAGCTTCATGACCAGAAGTTGAACAGGGAAGTAGAATGTGGCTTTTCTCTTCAATTATGCCTCTTAGCTCTGTACTTCTTCCTCTTAGTCTCCCCACGAAGAAGTGTGTCTTTGCATTTCTGTCTGGTTCTTGAGGGAATGCTTCACTGGCTTTTGAAGAGTCCTCAGTGGTGGAAACACAGAGCACATACCCACACATCCCTCACAAGAGGCCTGCTCACTGGCATACGATGCACACCTCACTCTGAACCACCTCCACACCCTCTTCCTCTGCATACTGGAACTGTGGTGAATGAGGTATGGTCTTCTCTGATTGACTGCCTAACTGGGTTGTCTCACATCTTCCTTTAGGATCTTCAGCAAGGTGGCCGCGTGCTCCCTGAGCTCTTCCAGTGTCATGGCTCTGCAGATGAGCTAGTTCTGCATGCTTGGGGCGAAGAGACAAACTCAAAACTGAAATCTCTAGGAGTGAGCACAACGTTTCACAGTCTTCCAAAACTTAACCATGAGCTCAACAAAACCGAGCTAGAGAAGCTAAAGTCATGGATTCTCACGAGGCTGCCAGGAGAGACAGCTGGGCAGAGTGCATGACTCCTGACCAGTATATTGATCTTACATTTAACATTTTTTTCTTATTTGATCCTCACAAAAATTAAGGTTTTTGAAACATCCAGTACCCCTACATTATACAAATAAAATTGCATATCTGTCTATTTTCATTTAACAAGATTGCTTTGTAAATCATCGTGTAGCAAATGTCAACTGTTCCTTTTGTCACTGCACAGGTGCCATTGAGGGGGCACACTGGAATGTGCTTGTCCATGCACCACAGATTTGGGTGACTTCCTGTGTGAGGCTGTCATAAGTAAGGCTGCTATGAGGTGCAAACATTCACCCTACGGTGGAGAGCTAGGTGACAGTGTTGTCGCATCAAACAGCCCAGCTCTTCTTCAATGTGGCTTTAGCACCTTCCATTCCAGTCAGCAGTGTGGTGGCCCCTGATGCCCGTTCTGCACCCGACTTTCATCTTGTCTATTCTGGTGGCTGTGTAATGTTCATGTAGCATTTGATTTCCACTTTCTTGGTGCCAATGATGTGATACAAAATCCTACACTAAAGGGTTTTCCTAGATTTGTGAAAATCAGTTTGCCCTCCCCAATCTGTTTGTTGGTTATCTTTGTGAAAGTTATTCACTGCCAAGATAATGACAAATAAATTATGAATAAATAATTTACTGACTTGCAGACTTACTAAAATGTCTAGTTCCATAACGAGTAATTTAGTCTTATTACAGGTGGAATTAATTTAGATCAATAGCTGTGCATTGTGTTTTAGATAACTACTAATAAACATATAAGGATGTTTTAAGTATTTTAAAATAAGTGTATAATAATAGATCTTTTGTAGTTTTTACACATGTGTATTATTAATTTCTTATAAACCTCACTGCACCTCTTCCGACTGATCCACTTACCCTTCTGCTTTCACTTTATATATATATGTATGTATGTATGTATGTATGTATGTATGTGTGTGTGCGCTCTGCATGTGAGAGAACCCATGACAATGTGACACCGATCTTTTCCCCGTCTCCTTCTCCTCTCCAGTTCTCCCTTTCCCTCTGGATCTCCCCCCCCCCCACAACTCCTTTTCTGTTTTCACATTAATCTGTATATAAGCCTAGATTCTTTTTTTTTTTTTTAAGATTTATTTATTATATGTAAGTACACTGTAGCTGTCTTCAGACACTCCAGAAGAGGGCGTTGGATCTTGTTACGGATGGTTATGAGCCACCATGTGGTTGCTGGGATTTGAACTCAGGACCTTTGGAAGAGCAGTCGGGTGCTCTTACCCACTGAGCCATCTCACCAGCCCATAAGCCTAGATTCTTCATACAAGAGAACTTGTGATAGTTCTTCTTTGCCCATCATGCCCATGACATTTAACTTTTGATCACTTTACTGGAAATTAATAAAATTCCTTTTTACATCTGTATAATATACCAAATTCTCTTTATCCTTCATCCATCAAGACTTTGCACTGGCTCTGGCTATGAACTACTGTGCATAGTGCTGTGGTGTGCACGGATGTGCAGGGAAGTGCATGAATGTGCACTAATGTGTACTGATGTGCAGCTATTCCTGTCAGTGATTTAGATTCCCTCAGGCATATGGCCAGGAATGGTTTTCCTGGAGCATATGGTAGCTCTATGATTAGGTCATGAGGAGGCTCTGTATTGATCTCCATAGTGGCTGAAGTAGTTTATGTTCCACCTAGCAGTATTTACATCCTTGTCTGCACTGATTATTTCTTTATTTTTTTATTGCACCATTCTTACTTGGGTGAGATGGAATCTCAGTGTTATTGTGATTATGATGTAGCTTTTGCATCTAGAAGGGTTGGTGATGGGGAATTCAAGGGTTTTTAATGGGTTTTTACCAGTTCCGTTTGATAAACAGGTCTTTTGAATCCTTTTCTCTTCACTAGTCACTGAAGGTGAGCTGGATTTTTCCAGCAGGACAATGGGATAGAATCACAGTTCTTCTGGGGTCAGGTATTCCAGCTCAACCCAACAGGAAATAGTTAGATAGATAGGTAGATAGATAGATAGATAGATAGATAGATAGATAGATAGATAGATAGATAGATAAGTGAGTAAATAAATAAATAACTTCATTTCAAACGTTGGAGTACCTGCTACCAAAGGGAATTAGAGTCCAATTTCTCTTCTTATGGGGTACCTCTGATTGGAAACTTCCTCCCTTTGCCAGGTTGATAACTTTCTCAGTTACAGAGTGTCTTGGTCAGGGTTTCTATTCCTGCACAAACATCATTACCAAGAAGCAAGTTGGGGAGGAAAGGGTTTATTCGGCTTACATTTCCATACTGCTGTTGATCACCAAAGGATGCAGGACTGGAACTCAAGCAGGACAGAAAGCAGAAGCTGATGCAGAGGCCATGGTGGGATGTTCTTTACTGGCTTGCCTTCCCTAGCTTGCTCAGCCTGCTTTCTTATAGAATCCAAGACTACCAGCCCAGAGATGGTCCCACCCACAAGGGGCCTCTCCCCCTTGACCACTAATTGAGAAAATGCCTTACAGCTGATCTCATGGAGGCATTTCCCCAACTAAAGCTCCTTTATGGTAACTCCAGCTGTGTCAAGTTGACACAAAGCTAGCCAGTACACAAGAGTTTTGTGTTCAAGGACTCATTGAAGATGCGAGAGGTCTCACCCCTTTGCTATCCCTAGGTCCTCTCAACATCATTTTGGCTTCTTACACACATTCGTTGTAGAGGCTTGTAAAACCATGGCAGCATTTCTAGCTTTACCTGTAGAAGCCAAAGCAGTAACAGTAAAGCCACACAGGCATACCTATCCTCTTCTCTCCCTGACTGGGAAACCAGCCTCCACACTAGCAATTAAATATGGGTATACTGTCACCCCATGGAACTATGGAACAAATACCTGTACCCAGCAAGCCCCCCAAAATGATAGTCCCTCCTTCCCAACATTCCCTTGCTTACTAACAGTTGTAAGTTGTTTCTGTCCCTTGTGGTCGCCAATTACCTTTCTCCTTCAGAGAGCTAAGTTCAGAGAGAGGAGAGGGACAGATTAGGAGCAGAGAACACTGGAGCAGTTCCATGCAGAAAGCACACCACACTTCCATTCTGAGTGTGGCTCAGCAGCTTAAAAGAACTATTCATGTCTGGGAGAGGAGTTCCCCTTACTTTTCAGAGGATAAGCTTCATTCCCACTGTGAGCTCGACAGAGTAATATTAGCGTGGTGATTTAAATAAAAGTGGACCCCATAGGCACATAGGGAGGGAAACTACTAGGAGGTGTAGCCTTGCTGGAGTAGAGGTGACCTTGTTGGAAGAAGTGTGTCTCAGTCACTTCCTGCTGCCCCTCAGCTCCTTCTCCAGCACCATGTCTGCCTGCACACTGCCATGCATTCCTGCCATCATGATAATGGACTGAACCTCTGAAACTGTAAACCAGTCCAATTAAATGATTTCCTTTTAAGAGTAGCTGAGGTCATGGTTTCTCTTCACAGCAATGAAACCCTGACTAAGACAGTCATATCATTTGTGCTTTCTCATGACAGTCCATCTCAGAACTTTCTCTGAAAAGACCAAAGTTCTTAGGAAACAGTCAAGGCTGTTATAACAGAAACCTGACAAAGATGTTAAGCATCGTGTACCATCTTCGAATGATCTCTGGTTGGAATGAGGGGTGACAGAAGGGACATAGTTTCAGAGTCCTACAAGGTTCTATGTAGGGCACAGTAGAATTAAAAACACTCTGACCCAGCTCTGACCCCTGCACATCACAGTGACAGCTGGCCTGGCACACTATGCTCACCGGCATACTAGAGTGGCGTGAACGTCATGTTAAAAACCAAACAATTTCTCACCGGTTTTAAGCCCTGTTCCACGAGATGGAATTCATACCTGATACTGTTAAGTGTGCCACAAACCCATAGCTCACAAGATCACAGGCCCTAGGCAAGAACTGAATACCATTCATTAATCTATTGAGTGGACACAGCAGTAAACCAGTCCCTAAGTTCTTATCTTTAGTCCCCTGGTTACATGAATCTCTCAATCCTCACTGAAGATTGTTTTGGTAGTAGCTGTTTGGAGAGGTTTGAAGAACAAATGTCTCCCATGGTCTCAAGCATTTGAACACTTGGTCCCCAGGTGGGGCACAGTTTGTGGTGGTTTATGTAATGCTGGTGGGGCTACCTCACTGGGAGCAGGCTTTGAGATTAAAGGCCTCAGGTCACATTCAGTTCACCAGCTCTGGTTTGAAGAGGTAAGCTTTTCACTTTCCATTCTTGCTCCGGTGCCTGCCACTTGTTGCTGTAATTCCCCAACAAGATGGGCTCTTCAGTAACTGTAAGTTGAAATATACTTTTTCTTTTATAAGTTACTTTTGGTAGTGGTGATTTATTACAGCAACAGAAAAGTAATTAATGGTGATGAATGCAGAGAGCCTTAGCTGGCCAGAGAATAAGAGACTGTTGAGTTCTCAGCTCTATGTATATCATAACTTGATGGGGTCCAGCCCTGCTTCACAGGGTTACCTGATACAGACAGCAAGGGTAGTGTTGGTAATTGGGGAAGGGAGGGATTTACTTTTGGTAATATATTTCTTCTTTAACTTTTTACTATTCTATTGCTTCTGACAATTTAACTCCATTAACTTTTTCTTTATTTCTTTGCTATTCTATGACCAAAGGCTTCTGGCTTCTGGCAATATACATTCTGATAGCAGGAGATTACGAAAAAAGACTTAGATATCTGGGCTCTTTTCCCTGTGGCTCAAGGGCTCCTCACTGGAAGGGCAAAAGGTTCAGAGTTCATTAACTCTTTGTGAGCTGGAGAGAAGAGAAATGGAAGCAAAGAAGAGAGTCAGGCACACACACACACACACACACACACACACACACACACACAGACTCTGTCTGACAGGGCCTGATCAATTTCATAAGTCCACATGCATACTTATATACATACACATATACCTACATACTTATGCATGTATATATATAGACAGACAGACATATACATAAATACATTTGATAGATGGAAGAGGCCCCAAAGCCACACTTCATTTCTTCTTTCTTGCAATTTATACCTTCTTAGACAAAAGTTCTTTATCAAATTACCTCATAGATAAAATGTTTCATAAAAGGGGGAGTTACAGAAAGATGTTGATAGTAAGTTCAAAGCAGCATTTCTTTCTAAAGGCTCATTATAAGTTTAAAGCAACATTTCACTTCACATGGCCTTGCTTTTTCATAGTACATAACTTGTGCTTTTGTCCTTGGACCTGACCTAAAATAAATGTTATTCCCTGATCACAAATTTATCCCAAGCCTATTTCTCCCCTTAGTGACATTTATGAAAGTTCATTGTATTTCCTATTATGCAGCCTTTACTTAATATTCTTTGAGGAGAGGGCAGATTCTATTCTTGATTCTAACTTTATTATACCTTTCTAGCAAAACAACTAAAACCATCTCCTTAAAATTTCTTCCTAAACTTGTTTGACTCAAATCAGGAATGCTATAAGGTTTATCTAAATGGCATTAATTTATGAAAGTCCATCTTCATGTTAATCTGGAGGAAATCATTAGAATCCTGGAATCATTAGATTATGTAATAGTGGCAGGAAAGGCAGTTCAGCAGCAAGCAATGCTGGGATGAAATCTCTGAGGACCTTGCATCTTAGAGCACGCCCATCACAGCCATATAAAACAATCTCCAGAAAACACAGTTACCACAGCCTTTCCTCGATAGCTTCTGACTAGAGCTATCCCCACAAGGCTCAGGGATCATGTTAGAAGATGAAGAGGAAAGACTGTAAGATCCAAAAGTGGGGATCTGCAGTGCAGTGGTATTTGCTAGATATGAAAGGACCATTGTACACAAACTCATAGTCAAGCATTCCTAAAACCTAGCCAGCAAAAAGCCCAACACGAATGGGGTGGGTTTCACAGAACCCCACCCCTAGATGGGGAGATGTTAGCAAGTGAGAGTTGTTGGGAATGAAGCTTTCTTCATGGATGCAGCCCCTGAGTGGCTAACTGTGCTCTAGGTGCATCCTACATCCATGCACATACAGAATGCATCTGTGCCAGGACCTAATTTTAAAATAAGAGTACACGCTGTTAGGAGGAGAAAGTCATGAAGGGAATAGACAGGAAGAAATTGGGGACATATATGGTCAAAACATATTATATGTAGGTATGAAATTCTAAAGCTTTAAAAAATTATTGTGTTTTCATTTTCAGTCTCCCCAAACCAAACCCCAATTTTCCTAGTCAGTCATTCACATGTCCAGCTGAGAAGAAAGATACAGTTGGTGTTCTAGCTACCTGACATGTTACGTCTAGAAGTTTTTGGCATGCTTTCTTTTACTGGTGGACTTGTTGAAATTGAAACTCTGGGAAGGATGCTTTCAGGAGGCATGGAGCCTCCTTGGATCTCAGGTATCCTTCCATGCTCTTATTATGTGACAAGAATGGTAGGGGTGTTCCACAGAAAGCTATAACAGACAGGAGCAAGTAAACAGCCCTCTTTAATATTTTCAAGAGCAATAAACCTGTTGTAAGTCAAAAAGGAACTTTTTTAAAAAACAGCAAATGGAAAATCTATTAATTTCAAATAGTAGCCAACACGACTGTTTTAGCATCTTAATGATGCTATGAAATGTCAAGTGTGTTTTAGAGCAACTGGGTAAGAATGTCTTACTTCTGCCATAAAAGCCAAAAGTGTTTTATTTCTGGGAGGGAATTCAGGGATTATCATTTTACACATGTGGAGACTTGAAGTACAAAGAAGTGTAGTGGACACCCATGGTCCTGAACATGCGGGGCCCACACATAGTTCCCCTGAACATACAGGACCCACACATAGTTCCCCTGAGCAGTACTCTTTGGCTATGCGACCTACCATGATGGAAAGCATAGCTAAAACTTCATGTGAAATCAAGACTTTCTATGGTTGGGGCTATTTCTCTTCCCTTCTATATATTTTATACTCATAGCTTTGAGAATCCATGATTTTTGCTGGCTTGCTTAAAGGATGAGTTGCATTGGTCTCCAGGTGCCCCAGTGTAATCAGAGCAGTTTCAATCCCTGTTTACAGTCCTTGTAGATATTTGTATATAAAGGTATTCTTAAATCTTATTCCTCATTTTTCTTAGAGTTGCGATTTCTGAACTCCAGCAGGTCTGTAGAGACTGAAATAAAACAGTCAGCAGTCCAGATTTGTTGCTTTAGTGGGTTGCCTGGAAGCATCTTTCTCTTTTGAGATGCTGCCACCGCCTTTTCATGATCACATCTCTATACCCCCTACTATACCTTCTCTCAATTCTGGTCTTCACTGAGACCTTTTCTTGTGACCTCTAAGCTCTACTCATTGTCCCCATAATTTTGCTTCCCGTGTCCTGGGTCCAGTGGTCCCTTTGTCTCTGCTCTCTCTCTCTCCTCCCTTTTATTTGGTCTATAGCATGCCATCGAAGCTAGTGGCTTGTGCCACACCTAACAAGTTTTGCACACTACCAGTCTGTTCTACCTTTGTAAAAGCATTCATATTCTTTGTGGAAACCTTTCACCATCTGACCCTTGTCCTTTTCAGACTCCCCTGTCATAACACAGGCCCACAGTAACTCTCCTCTTCCTCCCTGACCCCAGCCTTCTCTCTCCCTACTAAGAAATGTCAAACCCCTTACAGTTTTGCCTATAGCATATTATATCTTCTGACTGGAATGTCATCATCTCCTCCAAGTGACAGAACTCATATATTTCAGACACAGATATTGATAACCTCTTGTTTTGAGCAGAAATGTCAAGTTCCTTTTTGTTCTGTATTTATCTTTGACATATCAATCTGCATCCACTCCAAATTGTGTTGGAGGGCAAGAATTGTATTCTTAGTGCCTGCATAGTGACTATCACACACTAGACATGCAGTCATGGGTGATGTCAGCATTATTAATCCACTATGATAACTTGAGCACTGGATTTATTTGATTGTCCATTAGACTTTCTTTCATAAGAACTAGGGATACAATCCTAATTTTTTGGTTATAGTTTATTTTTGTGCAGGCATCACTGTGCAGCCAAGTACAGAATTTATAACTCTGCTTCCATCTTATTCCAGGTAAACACAGACTATCAATCGAAATGTTTTCTTTGAAGGATGCTGCTAGGTATAATCCGTTCAGTAGCTACTACCGATCAAATGGAGTTTGAAGCTGATGTGAAACTTTGGGGGGTGGCATGTTATCATAAATCAGAGTAAATATGGAATTACCCCCAACTTTTGTCCAGAATTGTTGTTAAAAACCCTGAGATGCATGCAGTGACATTTTGAACAATGCCTGTGTACATCAATAATTAACAGCCAGTTGCTTTAAGAGTTTATTAGTAATTTAGCTATAATTCCTAAGTTATTTACTTAAATAATTAGTTAAAAGTTAATTCATATGTTATCAAGTGTTTATTATCCAATGTTTATTGTTCATTTTTTCTATTCAAATTATAGGGTTATTGATTTCCATTCCACTTTTTGTGGTTGCTGTAAGAAAAAAATAGAATGAGACCATCTAGTTCAGGAAATTACCATACTAGGAATTGTTGCATTCTGCACCAGGACTGTCATTTTACACCTGTTCTGGGCCTGGGTCCCCAGCAGGTGTGTAAGACACTAGTCATGGCAACCAAACATGGCTCCTACTCCGATGCTGCAAACAAACAATACAAGAACTGCTAACAATATGGGAAGGGGACATTTCCTGTTCTCCTGGTATTCTACAGCTTTCATTCTGAGAAAATGTGAAGAGAAACCAAGTGTTCTTAGATGTTCTCAACCTGCTTTTCTAAATAGGAGTGTACATGATTCCATAATATGTACCCAGTATACACCCATATGATGAACATAAATTGAGAGAGCTATAGAACTGAATCTGTGGTGAGTATATACAAAAGAAACCAGCAAACTAAGTAATAAGTCACATTTTAAAATATTGTCCAAGCTTCTCTCTCTATACCTGACTGTCCTTGAAGTTTAAAGCCTCCTGTTTAAGTCTTCTTAATGCTAGGATTACAGGTTTAGAGCATGACACCTAGATAAATGAGATAGCTATTAATTACAAGGAGTTCAAGCTACATAGTTGAGAAACACTAACCTTAAAAGACTACATATTGCAAGTCTTTATATAGTTTGCATATAGACAGTAATATCAACAGTATTCACAGAAAAAAAATATACACAAAACTAGCCCTTGACTTGTAATGTTGTTGTAGTAGTCCCAGTAAAGTAGAAAGAGAGAGAAAAGAGAAGTTCAGGGAAGAGAAGCACATGTATGTGGTAATGATAGGTAAAGGAGAGACCAGGTACTGTCTTAGTTAGGGTTTCAATTGCTATGAAGAGACACCATGGCCAAGACAACTCTTAATAAAGGATAACACTTAATTAAGGCTGGCTTACACTTTCAAAGGTTTAATCCATTTTTAAAGGTTTAGTCCATTATCATCATGGTAGTAAACATGGCACCATGCAGGTAGACATGAGTTCCACATCTTGATGCCAAAGCAGTAGGAAAAGACTAGATTCCACACTGGGAAGAGCTTGACCATAGAAGACCTCAAAGCCCACCTCCACAGTTACACCTCCTCCATCAAGGTTGTACCTACTCCAACAAGGCCACACATCCCAATATTGTCATTCCCTAATGGCCAAGCATTTAAACACATGAATCTATGGGGGCTATCCCCGTGCAGACCACCACAGATACTAAAAAGGTAAATCCATTCTCCCTCCCTGAGAAAGTGATGTATCCTAGCACTGTGAAGCCAGAGCACATATTTTAATTTTTTTTTCCATAGAGTTGCATAGGTAAATACCGACTGTCCTGTAGTTGTCCTGTTGCTGTGATAAAACTCTGTGACTAAAAGTGACTTATGGAAGAAACACTTCATTTTGGCTTATGACCCTCGGGGAATAGACATCTACCTCAGTAGGTGTCATGGCAGCAAGTGGCCGACATGGCCCAGGAGTAGGAAGTTGAGAGTCTGTATCTTCAACAGCAAAGATGAAGCAGAAGTTAACTGTAAGTCGGATTGGCCCACAACTCCCGAAGCCTGCTTTCAAGCGGTATACTTTCTCCCGGAGGTCTACCAGTCTGAACCTCTCCAGAGAGCGCTGCCGACTGTGGACCACACTCACTTACCTAAGCCGATGGCAGACGTTTCTCATTCAAACCACGCCATCAGCTCACGGGTAATGCGGGCAAACTGTGGAGCACAGCATCGGCCACGGTGAGTATTTTAACATGAAAATTTAAATAAATGTTACATTTACCTAATACATTATTTTGTACATTCTTGAATGTAAAGACACATTTAATTAAAATGTAATTAAGTCATGTGTGAGAGCATTTTGTGGTTGCTAGAATAAATACATGAATCACATCAGAACTTTAGGTCATGCTGGTGGTCATACTTCATTGTTTCAGAGAAATCTGTTTCATGCTTGGTGGCTTTCATTTCTGGTTTATAACTTTATCTGTGCCTTTAGATAATCTATCAGGTTTACCCTTGTGGACTACCCTGAACTATTTTGTACACAGTCCATTTTGAAAGCTATGACTCTATCATTCCCTTACTTAACTAAGATGTTCCTATTGCCATTGACCGACTTGCTGAATCTAATTCACTAACCAAAAAATATTGGTTCAACTAGTCTTATATTCCCACAACTAATAATGCTTCCAATCATATCTAAAAGTAAGATATGAATAAGTACTTATGAGTTTAATTCATGACCTCAGTGGCTGTAATTATAGCTAAAGTTTAGCAGAAACTCTTTAATTAGCAAATGTAATAATATTCCTTTGAATGGGCCTCCTTTGACTCTATTTAGTGCCTCAGTTTATCTAGGAGCTAGACATATTTTTAAGTGTACATTTGCTTAGTTTAAATGCCCATGCATTTTTATAATTATGGTAGGAAGGTATTTTTACAAACTGAAGTTATAACTGGAAAACTGAATTCTATAGGTGAAGGTACCCACCCTGAAGCCAGACTCAGCCACCCCAGAGAATAGTCTCTGGTTCAAAAGTCAGTTTTAGGTGGCTTTGAAAAATATTTGTCAGAATTCAAGTACATAAATCTTTGAAAAGACCTAATAAAATGAATGACAATGACAACTTACTGTACAGGGAATGTTGAAAGAAATATAACCTTACTTTTAGAGAGTCCCTCTTGCCAGTATGTTGAAATGCTTGGAATTTTAAATAAATCATCCTCTTGAGACCCTTAATGGTCTTTCAGGGGTTGGGACTAAGTGAGTGGATATCTTGCATGCATAGGAATGATCTCCATCTGAGGAGACAGAGGAGATGACTGCATGAAATACAACAAAGGAGAGCACTGAGCACATCAGACACTGATAACTGACAAGAAGCATGAATACTCAGAGTGCAGGCAGGTAGAGATACCAAAATACGCAATATTCCCAGTCAATCTTTTGAAAATAAAAGTATTTTATATCAACAAGAGATTAGCCTGAAAGTTTGAATATATTCAAACAAATAATCATGTTACTATAAAACACATTTTACAGGCATTTATACTTTGTACATACATACATGTATATTTATATATCCACAGGTTTTAGGGACAGATGTGATTACTTGATAATAAAAGAAAAAGTTCCATTATGTCTGTATGTTCTAATTTTCTTGACAATAATCCCAAGGTTGTAATATATTAAATTGGAAATGATCACTATTTTTTTAAACATATGGCAAAATGCTCTCTAGGGAAGTACAACCAGACTGATGTTTTGTCTGCATCGATTTCTCTGTGGACTATCTGCCATGCCTTGACAAGCCTGGCACATTTCCCTTATATGGTGAACATCAATATGTATAGACAACTATTCATATGTTCCCAGAAGGACAAGGGTTACATCAAACAATTACTAATTTGGGTGTGTAATTGCTTTCTATCAAGCATGTAACTATCTTATTTTTATTATATGTTCAGTCTTTCCAGAACTAGATATTATTCTCGATTTGCCCAGGCTCTCCATGGCACACACATTGGAAAGTTGCAGAGCAGTTGGAATCCTGCACTGTTGATCAGCTTGCAAACTAATGTCGTCACTGTGGAAAGCAGCCTGACTGTTCTGCAAACAACTAAAACTAGACTTGCTTTACCATCTGGTGGTTCTGTCAGGAAGGTGTCTGAGTGAATTAAAAATAGGATCTTTGAGAAATATCTGTATACACATAGCCACATCTTTCGTGATAACCCAAATATCCAGTAGATGAATAGAAAGCAAAACATAATATTTTAGGTATATATACATATTTTTCAACTTTGAACAAGAAGGAAATTCTGACAAATCACCCAACATGGATAAAAATTGATTATGATAAGTTATTAAATCCAATTACAAAGAGACAACTACTATGGGAAACAATCGAAGTAACCGAATTCATAAGACTAGGTAACATAATGGTAGGGTAAGGTAGACAGGAGAGAGGGGGCAGTGCAGAAGGACAGAGGCAAAGACATGGGATGGGGATAAATGAGGGAAGAAGAGAGATGGGGAGAAAAGAGGGGAAAAGAGAGGAGATACATATGGACAAAAAAATCTACCCATTGAAGGACTCCCCAGGTGACCTATTTCCTCCAACTAAGACCTGACTCTAATGTCTGCACCATCTCCCAACAGCCCACTAAATTATGAACTCATTTTACCATTTTCCTCTTTGGATTGTTCAAAAATAAGTATAAGAGAGGTTTGGTTCAGTCATGGTTTGAGGGGTTATGGCTCATCATGGTCGGGAAGGCATTTGGGGGATGTTGAGCTGCTTGCGTGTTGTACCAGGAAGCAGAGAAATGGGGATGTCAGTGTTCTGTTCTTCTTCCTCCCTCTCCATTTCTCCAGTCTCAATCACCAGCTCGTAGGTTGGTGCCCCACACATTCAAGGCAGTTCTTCCCACTGCCAAGCCTCTCTAGAAACATCATTGTTGACGCATCCAGAGGTGTGTCTCATGTGTGACTCCAAATCACAGCAAGTTGACAGTGAAGATTAACCATAAAACCCATCGGTAGATTGATGAGTTAAAGCGCTCATGATATGATCACTTCCTGGAAAACCTGTCATCTTACTTTGTACTGAGGACCCATTTTCATATTGGGGAACCACCTGTCTTCAACAGACTAGCTCTGTGGGAGGTGCGGGATTTTCATATACAAACATAACAGATATTGAATTTTAATTTTCCAGTATGAAAAACGTACACTACACATATGATTACAACTACTGAACTATATACCTAAATGTTTAAGATGCTTAGATTTATGCTGTGTGTTATTTTAACACTCTTAAAAAAATAAATAGGGGAATACAGTACTGCCCACTTTCAAGAGTGAAGAAATGCTTTCAGTGGAATGATGATCCCTTCATGAATGTCCTGCCACACAGAAGAGAGGAGAGACCAGGGCAGCAAATAGAACAATAGGAGGATGGTGGCTGTTTGGGTAAACATTTACACTAGTTTAGAACTGAACTATTTCCCTATTAAGTCCCCAGATTCTTTCTTATGTGAAGACAATATATTAACTTTTAAGATTAGTTTGAGTGGGGTGGGGATGGCTCAGTCAGTAAACAGGTTACCTTGCAAGTACTAGGACTTAAGTTCAAACCTCCAGAACATATATTTGAAATGAACTAAGCCAACTGTCATGGCTTATGTATGTAATTAAAGTGATTTGGAGCAGAGATAGGCAGATCCCTGAAGCTCGCTGGCCTAACCTATTTGTCACCACTGGCTCCAGGCCAATGACAGACCCCATATCAAAAGAACAAGATAGATTTCCCCTAAGGAATAAGAGCTGAGGTTATTCGCTGCTCTCCATATACACATGGTCATTTGTATACACATGTACCCCTTCCCCAAACATACAAATATACAAAGGCACATACACTCACACACATACACCAAGATAATTTTAAGATAGAGCTGAATTAATAAATGTGTTTATTGGGTATCTAATACTCACCCTAGAACAAGGAATGTGCTAACATATCACTATTAATAATAAAGCTCTTTTATAAGACACAACATGCAAAGTCTGAGTTGTTTTTATCACTGAGGAACACTCATGGAATTTTCTCTGAGGTATGATATGACTGCAAAAAGACAGTAGATAATGTATGTGGAACCTCTAGGTGGAGGGAAAACTGAGCTTTATCTTTACTTTAGATCTTTAAGGTTACTCATTTCTTTATTCCCATATTTTATGAATATAAGAATGTAACAAAAATCAGAGTCACTTAGAATGATTTAAAAACAAGATATTTTCACACTGTCTGTGGACATGTATCTTATATAACACATGATCTTTCACTTGCATGCGCTGTAACTTACTTTGACAGTGATGTTCCAAGGAGAAGATTAATTAAATGTTATTGGGCATGACTGAAAACATATGGTTTTAGATTGCTGACAGGACACTTTGCAGAGGCCGGAGTAACCACACCATGAAATCTCATGCTAACCCATGTATTTGCTCGTGGCTACATCTGTAAGCAAAAATGTAAACATTTGAAGCACTGAGGTGACATTCTTGAAACAGAAAACTCCTTTCACTTGAAGCATAAATGTTCTAAAGTTAATGTTGAGGCATCTTTGATTATTGCCAGATCCCACTGAAACTGAAGCAAGGCCATGAATCCAGCCTGTTATTTAGGGAACATAACCTAATTACCTATAGATCAATGTGGGAAAATAGTCCAGCATTTAATGCAAAATTGGTAAACTTTTAATACCTCAGAAAATGTATCTTATGTGTAATCTTTTAGTATAGGTTGTGAGCAAAATGTTTTGCATCTATAGAGAAACCAAGATTGCCATTTTACATGTATGCCAGATAGTTAGCATTGAGCTCTAAAACAATAGTGCTCACTTCCTGGATAATTTCTAAGATATTTTCTTAGATTTCTAAGATATTTTCATGTATTTAAGTATAATCTTACACTGGGAAAACTTCTCGTTGCCACTATGTGGATTGAGTACAAGTCCCTTGCTTTATATAGGAGTCCTAGCCATTTGATAATGTTTCTATTACCTTTCACGTTTGGGTAAGGAGCCAAGGAAAAAGGTTGATGATATGTCATTACCCTACTGGAGAAGGGAACAGTTTTCAATTGACCAGCAATTGTTTGGAGTACCAGCAACATTGTTTTTATTATACTGAGCTGAAATCAGTATTAGCAGCTTTTCAATCAAAGAAATTAGCTCCTACGTAAATGGTCAACAAATAAAATTGTTGGATAGTGGAAAATTAGGAGTATGTAACGAAACTTGGCTTCCTGCCAGACAAACATATGGACATTAAATTAAAAAAGAAAAAGGAAAATGTGCTTTAGATGGTCTGTATGGGTCCCATGAGGGATGGTGGAAGTCATTCTCCTACAGGTATCTGGATTCCATCCATTTAGGAGTACCAGATTCTTTTAGGCAGGAGACAGTTCTCACTGTCAAGGGCTGTTGAATGTGAGAAGATGTAGTATCCTGTGGAGTCGGGGAGAGGGGAAAGCAGAGTTTTCAACAGTTACTAGGTTTTGTTGAATATATTTTACTCTATAGTGTGACTCTAAGCTTAATAAGTGACATATCCCCTAATGTATTTGTAATGTATTTGTATCAGTATTTGTTACTACCTCAAAGCAAGCAAGGAAGACCCCTCTTAAACATGTCTACCTGAGACCTCACATTTCTTACAGATAACATTGTGGAGTTTGACTGAAGCAGACCCTTTATATAAGTTTGGGGATCATCATTTTCTTTTCAGAAACGTCAAGAAGTCCTCAGTCTTTTGTGACCATCTAAATGTTCAATTATAAGTTTCAAAAGCAGTGGAAAGCCATGTGAATATACAAGAATATGTGCTTTCATTTTGTGATGATAGTACCTAAAAAACGTATCTCTGACTCCTTAGGAAAAGCTAAAGAAAAGGCAGGGTTGTTAACATGCTGGCTGAATAGTGTGATTCCAGGAATCAATGGGGTAAAAATAACATAAAAAGTCAAGCCAGTGCCAGCGAATATTCATAGTCTTGGGAAATTCTCTGCCATTCACATGATGTTCAGAAAACGCCCAGTGGGCTATTTGCTGAACACATCATTAGAATAATAAAACACAAATCACTACAAGCTTCAGATGTCATTGCTTAAACATTTGTTGTTTTGAAGTACATCAGAGGTTCCAGTTTCCTCACAAATGACATTATCATTGTTGACCAATCTAAGACTCTCAGCAAATCTCTGACTGCATGGAAGAAAGAAATGGCACAAAGAGGTTTTCAACAGCTACCAATAATTTCATCACCGTGTCTTATTGGTAATGTGCCATTGAGGCACGGGGCATGACCTGAGAGTGATTGTTGGGAACTGGTGTTAGATAAAGAGATCTGGTACCTTGCGACTGGGTCAGGGTTCAGGTTAGAGTTAGGGTTCCATCACAAAGCCTCTACTCTCCTTTCTCAGTTCCGTTTACTATTTTGGTGAGGAGCTCCTGTTTCTTTCTTGACCTGATTGTCCCCTGTTTTTGTTTGGTTGGTTTGAGTTTCATCTCAAATTCTTATTTTCCCAGAAGCTTTTTGAGGGCACCAAGACTGAGCAGGGCTCCCAGGCCTTCTCATAGATTCCTGGGGTGCTCTTTCAAGGCTCATAGTTTAAAATCCCTTCTTCATTATTCCCTTACCTATTTGGCTTCCACCTCACAGTGTGCTTTCCCCTGGGGCAGAACAGCAGCATCTGCTACTTTGTCCTCAACATCCAGCACAGTCCCTGCCACTTACGGGATGCTGGGTGGACCCTGGATGTATAAAACTATAAGTGTATGAACATGAAGGTATGAGGACTCTGAACATCTGATGTCTGGACCTTGCCATTGCAACAAAACTCTGCCTTCATCGTCTCAAGTTCAAATGAGAGGGTGGGAAAGATGATCTCCAAAACACTTAGAATCTCAAGTTCTCACTGCATCTCTGTTGATCTCTGAGAGTGGTCCTGCCATCAGAAGGTCCCTTCCTTTGTCTGAACAATATTTATTGAACTCTGTACCATGAGTAAGCTGAGTTGACTTTGATAAGCAAATTGATAGCTAATACCCAAGAGTAATCATCTATTCAAGTTCTAAGGAAAGAGTTCAAGTTATTTTACAGGTTTAGAACAAATTATCTCTTTCATGGGGCTGAGACCATTGGAGAAAAACCAATAATGAATGATAAAGTGGGGCCTGCCTGACTCAGACCAGCACACAAAGATAACAACACAAACCTCATCTCATTCAGAATCGCCTTCACCTTGCTCAGTATGCTAGCACGTGCTCATGTATAGCGCATGGGAGGCTCTGGCATGAGGTTGTGAGTTCATGGCCCTCCTTGGCTAGCTGCTAGACCCTACCTTAAAAAAAATAAAAAGCCAAATCAGTGAAAACCCAACAATTTAATATAAAGTAAGACTGCTGGCGAGTAAGGAGTATGGCTGCTTCTTTTTCGGCAACTGGATATAAGCTAGGATCAACTGGGAAGAGGGAACCCCAATTAAGGAAACTTTCTTCACACTGGCCTAGAGGCAAGTCAGCGGAGTGTTCAGTTGCCCAGTGATTACTGTGGGGAGGCCGGTTCACTGTGGTTGGCAGCTCCTGTGATAGATGGTCCAGATAGGTATAAGAACAGTGGCTGCCGAATGTGACCCTAAAGAGCAATCCAGTGAGCTCCATCACTCCGTGGTCTGGGCTTCAGTTTCTGCCTCTAGGGTTCTGCTTTCACCCCTGCCCAGCCTTCCCTCTATGAGCACCTACGATTGGGTGTAGAAACCAAGTAAACCCTTTTCCCTCCATGCTGATTGTTGTCATGCTGCTTACCGGAGTGACAAAAGGCAGACGCGATCAAGGAGTAGCATACTACTTAGATGAGTGGGTTGTGCTCATGTGAATTCTCTCTGAAATCCACCAGAGAAATATACCTGAAAAAAAGACCATGGCAGCTCTACTTTCATTGTGCAACGTATGACCTTGAGAAAAGACTCAAACTGCATCTCAGTTATGCACTGGTATGGTTTCTACAAGAATATAGCTATTCATAGAGAAGGGATTCAGATACTGTAAATTTAATGTGGAGTTGGGGCTCAAGCCTAGGCCACCTGAGCAAAACTCCAGCATAGGCTTTAGTTGTGTGCCACCTGCCTTCCCCACAGCTAACTCCAGCACACACCATAGCTGCTGACAGGTGTTAGACTCTCTGTTTCTGTTTGTTTGCTACACATTTTGCAGGATGAGGAACTGAACACAGGCCTTGCACATGCCAGGCTATTGCTCTATCTACTGAGCTACACTGCCAACCTGTTGAGCAGATGTTTATTGACTTAAAAAACTAGCAAATAGTTGTACAGATAGTTTTTTATAAAGAGGCGATAAGGCCAAGGTCATGAAGATAGTGAACTGGCCCTGCGGCTATCCCACTAACTGGGGATAGAGAATTTTGTCAGGGATGTGTGTGTGTAATGCATTCTCTCTCTCTCTCTCTCTCTCTCTCTCTCTCTCTCTCTCTCTCTCTCTCTCTCTCTCTCTCCTATTTCTTTGCCTCTTTGTCTCTCTCTCTGTAGGTGTGTATGTGTGTATGTGTATCTTGAGTATGTGTGTGTGTATGTTTTCTAATGGAATATGTAGTAGTTTAGAAATAATTAATTTTAACCTTGAAGTGATATTTAGATATCATATTCCAATTTACAGCTAGACTCAATGTGGCAGAATATCAACTTCCAACAAATAAGGATTATAATGAAAATTTTGGCAGACATTCAAATATGCTGCCTGAATACATCACAGGATTTTAACTCTCTGTATTTAGGCTCAGAACAATGCTAAATTGGAACCTTTCCTGGTAGCAATTTAGACAGTAATTATAAAGGATCCATTGAGTTCTTCATACTGATGTGGCCTACACTGTTAGCAATTTAATCAATGGATTTGAAGAAAGTTTCTTAAGGGCAAGCAGTGATGTTTGCCCTGTCAAACAGCAAGCCTGCAACCTGAAACACCAAGATGATGAGCATAAGACACATGGAAAAGCACACACTTGATTTCACAGCATGCTGCACTACACATGTATGTCTGTGGATTTTCCATGCTGTTAGGAAGTAAGAACTTGGGAACTGGCTCAGTGGTTAAGAACACTGGCTGTTCTTCCTGAGGCCCTGAGCTCAACTCCCAGAAACCACATGGTGGCTCACAACCATCTGTAATGGGATTTTTTTGCCTTCTTCTGATGTATCTAAAGACAACAGTGTATTCATATACATAAAATAAATAAATCTTTAACAAAAACTGATGAAATGCTGGAAAATCACTTGTTCCCTTAAACATCTCTCTGGACCTAAGGAGAGTAATGGAAGTTAGTGTACTGTAGCATGAATAGCCAAAAGAACATAATGTTCTATACATGCCATTTAATAACTTCTTCAAAAGACTTGAAAAGACTTAGAATTCTCAATTAAATAGAGACACATTCAAAATGCAAGTGACATGAATTAATATACCCTTAGTTTTACACAATTCTGAAAGGATTTATTAAAACCAATTATAGTAAAATCTCATGTGTTGTGACCCATATAAATAAAGGTGGGACATGTTCAGATCTTTAAATCTGCTTGTATACAGCCCATCCCTTACATTTTAGGCTATTTGACAACACTGTTAAACATTAATATAAAAGAAAGGACAAAAATAAGTCAAAATACTTTTTTCTGTAATTTCTGTAATTCTGTAATTACAGAATTTGAAGGGAACAAAGTTATACAAAATGGACTTTTCAACAGATGAATTGTCATGCCCTACTGTTCCAATTAAATCAAGAAACACACATGCATGCACACACGTATACACACACACAGACACACTTCTGCACACATGCATATACAGAAGAAAAAATGAATTAATCTTTCTAAAGAACTTTGAAATCTGGTCTGTTAGAGGTGCCTAAACATCTTAGTTGTTAGAGATGCCTAAACATTTCTGATCCTGTCATTCTCTTTTCTTTTCCTGGACAAGCAGGAAAACTACATCCTTTCCCTTAGAAAATGAGATTAGATGATCCTCAAGTCTATTCCTGATCCTTAAAATACTACACAAGATTCTTCTATGATGTTTCTCCTGCTGACATGGCTGTCCTGGAGGTGTTCTCACTGGGGAAATCATTAGATGGAAGGATATCTGGAAGGTTTGCGTTATGATACAGAGAAAGACACGGAGGTCACTTGACCTCAGAACGCTGTAAGGGGAGTGAGAAGCAGAAGGTTCTGTATGTCTATTGAATTTGGGAACAGGTTGTGTCAAACAACAGATCTAATTATCCTAACACTGATAAGAAAGTCCTTATCTGGTAGACTTGGTGGAGAACAAAAGCCCAAGTGATACTGCACTTGCCTCCAAGTTGAGCATAAGATTTAAAGAAACAAATATGGCTAGAAGGTCTAAAACCTTTACCATTATGTGCAGTAAAAGCTAACTCCTCTATTCCTAAGAGAATAAAGAAGGGTTTTGATTGAAGTTTGCTCCTTTACAAACTTTCCAATTCTGTAAAGACACTGAAAGCATTCAGTAGAAGATCCAACCATTCAATAGATGAACCAAGTAACAAAACTTTAATTAATTGCTAATTATAAGAGATGTGTGCTTCTGAGAGGATGTGAGTGTTGCTACCGTCTCCAATCAGCAGAAAAGAAGCAACAAAACCGATGTCCTTCTCAAAGCAGTTTATTCAGGAACATAACTATGTGTAGTAAAAAGATCCCCCGACCTCTCTCGGCATCTCCTTTTATACCCTCTAGTCCACTCCCCATCACCCCAGTAGGCCCAGTTCATTGGCTCAGGACTACATTTATCACATCATCTGATCTTTCGTAGTGGTGCATCTGTGCAGTGCAGTTTAACGGACGTGGCTATCTTGAGGGATATGAGGAAGTCAGTTGTCTGCCGTTAGACTTGACAGCAGTCCTGGGCACCATCTTGGGGCTGTGGCCAAACCCGCTCCTCACATCTCCCCCT
The DNA here is from genome assembly GCF_900095145.1 of Mus pahari. Classification (NCBI taxonomy): domain Eukaryota; kingdom Metazoa; phylum Chordata; class Mammalia; order Rodentia; family Muridae; genus Mus; species Mus pahari. The sequence continues at coordinate 158,076,826 of NC_034594.1, read as the reverse complement.
TATTCTTTAATTTGGCAGAGAGAATGCCTGTCTTAGGTTGCCCTCTGCAACAATCTCCTTACCCATCATCGGGAGACAGACAGCAGTGGTCTGATCCCTGTCTTAGGTTGGTAACATGCCCAGGAAGTCTCACCCAAAATTGACTACTTCTCTAGCATGCCAAGCCACACTTGAGGAGATTGTCCCATCACCACAGCTGCAAAGGCTTGTATCAACAGAGCTTAAGCCCTGCGATGGTGATGTTGCATGCGGCAGACACACCAAAAGGCCAGGACACTGATGAGCACGCAGCACAGTGCCAATCCACCAATACTGGCCCATTCCTTTAGGTGTGACATAGCAGTGGCAATCCAATTTGCAAGTCCTTCAGCCATGGAAACATCCACCCGAGTGGAATTGACCTTTTGGGTCTAAACAAGGTCATAAACGAAAGGGCCTGCAC
>NC_034594.1:158072878-158074219 GCF_900095145.1 Mus pahari | reverse complement strand
GCCATCTTGGGGCCGCGGCCAAACCCGCTCCTCACATGTGAGGACAAGATGACCTACCTGACTTGTATGTTTTGAGTTTGAAGAAGCACAGAGTTGTGGAATGAGCAGACCATCAGAAACAGAACTTGATCTTTAGATATAAAGTGAGTTATTGCCCAGCTATCTTTCGGGAGTGTGGTCACCAGGGTGAGGATGTTATTGAGTTCACTAATTCTCAGTGTCCCAAGTTGACACTTCTTAAATAGAATGGGTTTTTAAAAAAATTCTCTTTACTGAATCTCATCCAGTTTGTGATGGGGCTTTAGGTAGTTCTAAAATAGTCATTACTCAAGTGTGCAAGAAGAGCATTAAACTGAGGGTGCAAATGTAAATTAAACCAAAGAACTACACCTGTAAAAGAACTTGGGTATAAGTTTTTGGCCAGTTCCAGCCACAAAGAATGATTGAAAGCAGAAATTCAGAAACCCACGAAGCTCTCTGTGTTGGCCAAGACACTGTAAGCATTGGCTTAACTCAGCCGTAAACCTCTTCAGTCTTTCCATGTACAGACTTCCACACTGCCTACTTTCCATCTCCAAAAACTCCTGGGAGAAAAACGGACAGGGGAGAATGGCAGGGCCAGAATAAAGGATAAAGCCATTCCCTCTAAGCTACTGAAGCTAGCTTACACAGAACACAGATGTGTTCTCCTTCCACAGATGCCACCATCTCTGAGGAACAGCCATAGCCCTGTGTCTTCCTTTGTCTGAGTGAGAGACTTGGGGGGTTTTGTTTGTTTGTCTGGTTTTGTTTTGTTTTGTTTTACAAGACAGGGTTTTTCTGTGTAATCCTAGATGTTCTGGAGCTGGTTCTGTAGACCAGGCTAGCCTCAATATCACAGAGACCTACCTGCCTCAGCCTCCCAAGTGCTGGGATTAAGGGCTAACAGTGTGCATCACTACTGCCTGGTTGAATGAGAGGTTTTAGTGGGCTTATCCTATGCCTTTTATCAATATAGTTGGTGAATATAGAGTGTGCCTACAGTAAGCCCACAGTGTGCCTACAGATTGCCTACAATGCATCTACACAATGGACTCCAGTGACTTATTGGAATAATTGCTAGAGAAACTGTAACTTGGAGCCTGCGTTCCTCACATCACATGTGCTAAAGCCTTGGTCTCTTGCCTGTGGTGCTTTGAGGAAGTAGTGAAATTTGTCATCGTTGTAACATGGTGATAGATTCCTCACTCAGAATGTGCCTTTGAGGGCTGGTGAGATGGCTCAGTGGGTAAGAGCACCCGACTGCTCTTCCAAAGGTCCGGAGTTCAAATCCCAGCAACCACATGGTGGCTCATAACCATC
>NC_034594.1:158033074-158072578 GCF_900095145.1 Mus pahari | reverse complement strand
TCTCTCTCTCTCTCTCTCTCTCTCTCTCTCTCTCTCTCTCTCTCTCTCTCTCTCTCTCGTTTGTGTATCAAAGTGTAACCTCTCAGCTGCTGCTCCAAAGCCATGACTGCTTGCCCGCTGCCATGCCTTTGACTATGATGGCCATGGACTAACCATCAAAAATGGTTAGCCTCAAATAAACTCTTTATTCAATAATTTGACTGGGTCATGGTGTCTTATCACAGCAATAGCAAAAATAACCAAGGTGATGGTTTTGCTCAGCCACAATACTTATGCCATGGTGTGCTTTCTTGCCACAGTTTTAAAGTGACAGAGAAAATCAGTGTGGGCTAAAAGCTCTGAAAGTGTGAACCAATATAAGGATTTCTCATTAGAAGCACATTGTCTCAGGCAGTGGCAAAAGTGATGGGAAGCTAATGCTAACGTGTAAATCAGAAGAAAATGATGTGTAGCCAAGAAGAGGGACACAACACTGTGGTGAATCAGTCCACTGAGAGTATGTAATCAATACCAGATACGTATAGGTGCTGCTGCAACAATTAAGAAGGAAGCTGGCTCAAATGTTTTATGCTTTATTTATAGTTTAGTTTTTCCTCAGTCAATCTGCAAAGTATGTGTAGGGGATCCGCCTATAACAGCAGCCAACTATGATCGAAGGTTAGTGTGTGTGCGCACGTGTGTGTGTGTGTGTGTGTGTGTGTGTGCATTTGTGTATGTGAGTGTGTGTCTCTGTGTGTGTATGTGCATTTGTGTGTGTATGTGTGTGTGTGTGTGTGTGTGTGTGTGTGTGTGTGTGTGTGGTGTTGTGTCAAGCATGATATCTGCAAGCTTGGCCTCTCATTTCAATCCTGCTCATGACTCTAGTCAGATGGGAAAGAGTTGGTGAGATGGAGAGGCAGCATCTTGGATCCATGCACGTTTGCACATCTTGGCCTCTCAAACATGTGGTATCAAGATGGCTCCATATGAATCTATTTTATAAATTCTGATCACGAATTGGATTCTGGTTTCTAGGAGCCAGACACGGTCTCTACCCATAGATGAGTGATAGATTTTATTTACAAAGAACAACAAAAAACTTTTGGTGGGAATGTTTGCTTTGAGGAACTGATGTAAAAATAAAAAGACAAGTATATTTTGCAAGCCCAAAGGCAAAGAGGAAACCAAACAATCTCTGGGAATCTGTACGGATGAGAAGATAAAGTAAGGAAGAACAGTGCCTCCCGATGTCTGTACTTCTCACACTGTGACAGTGGAACAGGGGCCAGAAGCGGGAGAGAGAGGCGGGCAAGGCTGGGCCCTCTACACTCAAGGAGAGCAGTTCAGGAGGGTTGTTCTGAAGATGTGGGATCTGAACTTTGCAATAATAGTTGTGGATAGGAAAGAGTGGATACAACTACAAAGGAAAATACAAAGGAAATACAAAGTAAAGTGTGGGAACCATTTTACCATTTTAACCTAGTCAGTTACAAAGAAAGTTAAAAAGTAACAGCGGACAGAATCTGAGTCTTAGCTAGCAGTGGTTGAGTTAGAGAATTCCATGTAGCAATTCCAGTGTCTCCCATGGGTTTCTTCACCGCTGAAGGATGGAATTAAGAGAAGGATAGTGTTTTCACACACCAGCATGGAGGCTTTCACTGAGCGGCGACATTATCTCAAACAAAGGGAGTCTAAAACTCTCAGTCTATTGTCTTGAACATGTCTGCCTTTAATTCTCTTTCTGTGGCTTTATCCTCTTCCCTCCTGTCATCTGTAACATGAAGTCATTTTGGTTTTCAGTCCATTGTCATGAACATGTCTGCCTTTAATTCTCTTTCTGTGGCTTTCTCCTCTTCCCTCCTCATCATCTGTAACATGAGGTCATTTTGGTTTCTCTCCTTTGTTCAAGTTCTACTTTATGATGCATTCAATCAGTCTATTAATTTCAACTCTGCAGAATTGCTTTTGTAAATACCTATGGAAAACTTAAATGTAAACACTCATTTTTCTTTAAGTTAGTGTGGTGGCTCACATCAGGAGGCAGAGGCAGAAGAATCATAAATTTGAGAAAAGTTGGATTATGGAGTAAGACCCAGCTTTAATATACCTCAGATTACAAATATTAGTTTAAAAAGCCTAATATATTCTGTGCTGTGAATTTAGCATATTGTATAAATGTATAAATCTATGACCATTTTAATAGCTTAAATTTTAAGAAAAGCCTCAGATAGTTGTTAATTATATCTAGTAATCTTTTAGTTTTTTTTTTTTTAATTTATTGGTTAATCTTTTTTTTTTAACCATCCAGACTTTATTCTACTCCAGGTCCACCCTCTAACTGTTCCACATCCCACACCTCCTTCCCCTACCCCTGTCTCCAAGAGGATGTCCCCATTTCCACCCTTCCCCATCACACCTCCCTACTCCCTGGGTGTCCAAGTCTCTCAAGGATTAGGTGCCTTTTTCTCTGACTAAATTCGGACAGAGCATCAAGTGGAGGGATGAGATTGCCATTCCATAGTCAAAACCTTTGACTCAGAATTATTCCTGTCTGAAAGGAATTCAGGAATAAAAAATGGAGAAGAGCCTGAGAAAAAGGAGGTCCAGTGACAGGTCCAAACTGGGATCCATATCAGGTGGAGGTCCCAAGGCCAGATACTATTACTGATGCTATCGAAAGGCCCAACAAGCTGTTGAGTGAGTGAGATGCAGATATTTACAACCAACCAATGCACAGAAGCTGCTGATCCTTGTGGCTGAATTAGGGAAAAGCTGGAAGATGAGGAGGAGACCAACCCTAGAGGAAGACCAGCAGTGTCAACTAACCTGGACCCTGGGATCTCTCAGACACTAAACCACCAACCAGGCAGGATACACCAACTGCTATGAGGTCCCAACACATATACAGCAGTGGACTGTTGTTTTGTTTTCTTAAACAAATAGGAAGTCACAACTAAGGTTCAAATAGCCAAACCTGAAAAAAGGAGATATTAATTGCGAACAAATGGCACAGAGCCCTTAACAGAAGTCACATTCCAGAAACTGTTGCTACAGAGACTGGTAGTGACTAAGGGAGTCCATATCACACATGAAAGCCAGTTCTTGAGGATGGAACTTTTTTTTTTCTGAGACAGGGTTTCTCTGTGTAACCCTGGCTGTCCTGGAACTCACTCTGTAGACCAGGCTGACCTCGAACTCAGAAATCCGCCTGCCTCCACCTCCCGAGTGCTGGGACTAAAGGCATGTGCCACCACGCCCGGCTGGATGGAGCATTTTTATCAAGTGACCTCCACAGTAACTTAGAGAAAGGGAGGAGTGCAATTACATCCCATGCTTGGAAGGAACTTTCCCAGAAAGACACAGAGACTGTCCAGGTGAGTTAAAGATAGTGAAGGAGATCCAGGCAGCACTAGAAAACTAGAGTTGATCCGATGGAGGACCAGGTCCTGGGGAGAACCACCAACTCCTACTGCTGAGGTAACAAGCTGTCTGAAACCTGGACACTCCCCAAGTGATGAAGGAATTCTTGACCTGTGGACCTTCTGCTTCTCTCCTGTGGGTTTAATACACATAGGAGACTTACATTTCAGAAAACATCAATAGCTTTCTCAGCAGGGATGCATCTAGCTGATGCATATTTGGGAAATAGGGGTTGTGTCCCTAAGAACCTTCATTGCATCCCCACATATGTACAACTATGAGTCTTTCCTCTGTCCCCCTCACTTCTCCCCTCCTTTCTTCCTTATACTCTTCTCTCTCCCTCTGTCCTCCTCTCTCCCTCTGTTTTTTCTTCCTTCCCACCTTGACTTTTGGGTGAGTTAGCTCTTTAGAGAGAATTCAACTTCTGTATGTTGAAAAGGCTTCAGAATTACAGGATAAAAAGGAGGAATCAGACCGCTGCCTGAAGGACATTTAAATGCTCTGACAAAGGCTGCAGAATAGACGTCATCGTCACACTGCCATCTCTCCAGAATGGCATTTGTTCTCCAGGGCAGTTGTTAATGAAAGCCAGATCTTCTAGGCTCCAGAGTGAAGACCAGATTGGAGAGCTTAATTTTCAGGTTCCAATGGTACCGAACTTACGTTTAATGACATTTAAATTGGAAGAAAGCAAGGGAACCTTTAATATGTCCTGAAGGTTTGATGATGACAATGACTTTGTACTCCAAGTTGAAGAACCTCTGCCAAAGTCAGTGGAAGTTCTATGTGGTGTCTTGATGTGTTGTGTCTTGCTGTGTTGTGTGTTATCTCTGGTAAGCGATTTTGAACTAACCATGATAACTTAATTTATTTAACTTAATTTATAACTTAATTTATAACTTAATAGGGAGTAAAAGAGAGAATTTTCATCTTGAGATAAAGTTAAACCTGTAATTAATTTGATTTTTATAACATTTGACTCATTTCAACTCTTACAAAATCTAAACTATACCATAGGCATAGGGAAATAGAACATAGGGCCGTGGCTTCTGCATGTTGGGAGGGAAGACTTCTGGGGAAGCTTGCCAAACCTCAACTCATATTATAGTTAATGACTCAAATTAAAATTCTAGAAAAGGTTACCATGGAGTCACCCTAGCATTTGTCTCCCAGTCTTCGACAGAACTTCTGTTAACAGAGCAACTCTGGTGCCTGGCTATCCCTTCCTCCTCAATGAAGGAGAGTGGAATGTCTGACTGGAAGTGGATGCCTGCTTTACGTTTCCCAGATAAGTAAAACTCACCCTGTCAAGGGAGCAGGTTTCAAACAAGGGAAGGTAAACTGGAATCTCAAGTTCTGGATAAGGCAGTGGGCAGGCTAGCCTAAAGTCTCTGACCCTTTCACTGACATAGCTAAAGGTGTTGTTCCAATCTCTCTCTCTCTCTCTCTCTCTCTCTCTCTCTCTCTCTCTCTCTCTCTCTCTCTCTCTCTCGATTGTGCCACTGAATATGCACATAAAAGAAGGAGGGGTGTGAGCTGTCAATTCCCTTCTAAACATCAGTCATTGTTACCCCTACAAGGAAGACTGACCATAGACCTTTCTCTTTATGACAAAGGCCTCATTCAAAAGAGGATCAATTATAATTACCATTTACATGGGTAATGAACATTCCAAGGATCAGCCAGAACCTTAAAGGGAGGAACTACAAAGTTGGACATCTGGGTCTTCTACAGTGTGACTACCAGTGGATTAACCATGTTTCTGGGATTGGTTTTTCTCTTTTGAAAAGGGAAGGAAAGTTGGGAGAGACAGCTCTGCAGGAAAAGCATTTGTGTGTCAGCATGAAGAGCAGAGACTGGATCATTAGAACCACCTAACCCAGATGCAGAAATACCACACAACCAACCACGCACACCATAAGCATACAAGCACAAAGATGAAACGGTGATAGTAATATCTGCAGAAGTCCCTGATACTGCCTGGTGGAACAGGTGCATAAGCATCAATCATCTTTGCTGATAACTGTGTGACATGTTAAGCCAGCACACATTTTCATGGTGTCTTGCAATCCCTAGTACATTAGACACTGTCAATAAACATCCAGTCCTCCTAGCTCCACCTGTGCTGGAGAATGAAGGAGAAAAAGAATTGAGACTAAGGAGGGCTTTCTTGTAAAAGTAAAAATGTGTAGTGCAAAGACTTCTGAAGGAACATCTGTCAAGTGAAATCCGTATTTCCCAGAGAAAATTCAAGCTTTTGCTCATAAATAAATATGAAATTTATGGTGCAGGTTTAAGATCACACTGGGTGGCCCTCTGTGCCTCCTGTACAATACTAGGCACCGAATACTTCTTAAATCCAAAAGCAACAGGTCTCTCCAGCAGGGTTCAGCTCAAAAACATAGTCAAGAGTTACTGGACCAAGAACCGAGTGGGGCTGCTAGCCAGACCTAAATCCTGCTTCTCCCAGTCTCACGCCTTCTGTGGTTTACACTGTGACTGGTAACCAGCAACGCTCCATCTAGCCATCTGGGTTCAGATATATGCAAAATTATAAACACTGGCAGGGCCCCCGTTCAGGGGAGGCACTGTGTTTACTCAAGAGCATGGCATGATAGCCATCAGCAGCTGGCGTATGAGCTTTCTTAAGGCAAAAAAAAGAAATGACCCGTGTTAGGAGGCTTTTATTAAAGCCTCATGCCTTTGCCACTGGTTTGACTTTTTAGAAGAAACCAACAAGAACTATAGTAGGTGAGGGAAGATGGAAAGGGAAGAGGGGGTTAAAAAAATCATGAAAACATGAAATTAGCTTTAGACATTTCTTCTTAGCCTTGAAAGAGTTATATAACCGTGGCTGATGATAGGCGTCTATAAAGAAAACACTATACCTTTCTTAATACACATCTAAGGTTTCATTGTTAAAGACTCAAAGTTTCCAAATCAGAGAAAAGTATTACTTCATGGTTCCCAAGTTTGCAATCACTTAACATATGAAACAGTGAGGTTTAGAGTCAAGTGCCTGGACTGAAAGCTTTTTGATGTCGGCCAGGGCCGCACAAAGGCAGTGAGCGAGCGTTGAAACTGGGCTGCTCTTTAAAAAGACATCACCCTGTAATAAAACTCTGCATTCTGGCACTCTTAGTGAAGAGCTCGCTTTATGGACTTGTGAGTGACGGTCTGTTCGCCACACCTGGCTGCTTGGAATGATTGGCAGGTTGCAAAGGCAGAATAAACACACAACTTCAGGCCCCAGTGTGAACTGAAGCATGCTAATTTTCTTTACCCATAAAACTTATATTCCCAAGAAAGAAGGTATCAACTTCTGAAGGATGCAAGGGTTAAGGGCATTGAGGTATTTACTATCAATGTGGCTAAAGTGCCCTTAGGACACTGAGCAGGGCTTCAGGTTCAGGCCATTGGGAGGTTGGTTGAGATGCCCAGAGAACGGAGTCAATAGGAATGTTCTGTTACTCTGTTTGCTTCAGGGCATGAGGCTGTGGTATAAGTGACGAGCTACCTGAACGCTGGAGGTTGGTGCATGATCAAAAAACAGCAGGGTGCCTAAACAAACTGTCCTTTGTGATCACCATGGACTCTTTCAGCACGATGGATAAACACCATGGAATTAAATCATGCAAGAAACAACCATGCCAGCCTGTCTGAACACACAACACACAGAAATCCACAACACCACAGATAAGAGACATGTGTGTGTGTGTGTGTGTGTGTGTGTGTGTGTGTGTGTGTGTGTGTTTAATTCTATGAAAGAAAGACAGAAAGATAGCTCAGTGGTTAAAAGTACACAGTAATCTTGCAGAGGTCCCTAGGCAAGTACTCAGCACCCACAGTGGTGGCCCACAACCAGCTCAAGGAGGATCTAATGTGTGTCTGCTTACACACATACAACAGAGACAGACAGACACACATATAAACATATATGTGCATATACATATATATGCATATACATACATACACTCACAGAGAGAGACAGACAGACAGACACACATATAAACATATATGTGCATATACATATATATGCATATACATACATACACTCACAGAGAGAGACAGACAGACAGACACACATATAAATATATACATGCATATATGTTCATATACACATACATATACTCATACACATATATATACTTGTATACACATACAGACACATGCATGTATATCCACATACAACATACACACTTATAAAAACACATACACACATCTACTTACAATACATACACACATACATGTACAAGATACACACATAACACACCTAATTTAAAAAATTAATTGAAAAAATGTAGCCCAGAGTATTTTACCCTTGACTCATGTTATTCTATCATTTTTATATCAGAAATCTGTTGGGAGCCTCTTTCTCTCCTCTCCTCCTCCTCCCTCCATGAATACACAGATTCATTTCATTGCTTGTGTATTTCATTGTGTTATAATCTCTCAGTGACACCATCACCCAGCTGAACAACTCTGTGATTCCATTTAACATTTTCATCTGGTCTTCTCTAACTCATTCCCTGTCCCCTCCTAGCAAGGGGACATCTTCCTGTCATTATTCTCCTTCCTTGAAAATAAACCATATGGCCGAGTAGTATTCCATTGTGTAAATTTACCAGATTTTCTGCATCCATTCTTCTGTCATGGAACATCATGGTTGTTTCCGGCTTCTGGCTATCACAAATAAGGCTGCTATGAACATAGTGGCATGCCCCTGTGGCATGGTGGGACATCTTTTGGGTATATTTCCAAGGATGGTATAGCTAGGTCTTCAGACAGACCTATTTCCAATTTTCTGAGGAACCTCCAGATTGATTTCCAGGGTGATTGTACCAGTTTGCAATCCCACCAGCAAAGGAGAGTGTTCCTCTTTCTCCACATCCTATCCAACATGTGTTGTCAACTGAGGTTTTGATCTTAGCCATACTGCTTGGTATAAGGTGGAATCTCAGAGTCATTTTGATTTGCATTTCTCTGATCACTAAGGATTTTGAACATTTCTTTAGGTGCTTCTCAGCCATTAGAGATTCCTCAGTTGTGAATTTTTGGTTTAGTTCTATAACCCATTTTTTTGATTGGGATGTTTGCTTGCAAGCAATGGATGGAACTAGAAAATATCATTCTGAGTGAGGTAACTCAGATCCAAAAGTACATGTATGTTATATACTCACTAATAAGTGGATATTAGCCAAAAAATAATACAGAATACACAAGATACAGTCCACAGAACACAAAATGATCAACAAGCTGAAGTGTTCAAGTGAGGATGCCTCAGTCCCACTTAGGAGAGAGAAGAAAGCAATCACAAGTGGGGAGGGAGTTAGGGACCTGGGAGAGAAAGTGGATGGAGGGGGGAGAGGGGAACCTGATCTGGTATTGGGTGAGGGAAAAGGACCGAAGTCCTGAGTACCAGCAGAAAGAATGTAAATAGGCAACCTCAGGAAATAGGAAATTGGGAGTACCTCCCAGAATGCACTAGAGACCTGGGAGGTGAGAGACTCCCAGGACTCAAAGGGAGGGACCTTAGAGGAAATGTCCAACAGTAGGTAGAGGGAACTTATAGAGCCCACCTTCATCAGGAAGACAGAACAGCAAGTGAGGGATGGGGTTGCCATCCCGCAGTCACACCTCTGACCCATAATTGTTCCTGTATGAAATAATTACAGGGATGGAAATGGAGAGGAGCCCGAGGAAAATAAGGTCTGTGATAGGCCCAAAGTGGGATCCAGCTCAAGGGGAGGTCCCAAGGCCTGACAATATTACTGAGGCTATGGAGTGCTCACAAAAAGGATCTATCATGACTGCCCTCCAAAAGACCCAACAAGCAACTGAAAGAGACAGATGCAGATATTTGCACCCAACTAATGGCCAACCAGCTGACCCCTGTTGTTGAATTAGAGAAGGCTGAAAGAAGCTGAGAAGGGTGACCCTGTAGAAGGACCAGAAATCTTAATTAATCTGGACCACCAAAAAGACAGCATACACCAGCTGATATGAGGCCCACAACACACATACAGTAGAGGAATGCCAGGTCTGTGTTCATTCAGAGATGATGCATCTAACCCTCCAGAGACTGGAGGCCCCAGGGAGTTTAGAGTTCTGGTTGCATAGGGGGAGGGGGCATTCATGTGGAGACTGGGTGGGATGGGGAGGAGGTCTGAGACATGGAACAGTCGGAGGGTGGATGGGGGGGGGGCAGGGAATGGAATACGGAGTGTAAAAAATGAATTAAAAATAAAATAAAATTCTTGATCTTAGAAAAAAAGAAAAGAAAAGAAACCACATGAGGCTGGAGGGACAGCTCAGGAGACAACAGTTCTTACTGCTCTTCCAGAGGATCTGAAAATATTTTCTCCTGTGCTCTTTCTTACACTCCGTGGTATCTTTTAAGGAAAGTGAACTTATATTTAATACTAATTTATTTTTTTCTCTTTTGTATAATACCCACTAGGTTTCAGGAATATTTTTTTTCTCAGAAGGTATAGCTTCTTAAATTTTTTTTCAAATAAAAAAATAAAGATATTCCTTCATGTTTACTACCCCAAATTAGCTGTATACTTTTATATTTAGATTTACAGACTACCGAAAATTGATTTTGTGTGGAAATGTCACAATAATCAGGAGTGGTTCGTGTGTTTGATCCAATCATCCCCAACTGGTGGCCATGCTTTCTGGGGAGGTGGAACCTAGTGTACCTGAGGTCAACGTAGGCAGATGTAAGACACCTGGGTGAGACTTGGGGGTTACAGGCTGGGTCTCGTCTGACCCAGGGCCCTCTTTTTCTTGACTCACTGTGGTATCACACGCTGAACTTCCAGCTGCCATTGCTGCAGGCAGAGCTTCAGTCGCTGTGCCCTCCCTTGATGGAATGAGTCTCCTAGTTCTAAATTTTTGTGCTTGTTCTGCAATAGACTTACAAGGTCATCTTCAGAATTCTAAGAGTTTGACCATAAATCATTGCGGTTTCCTATACTTGGAGCCAAAATTACTGTTTAATTTTCTTCTTCTCCAAGTTTTATGTCTTCTGTGCCTTCCTGTTTTCATATTGCTCGAGATAGGACCTCGAGACCAATGCTGAGGAGCCGTGAGGAGAGTGAGCAACGCCCTCTCCACCACAAACACCAGAGTTCTTTTGATACATCACCTCAAGCATGGTGACTTTGTAGGTCCCTTTACTAGACCAAGGGAGCTTCCTGCACTCCTGGAATCTAAGTGGGCTTATCATTAGGGAACATTGAATCGAATGTCTAACAAAATGCAGTTCTGTAAAGACATCACCATTCAAACATGAAAAGGGCCTGATTCTGCTCCTCTTCCCTTTCAGTGTAATAGCATTTTTAAAAACATAACAGGTTCAATCTTGATATACCATTGCTTTCATCATGATTGCACTTCCTTTCCTGACTTTTATGGACTTTTAAAATCTGTTCTCAAAAGATAAGTACACTCGTCACTTCCCTTAATTAATACATTCCCGAGGAGGCAGCTTCCTCTCAGAGCTTCACCATCATAGAGTCAAATCTGCTCTAGAAGTGCTTTCTAGTATTGGTTTAAATGTTGGGGAGAGACTGTGAGTAGAAACATCTGTGCTTGGAGATTCTTTCTCAGAATATTTGGTGATAGAATAAAGCCACAAAGGTAACTATTTAGTTTCTGTGTATTTTTACATCAGTGCTGGAATGGTATATTTTTCCCCAACTATGTGCATTTGTCTAAAGTTCAGATTTATTTAAATATAATTGCTTATAATTGTCTGGTGGTTAAATGGTTCCATAAAATATAAGAGCAAACACCTTTTCCAAAAATGTATGAGACTTTTGTTGTTGTTGTTGTTGCTGTTGTTGTTATTGTTGCTGTTGTTGTTGTTATTGTTGCTGTTGTTGTTATTGTTGCTGTTGTTGTTATTATTGCTGTTGTTGTTATTGTTGCTGTTGTTGTTGCTGTTGTTATTGTTGCTGTTGTTGTTATTGTTGTTGTTATTGTTGCTGTTGTTTTGTTGCTGTTGTTGTTGCTGCTGTTGTTATTGTTGCTGTTATTATTGTTGTTGTTGTTGCTGTTGTTGTTATTGTTGCTGATGTTGTTGTTGCTGTTGTTATTGTTGCTGTTGTTATTGTTGTTGTTGTTGCTGTTGTTGTTATTGTTGCTGATGTTGTTGTTGCTGTTGTTATTATTGTTGTTATTGTTGTTGCTGTTTGCTTTTTTGTTTGTTTGGAGTTTGGGGTTTTGGTTTGTTTGGTTGTTGTTGCTGTCTTATTTGTTTATTAGTGTTTTGGGTGTGTGTGTGTGTGTGCATGTGTGTGTGTTTTAGTCTGAGGTAGACTCTTTGAAGCCTGGGCTATCTTGTTGATCCCAAACTGTCTCAAGCTCCAGATTTTCCTATTTCCCTGATCTGTAGGCTGTTATTGAAGTGTGCACTGCTATGCCTGGCAAGTAGTCATGTTAATTACCATTTAATTCTAGGTATTTTTTAACTTATGTCATGATCATTTTTGACTCATGGATTACTGCTCAGTTTCAAACATTTGTGGCTTTCCCAGCTATCTTTCTTGTTAGTAATTTCCCTTTATTTCACTGTAATCAGAACATAGCCATGACACAAACCTTTAAAACTGATTGTTTTTGAATTTGCAATTGGTTTGGCTGCTGTCAGCGATATTGTAACCATTACTGAATTTAAAAATATGAGTGATTACATAATTCAAAAAGTCAAAAGGTAGAGCAATACTTTAACCACATGATAGCGAGAAGGAAAAGAGGAAAGACTTGAAGAATAGTTCAAGGAAATATAGCATGAGAATATTTTCTGAATAAGAAATACATCACAGGACTGGAGAGCCAGTTTAGTAGTTGCGAGCATATATGGCTCTTGTAGAGGACCCTGGGTCAGTGCCCAGCACAGACATTGGTGACTATTGAGATCCTATAACTCGAGCTCCATGGGACACAGTGCCCTCTTCTGGCCTAACTGGGTACCTACACCGCAGGTGCACATACACATGTGTATCAATGGAAAGAAATGAATCTTTAGAAAAAAAAAAAAAAGAAACAAAAAGAGGAAATAATTTAATGTTGAGAACTTATCAAATTGGCTTATTTTTTATTCAGGGGAAAGCAGCTTGGCACGGGGCTTAAGGCAGGAGGATTGCAATGTGTTCAGGGCCAGTCAGAGACACATGTTGAATTTAAAGACAACTTGAACCCATAAAAGCAAACAAACGGAAAAAAAATGAAAGGAATAATGAAAAAGAGAAAACAGAAAGAAAACTTACTGAATTTAAAGAGTTATTTTTCTTATATATGTGTGCCATGTGTGTACCTGGTGATTGTGGAGGCCAGAAGGTGCTGTTAGTGCCCCAGGAAATAGAGTTACTGATGGTTGTAAGTCACTGTGTGTGCTAGGATCACATTTTGTGTCTCCCAGAAACCTCGAGAGCTCTCACCTGTTCAGATATCCCCAAAAGACCTCAAAACACTGTTTTTTAAACAATAAACCCACATTTTGTCACACCATGAAAAAGACTTTCTGAACTCAGAAATCATTATTTCTAGACTCTCAGACTTTACCAACTATAAGAGGATAAAACATCAAACTTCAGAGGGATGACCACTGATGCCTTTAATGACAGCTACATACAAAGAAACACATTAAGAAGTGCAGAGAGAATGTGGAGAAACGAGGAGCGTGCAGGTCCCATATGTGCTGTTGCTGGGATGTAAAATCATGTGACTGCCTTGGAAATTTAAAACTGTAACCATATAAACCAGCAGTTCTACCCAAACTTATATACACACTAAAGAGACATGAAACTCTGTCTACATAAAAATATGTACATGAGTAAGGACCACTACATCCATTGTACAAGATATAATGCAAAAGCTCACATATCAACTGATTAAACAGGATCTATTTATGAGAATATAAAAGCAATGTCTTAATTCCTATTAAAGCATAAATTAATTTCAAACCATTGCAGTTAGTGAAGCACCTCTCCCACAGGGGGCCGCTGCTGTGTGACTCACCCAGTATACTATGTTAAAAAGGAAACTACGAAGAAAGAAATCAATTAATGCTTGCTTAGAGATGGTGGGGTAGGGGTGTAGTGTTGAGAGATAATATGACTGTAAATAAACGCAGCATTTTGTGCAGTACTGGAAACATTCTAAAACCAATTACCGTGATGGACACATAACTCTATAGAAAAATATCAGGAAAACACAAAAAGAGACAGGGCATTGATTCAGAGCCTGCAGAGTGGCTCCGAGGTTAAGAGCAAATGCTGTTCTTAAGAGGGTTGGAGTTCACATGCCAGTCCTGCCGCTCACAACAGCCTGTTATCTGCGGCTGCAGGTGATGTCTGCCCTCTTCTGACCTCTCTGGATGCCGGCCCTCACACACAAGCTCCCATAACAGATATCCACACGTAGACATAATTAAAAATGCAATAGGTCTTTAAAAAGACTGTCCATACAGATATTAGGATAAAAGGAAAGATTCAGAGGGCTGATTAGCACAAGGATATAAAGGAGACCACAGTGACAGCCATAACATGGGCACAACTCTGCAATGAACTAGCTAAAGCTAACTCATTGTAATTATAAACGAAAGTTTAATAAAGGGTAAAGTGCATGTTTCTCCTGGGAGAGAGAGAACTCCAGTACTGTTATAACAGAGTGTAATAATATGAGAAGGAATTTCATTTACTGTACCCATTCTCACAGAAAGAGCTCATGTTCTGATGGAGCACGCCTTTCAATGAAGCCTTTCAGGCACCTGTACACGATGATATCAGCTTGAACAGATCAGAATGCCACCTAAGTTACACTCACTGTAAAGTAACTGGCAGGTAAGTCACTTCTTTTTTAAGTGGGTAAGAACTTGAGTCATAGGTTTTTGGAACTTAAGAGACATGCCCTTTAAGGATAATTAGATCACAAAGAAAACATCATAAATGACTATAAACCATTCAGAGAGAAATGTAGAAAAGAATTATTTACATCAGAATTCACAGGCTATAGTGGTAACTCCACTCGAAGAGAAAGCAATCAATGTTGGAGAAGTTGAAAAATAAGGAAACGTATTCAGCTTACCATAGCATAATAAATGACATTCAAACTAATTCCATTTTCTGTGCATAAATATTACTGATGTGCACATGCATGGGTGTGTGCATATGTGTATTCATGTTTCAGAGTTCCATGCTGAGTCTTTTTTTCACTCAACTTCACACCTTTTCTTTTTCTTTTCCTGTTTTTTCCTGTTTTGGAGACAAAGTTTCTCACTAAACCCAAAGCTTGTGGAATTCAGCTAGGCTGGTTGGTCAATCAACTCAAAGAATCTATTTGTGTTCCTCCCCAGTTCCTTTAACCTTGACTTGGGGATTTCAGGTATATGCCACCACAACAAACTTTCAGATATGTAGGGCCTGTGGATTCAAACTCCAGATCATTGTGCCTGAACAGCATGCACTTTCATATCGCTATACGATAGCTCCAGAGTCAGAACCTACTCATAAAAATTCCACATACAGGTCCGTATCACATATTTCTCGTGAAAACATAGCTCTGTTTTAATAGCTTAAGTTTTATTATTGGTGATGATGTCAGGAAAAGAAAGACAAATTCAATTTTCAAGCCATCAGTTAGGTAGAGTAATTCAGTTACATCATCTCTTTAATTTTTTTTCTCTTTTGAGGGAACAGCAGAGCCAATAGACTTTATGGGCTGTTGAATAAGAGTTTTTTCCTCTAAAGTCCTTTATGAACAGCTTGATGGAGTCTTGGTGAGCTTTCTTATTTATTTTCCCTAGATTTGCCACAAACTAATGCATGGCTACCTATTGGACATCATTATTCAAGGGCACTCTCCTTCACTAAACAGCTTCACACTGCTGGTCTGTGGATGGACCAAGGCTGGTTCCACTGTTCTCGTGTCTGAGTCATGGTGTCTAGTGGAGATGAGTGCTCAACCAGTCCAGGGCAGTCAGGAGTCCGTGTGTGGGATTCTGGAGGAACCTGGGCCGTAAGATATTCTTTCCTACTCTTTGGTTTTTTAAGAGGTCAGTGTGTGAGCCACTTCAATGCCTCCCACTGTTGCCTGCGTTTTACAATGCCGGCGTGAGCTGTAGTGGGGAGCAGGTTTATGGTGCGTGCCATTCAATTTAGACTCTACTAGAGCAAATGATTGCAGCGACTGGGAGGGAAAAAAAACTGGAAAATAAGTCCCTGATGTAAAACTGGTCACAGGGCCAAAACAGTAGTGCCAGTTATGACCTCAGCGTGTCACTGATGTTATTTTGACAACAGTCTTTTCAAAACCATAGAGTCTATTATTAGAGAGGGTGAGCGTATTGAACCATCTATTCCCCCACACACACCTTGGGAAGCCAATGTCTTTCTATTTGAAGTTTCCATTTGCTTTTCTTAGTTTCACGTTTTTGTGTTCTTCTTTGAGAAAAGGCACTGGCAATAAACTGGGATGGAGAGAAAGAATGTCTGCAGGGTTGTCCCAGCCTGGGTACAGCCCTGAGTATTCGCAGAGCATTCTCTGGCAGTCTGCCTCGTGTTTCTTTCCTTGATAGCAGCACGTTATGATATGTTGTAAGCCAAACTCTGAAACAATACAGGTTTATCACATTTCTCTTATGTTAAATTTAGGAGTCCGGCCCCCAGGGAAGCTCTGAAGTACGCAGTGTGATGTGAGCTCCTTTGTCAAGGAGTTCTTGAGAAGATGAGTCATAGACAAATAAATAATAAACATGACTCAAGAGTGTGTAGTAGTATTGTATGATGGTAAAAAAAAAAAATGTGACGATTATGAGTCTACTCTGAATCCACAACAACTAGATGCAGTTTGGACATACACAAACAATAACTGTGGGACATGGCTTCTGATGCTGGTCCTGGGAAAGTTCACAAAGAATGTATGGATGAACTAAATCAATACTGGAAAACACTGAGCTGACTATTCTTTGAAAATGAATTCCAAAGTGCCAGGAAACTCCATTTTTATGTTGCTGTTTCCTAGGACCAGTCATAATTCCTGGTGTTTCTTCTGAACACAGAACACAAATTCCCCCTTTTATGTTTCATAATATCCTAGATGGAGTGATCCTGAATGCCACCTGGGAAGAACAGAAAGTCATTTCAAACAGCATCACTCGTTAACCTCCCAGCCCACACATTAGACCACTTATCTAATTTTCATGAAACTGTACCCATTCACATAAATTTGGGACATATTCCCACAGAGATAATAACGTTAAATACACAGCCAAAATCAGTCACATCAGCAAAATAGCCTGGCCACATGAGCCAGCTCCCAATTACAGCAGTGATAGCTCATTCCTAGATGAAGCTGTGGTAACATCAGTCCCTAACAAACCAAGAAAGTTACAAAGGTGCCTATTTGTTAATGAAAACTCTAAAAGCTACTACATAGACTCTTTGAGGTCTGCGATACCTCCCTCTGATGTCTTGTTCGTAGATTATTGCTCTAAAGACCTCTGATCAATCTGTTCCTTCACTCAGTTACCCAATGTCTCAGTACTTACTGCCATTTCACAGATGAGGAAATAATCTGGCAGAGAATAAATGTTAATATCTAATTTATCTAAGATCACACAGAGAATAAACTTCATAAAATATACTGGCCTCAAGATCATTCTGGTTGTGACAATTGTAGGTTCCATCAGAACTCTACATTTGTTCATGGGAATTATTGCTTCTGCAAAAAAAAAAAAAAAAAAAAAAAATGAGACTCCATATTTCCTTACTCACATCTCCAACTTTTTCAGTCATATCCTTCAGCCAAATATTTGTGAAACCCGCAGCCTCCCTTTTGTGAGGTACCAGGCTAGGTGCAGAAACTTCCATGGAATTCACAACTTGGTCCCTAAGGTGCTCCAGGATTTATGAGCAATACATGGGGCTCACTTGCCAGTGAAGTTAGTATTTAATTTATCCACAGCCTAATGTCTTCCATTGTAATTCAAACTTTTTCTCTGATGATTATCCGGATCAAGGTGTTCACCATCTCTATGTAACAAGTCATGGAAGCGGCTTATTGGAAAGAACAAATGTGGTATGTTCGGGTTTCTGAAGGGGTAACTGAGTGGAAGCCATTGGCAGAGGCAAGAGCACTAACTAGATGTTGGGAGCACGGGGGCCAAGACAGAGACATTTCTTATTTTCTGGAGTAGAAGATAGCAATAAGAAGGTGACACTTGGGAGTCCTGGGCAGCAGGGTTGGGGGGTGGAAGGGTTGATTCAAGGGCTGAGCTAACAGCTTTTATTTATATGGTTATATGGTGTATATTTTAAGCTTGTTTTTATTGCCACTGAATAAGAAAATGCTTTAGATTAGCAAAACACGGGCTGGAGGCATGCCAGGAAAAAAAAAAAAAAAACCTTATATAATGACTAATTCTTTTGAAATGATCCAGTTCACAGACTTCCCAGGTAGTGGAAACAGTGTGGTCATGCATAGCCTAGCAGAAAAGTAGCCACCCTGGTTATTCATTCAGAAGAGATAAACACACAGAGACCAGAAGCCTAATTAATGTACTTCAATAGATAAGGACATTTTAGTGGCCACCCATGGATCGCTGACTTGTGGCCACTTCATGGCCATCACCCCCTAGAACACTCAACACAGGACTTGTATAGATTATTGTCCTGAGAAAAGACAGTAGCTCCCAAGGGCTTGCTCTCCTTGAGGATCTGTAACAGTGGTTCTCCAGCTGCGGGTCACAACGCTTTGACAAACCTCTAACTCCAAAAACCACTTACATTACGATTCATGACTGCAGCAAAATTATAGTTATGGAGTAGCAACAAATACAGCTTCATAGTTGTGGGTCTTTACAACACAAGGAACTATACTAACAGGTTGAAGTATTGGGGAGTTTGAGAACCCCTGTTCTGTAGGCAGCTAAGAGAGTCCCTTCAGTGCTGTAGCTGTGTACAAATTGCCTCTGCTCCTGTAAATAACTCCCCACCTGTGTTCTTGTAAGCAGCCCTAGGTGAATCCATTGCTTCACCAGGCCAAATGTGAGTGGAATAATTCCCCTGCCCAGCCTGCCGTTGTACCCTCTCAAGACCAAAGGCATGTTTGTTCGAGTCTCTCCAGCAAAAGTTCACACAGTGCCCCGTTTAAAACTGTTCTTAGTGTTTTAGAACCAAGTCAAACTCTGTACTAACTTAATGGCATACTTATTTAATGGCATACTTATTTAACGGCATACTTATTTAATGGCATACTTATTTAATGGCATACTTATTTAACGGCATACTTACTTTGTTTTATAAATATGTCAGCCTAATGGACGGTTGGAACAAAGCTTGCCTCCTCCATTCAGAGTTTTTACTCCCAGAGATTTAAACTGATAAACTGAAATTTTACTTTCTATAAGCCATGTTGACTATAAACATATCATAAATTATAAGTATAATCATGTGTTATGAGGAAGCAGCCAACCTCATATAAGGCATCATCTTATAAATCCACTCTTCCCAGATTTTTCTTATACTCAACAATGAATAAAAATAGGAAAGCAATTATATATCGTAAAGAACCAAAGTATTATCTCCCAGAAGTGGCAAGGATATACTTGAGGGCTTGTTTGTTTTGTTTTTATACTGAGCTGGACTATCTTACTTGTTTAAGAGCTTAAGTCTGATAGAATGTCAGATATGTCTAAATCCTAAGCTATGATGTCCCTGATAGAATGTGGGACACAGAGGCTTGCTTCAGACCACCTTGAAGTTACAGGCAGAGTGCAGCTGGAGAGGCACCCATGCGGGACTGAAGCATACAGTTCCCTCAGCTGTGAATACCAAGCAGTACTGTGAGAAATGGGAGTGAAGAGCAGAAGGAAAGCTGACAGGGATGCTCTCTTGGTCCAGTGCTGGGGCCACTTAGGAAATGATTTGAATGGCATTTTACATGAGTGCTACAAAATTAAAAATGGAAGCACAATATCCATGTGTGCCCTTATGTGGTATCTGGAGAGTCTTCGAGTGACGTCTGGTCTATGTTCCCCATTTCATGGTAGTTGAAATATCTCTCTCCTAAAGGCATGTCTATTGTGTCCTTACTGTGTGGGTTTTTAAAAACTATATAGCCAGCTCAAAGAGTTTAAGAGATTATGATCTATTGTAAAAATTCAATGCTGTCCATTGAAAACCACTGCCAATTAAAAGACAGTTCATTTAATGAACTAGGAAGACTAGATTTTAAAGGAAATCACTATGGGGGTGGGGGCTGGAGCATCTTTGGAACTGGGGAGGCTTCCAGGAATTTATGGTGGAGACCCTAGCTGAGACCTCTACCGCAGGGGATATGGAGTCTGAAGAGGCTACCTTCTGTAGCCAGGCAGGACTTCAATGAATCAAGGGAGACACCAGCCCACCCATAAAACCTTGAACCCAAAATTTTTCCTTCCTACAAGAAGTGTAGGGATAAAGACGGAACAGAGCTTGAAAAAATGACCAACCCATGACTGGACCAACTTGGGACCCACCCCATGGGAGAGAACCAACCCCTGACACTACTAATGATCCCCCGCTATGCTTACAGACAGGAGCCTAGCATAACTGTCTTCTGAGAGGCTTCATCTGGAAGCTGATGGAAACAGATGCAGAGACCCAGAGCCAAGCACTAGGCAGAGCTCAGAGAGACGTGTGGAAGAATTGGGAGAAGGCTTGCAGGAGCCAGAAGGGTCAAGGATACCACAAGAAGATTACAGAGTCAACTAACTGGGCCCATGGGGTCTCATGGAGACTGAATTGCCAATCACAAAGCATGCTGGACATAGGCCCCATACACAAATATAGCAGATGTGCAGATTGTTTGTCATGTGGGTCCCCTAACAATTAGAGCACGAACTGTGTCTGACTCTGTTGCCTGCCTTTCGATCCATTTCCCATAGCTGGGCTGCCTTGTCTGGCCTCAATGGGAGTGGATGCACTTAGTTCTGCTATGGCTTGATGTAGCAGGATGGGTTGGTACCCATGGGGTACCTCCCCTTCGATGAGAAAAAGGGGATAAGGAATCAGGGAGGGGGTGTGAGGGTGGAACTGGGAGGAGAGGAAGGAGGGGAGCTGCAATCAGGATGTAAAGTGAATAAACAAATTAATAATTTAAAAAGACATTTTATAGACCCCAAAACAAGTTTTTTGTTTCCTCCTTAGACTCATCTACTCACTGACCTTCTCTCTGACCACTTTATTGGGGTAGCACAGAATGGTCACATGCCAAGAGCTGTTAACTTGTGTCACAGGTGAAATGAAGGTAAAATGTAAGACTCCCTTGAAAAGGGTTTGCCCAGGTGAGGGGAAAACCAGAGCACATAGGGAGGCCACAGGGATGTTGTCTCAACCAAGGGTCTTGACAGGGAAATCCCATGTCCATGTGTGTCCTCCTCAGAAGAAGTTTTATTCATTGGTTGACATTGGAAGGTGCCCAGCCAAAACTAAGACCTTGGACACACCTGAAGCCTGCTCATTTACCAGGTCAAGCACAGAGCCACGAACAGAGTGTAGAAACCTTGTAAACAAGAGGTGCCTTGAAGCTTGGCATAAGTTGCCCGCTGAGTCATGGAGACATGAAAATAACTCCTGGAAGCCAGATTAAGAAAATGAGAATAAATTTATATATTACATATTATAAATATCTATATTTTTACAAATGGATGGCCTTGTTGATTGTTTTCATTCTCCATATGAAAAATTTTACCTCGTCCCTGACATCAAACCAGGTCTTCAGCAAGAGAATTACCTTCAGTTTACCCTTTTATAAAATGACAGTTCTCATTGAGGGACCATTTGATGATGCTCTGAGAAAACAACTGTTAGTGTAGTAGTTGAGTGACTCTGAACAAGGAAAGAGATGGGATGTCTCCATGGGTAAACTCTGCTTGCTGCACAAACCTGTCCTGCCAACCTGAGTTCAATCTTTGGAACCCTCTTAACAGTGGAAGGAAAGAACTGACCTCCAGAGGTTGTCCTTTGGCATCCACACTTGCACCCTAGCACAAGTATGCCTGAACACACACTCACACATACACACACTCTCTGTCTCTGTCTCTGTCTCTGTCTCTGTCTCTGTCTCTCTGTCTCTCTCTCTCTCTCTCTCTCTCACATACACACATACATATACTCTCCGTCTCTCTTACACACACATATATGCACACATACATAACCCTTTCTCATACACACACATACACATCCCTACATACACTTACATGCATAATAATTAATAAAAATTGAAACACATAAACAGACACAGCAGCAGCCACTCACTACTAGCAAGGTAGGTATTATTGATTAAGCATGGGCTACTTGATTGTTATAAAGATTAGGAAAACAAGGAACTAAACAACATTGTATCAGTAACATGAACTCTCAGAGGAAAATTAGAAGACAGTTGTCACACTATCGAAATCATTCAAAGGTAATCAATAAATCGTGTTGTATACTGAAAAGTGCAAAAGCATGGTCCAGACTGGCAGAGCCAAAGTATGAAAAGGCCAGCAGTCACTGGATTTCATAGCCAAAGAAATCAAAGCAGCTACTGTTAACATATACAAGGATCGTGTTAAAGAATCAGCAGGCAAGGCTTCCATGGGTAAAGCATAAGGATGGGAAATTTCCATAAAGAACCCCACAGACATTCTAAAACTCAATACCGTGAGCTAGGATTATTTACCATATTTTCTCCCCACATGAGCTCACTTTGGGTAACTGCAAAGTTGAGTAAGTTCCAGAGAAGGTAAACATATATAAAGTCCCTAGCAGACTGACCTTATTGGATATCACTGCCTTAAAACACTGGGTTAGAACCACATAAGATCTTCCTTGCATCTCTCTGATGATGTCATGAGGTGGGGGTGGGGGGAGCGGCGAGCTCATTCTTTTTGATGTTAGGCTTTTTCAACCCACCTCATTTAGAATGACAACCCTTTTCGTGTGATTTCATTTTCCCCATCAAATCTCTAAGTAAATAAATAGAAGTGTGTTGACTTGGATTTAACTGTGTTTTTCTTAGGCACCTGATGACGGCAGTTCAGGACGCTTCAATTGACTCCTGTGACAGAATTCAATGACTAATGGCTAGGAGGCACACAAGCCTGGTACCTTCAGTATTTGAACCCTTGCTTTGGGTCTCGGTGTACACTGTGCCTATTGGACATTCTGTGTTCTCTAATAGAATTGTTCCTATAAGCAGGGATGATACATTTTTTTCTTCAAGTGCGTTTTGTGTGTTATGTATGTAGTTTTCTTTGAGTTGAAAAGGGATGGATGGATGTAGATATAGAATTTCAGCTGGATCTTGAAAAAAGAGTATTTTCAAGAAAAAAAAATGCCTCGAAGGGGTGTGAAGGAGTCTGTTCTAACAGACTCTGCAAATACTGCACCCAAATTCACAAAACTGGGAGGCACATGGCCTGGGTAGGACCCAGTAGCCTGCAGTATCTTCAGAAATGACAGAGCTGAAGAGCCAACGGCGACTCAGCAATGAGGAAGAGGGAAGCCTGGCTTTTATTATTTACCCAGAGAAACTCAAGCACGAAAACGCAGTGTAGGGGCAGGAGACGTGGCTCATGGGTTGAAAGCACTTGTTCTTCTAGAAGAACCGAGTTCCTAGGGCCCATGTTGGATGTCCCACAACTGCCGGTCACTTCAGCCCCATGGAATCTGATGACCTCTTCTGACTTCTGTGGGCATCATACACACATCCTCCACACAACATCCTCCCACTCCCCCCACATACACACACACACACACACACACACACACACACACACACACTCAAAGTAATAATAAAAACCAATAACCTTCTTCCAATTTAATTGTTGAAGCAAAGATTCTATCTTCCTCCTTAGCCAAGAGGCAACAACAACCCAATGTAATTCTTGACATCTTTATGATGTGAAATACTTATAATAAGATCTTATGGGCAGCTATCCCTTCCCTGCCTCTTGCCCTTGAAGTGCAGTAATTCTCTCCTTGATTTGCCTCTCAGCTCAGCACATTCATCTTTGAGCTGGTCCCTCTTGAAGAAACAGCTGGCTAATTGGACTTGCCCTTATGTCTCCTTCTATTTTCTGTGACAGGGAAAGAGTTGCTAATTCAATGTGTAGGAAATGAAGGCCTCACAGTCACATCTGGTAAATTGCTGCCTTCCTGGTTCTGGAGGTAGCAGCAGAACATGCCATTGTTTGCAATTAAAAAAAGAAAAGAAAAGAAACCAGCAAAGGAAATCGATTTTTACATTTTCTCTAGACTCTTAAAAAAAAAAAAAGATCTAAAACCCCAGCATGTTTTCCTTATAAAAGCCACCATTGTCCAAGACACAGACTCACGTCAGCCAAATTGAGCAAAACCCTTTCTAGTGTCTTGAGGGGACTCTGAGAGGTCACTGCAGTTGGCTCACATGGTTTAGTTTCTTGACCCAGGGGTCGGGCTGAGCTGAAAGTACAAAACCATGTAATGATACAACAGCTAAATGCTAGGCCTCTTAGAGAAATGACAGGCAAGACTGAGTTTGCTTGGAGCAGGGATCATGCTGAATATTGGAGGAGAAAGACATTTTAGCCCACTTCCGGTGACACCCACTTGCATCCTTTGGATTTAGAAGCATGGAAAAGGCTGTGCACGGCAGCACACATATGGGGGTGCAACAACCTTCGTTATGACAAAGTACAAGGGTTTCAGGTGTATAAATTTGTGATTTTGGGTCCATGATAGGATTGCCAGTGAACACCCTTTATCACTTCCATACCATGGTGCTTTGGATCCGGGCATGTGTGACACCACAGTGCATCCCACTCCCCAAGTTCATTTTCTAGTTCACAAACCAGGATGAACCTGGATGAATGAACAGGCAAACTGCACAGTTTCTCACAGTGTGAGTAAGAGAGATGACCAAAAGTAACTCAGAGCTAGCCACGGTAGTCTATACCCACAACCTCAGCACACGGGAAGCTGAGGAAGATTTTGGATCAAGAGTCTAGGCAAGACTTGGCTACATATCGAATCCTTATCTCAAAAATAAAACCAAATGAAAGCAGGCCAATTATTTGGAAAGAGCACTGCTTTTTAGAGGAGAGACTTCCTAATCCTGTCAGATCTGCAATCCATGGCTACAGCAAAAGACACACTTTACTGACCCCACATAATCCCCAGTTGATTGGAATGGCTATTTTTTTTTCAGATGTACGTTTTATTTTATTTTATTTTAGTTTAGTTTAGTTTAGTTTAGTTTTTACACTCCATATTCCATTCCCCGCCTCCCCATCCACCCTCCAACTGCTCCACATCCCACACCTCCTCCCTACCCTACCCGGGCTCCACGTGGATTCTCCCACCCTGCAACCCACCTGACCTCTAAGCTTTCTGGGGCCTCCAGTCTCTTGAGGGTTAGATTCATCATCTCTGAATGAACACAGACCCAGAAGTCCAAAGGAATCTTGTCTCTTTTCTCTGGCGTTTCTGTTCTGGACGTTGAGCTGCCTCCAGCAGTTGTTCATATTAACAGCTCCTTGCACATGAGGCTGAGAATGTTCAATGAGTTTTGTGGGTGAGTTTGTTATTGCTCGTTGTTGGTGAGAGGCGCCTAAAGGAAATAGAATGTGCTTCAATGGCGAGAGGGATCCTACGGACTTTGAAATCATTCTGTTTACCTAACTCCTGGACTCTCCACACAGATGGACAAAGGCAGAGTGAGGTGATAAAGATCACTAAGTGGACAGTGACAATCCCAGTGAGGAGAGGGAGAGGACCCTCCAGCTGAAAAGCTGCAGGGTAGAATCTCTCCGAAGCCCCTGGGACTGCCTGTGTCTGATGCTATTCCTCATTTGGCTTGGTCCCTACCCACCACTATGGTTTAGATGAATGGTTTCCAACTTTTCGAAGGCTGCAACCCGTTAATACAGTTCTCATGTTGTTGTGACCCCCTAAGCATAAAATTGTTTTACTTGCTATAACTGTAATTTTGCTACTGTTATGAATTGTAATGTAAATATCTGATATATAGGACATCTGATATGTGTCCTCTGTGAGAGAGTCATTCGACTCCCACTGGGGTTGAAAACTGCCGGTTTAGATCTCAAGTGCTTACCAGTGGCCCGTGCGTCAGAAGCCTGGCCCCTAGCATGGTGCTAATGGAGAGTAATGGGACTTTAAGGGTAGGTCATAGTAAGAGTTTCTTAGTGTTGAGAGTGTGGAGGATTATGAAATCATGACCCCTTCTTTCCCTTCCAGATAACGAGAGCTTTTATTTAAAGTAAACACACTGCAGTGCACTGCCTTGCTGTGTGTCCCACAACAACTGCGAACTGAAACTGTGAGCCTGAGTAAGCCATTCTCCTTTGTAAACAGATTAATCTTGTCTGTCTGACGCACCAGGTAAAGGACACGTTCTTATATCTGCTAACCCAAAAGTCATCTAACAAAGTGGACACATTTTTCTCTGATGCCTCTATGTCATAAAACCAAAAAATGGACATTGTAAACAGAAGTTCATGTCACTGGTCTATATTCACATACACAGAAATCTTCAGGCTCCAAACGAACATTTCCAGTAGTGTTGTCTTTAAGAAAATAGGTAATTTTTGTTGTTGAGTTTCATAGGAAATATGTGAGTATAGAAAAACATAAACTATGTGACCTGAAGCCGTACCTGCCAACGTCAGATCTTTGGTAAATTTTAAATTGTTTTACATGTATGGTGCTGTCTCATCACTGAATTTCCCTTTCTACCTTAGTGAGTACAAATCTCCCACTGTCTACATAAGTAAGGCAAGCTTGGGGTGCTGTGTGAGTCATTTTCAAAGGCTCCTACGGATGTCAGAAGCAGGGTGCCAGAATGTGACCTAACCATGTTTTTTTCTGATAAAGCAAATGGCTTTACCCTTTGTCTCAAACCTACAAATCTTAGAGAAGCCAGGCACTACTCAAATTAAATGGCAAGAAGGGATGAGAGAGAGAGGGGAGAGGGAGAGGGAGAGAGAGGGGGAGGGGGAGGGGGAGAGAGAGAGAGGCTGTTTACTGTGTCACAAGCTTATTGGAAGTCTGTATATAAGGTTATTTTAGCTATCACGGGTTCATAATGTAGGCACTATCATCCAGGACACTACATTTCAGAGGATGAGGGACCACTTGATGCATCCCATGACTGGTAAGGATGACTCTGCTCCCAGGAATCTAGGTCTTAGGTCTGTGTTCTTTCCTGCTGTTATCATTTTTGCCACTCAGAACTCAATGGCATTCCTTTGGGTCACTCAATATCGAGTACTACTTTGCCACCTAAAAAGCACTGGTTACAGCTGTGGGGACTGGGAAGATGGAGGGTGTTCTCCCATGGTGCCTGCCTACCTTTAGGTCTGCGGTTAGATTTGTCAATCCCCTTTGCAGTGACATCTGCCACACTTAGTTCCTTGTTGTAGACTCTCCTGGGTGTCACCCGCTACAGCTTCTGTCCACTAGAACCAATTGTGCATCCTCAATTAAAATAAAAATGTTTCCAGACAATGTCAGATATTCAAAGAAGTGGAGGCAGACGGATAGCAAAATGACTTCCTGGTATGAGAAGTCTGGCTTAGGTATAGCAAGGAGTTAGAAGGGTCTGTGCCTAGCTGGGACATTCTGGGAACCCAGCACCACGAAAGCTCCTCTGGCAGTCTTTATCTCTGTACAAACTCACACGCTCTCCCTAAATAGGGCATAGAGAGCTATGTGGGTTTACCTTCCCTTTCAAAAGTTAGGAGATACTTGGGGATGATGTCATCATATCCAGGCAATATTCTGGATGGAAGCAGGTAGTTTCTAAGAGGGAGAAGAGAGTGTGGTGGGTTCTAATCCTCCAGGCGAGTGCACACCAGTACATTGAACATATCCCCATAAAAAGGAGGGATGGAGTGAAGCTCACAGGGAGGTGAAGACCTAATCTCCAGATAAACCGAGATGCAAAATTGTCCCCAAGTCAGGAGCTGACCTCAGGATGGCGTTGTGTCGGCATGGAACTTTAAGGACACAGGGTGAAGAAAATCCACGATGTGCCTGTCCTTTGGCATGGGAGACATTGAGTTCCCTGAGTCATCTGAAGCCGACTGTAGGACGTCCCTGATGCAGACGGAGACCTGCTGTACTCATTTATTATAACAATGAGCTCATTGGAAGACCTATAAAAGTAGAGCTTGCTCTCCAAGTGCTGATCCAGTTTGTTATCCAGACAATGGTTCCAAGGTTGTTTAACAAGCCAGTTTTGACAAGTTGAATTTCTTTATAAGATGTTTGTTTAATTGTAGCAGAGCCCTCCTATCATAAAAGAGTATTCAACCGTGCAGACAGGACTGGGCCAAGAGGGTTGGTTAATTTTTTTTTCCTAACAAGATTTGTATATCTTTCAGATGAAAACATTCTGAAACCCATTTTCACTTGGAGTCTATGGCAAGATTCCTAAATTGCCATAGCCATGCCTAAAACTCAAAAAAGAGACAGGAAATGGAAGAGAAGAAAGTGTAAAAAGGCTAGCGCCTTCTGGAGGGAGAAAGATCATCAGAATTCTGCTTACAAATTCACCAAACACCTACAGTCTCTCCTGAGGCGGTGGCATGCATACCACAGACAGCAGGTTCTCAAGGGAAGTCCCCATTTTAAAAGTTTAAAGATGAATGCCACTCTCAGCAATCCCTGCTTCAATGTGAAGTGTGTGAGCTTTAAAACCCTTTGGAGTTCAGTCCAAATCCCTTCTGGATCATCACTGAGCCACATACCTCTCTTGAGTCTCCTTTCCATGTGTAAATACACTGATAATACCTATTACATAAGCCTTCTTTGGTGCCTAAAATATAGGTATTTTAAACACAGCAAAATACTTGGTTTGGAAACTATTATACTGTAATTATCTCTAATGTCTTTATGATATCCAGTTATACAAATTAGTACTTTCATATCCAGAGTTGAAGTTCTATATTACTCTACTTGGGAGATGCACACAGGTTGGTCTGGGAGGGGGGGAAGGGTAGAAAGTTACTTCAATCTCTGTTGCTGGAGTCTTATTCTTTCTAAATACCTTATGTACCCCAAACAGAGCATACATGTGGCAAAGGAAAGACTCACAAATAACATTTCATAAACAGCAAGCCATAAGCAATTATTGAACATAATTCCCTCTCATATGAATAGGTTACTTGATGATTAGAGAAAATATCAGTCACTTTGAGGACTCAGTGCAAAGAAATTCTGACTACTAATTCCTCTTTCTTTTCCTGCAGGTGTCTCTGTGTGTGTGTGTGTGTGTGTGTGTGTGTGTGTGTGTGTGTGTGTGTGTGTGTGTGTGTGTGTGTGTGTGTGTGTGTGTGTGTGTGTGTGTGTGTGTGTGTGTTTGTGTTTGTATATGAATGTGTGTATCTGTGTCTGGGTATGTGTCTGTGTGTATGTCTGTGTGTCTCTTTGTGTGTGTGTATGTGCATGATAAGTGAAGAGCACACATATACAGAGGAGCTCATGTGTTTTCCTCTATCTTCTCAGTCATATGCCCCTGTGACAGGGTCTTTCACTGAACCATGTACTCTCCATTTGGGCTTAGCCAGTCAGCTACCAAGCTCCCATAACCCACCTGTCTCCACTGCCTAAGGCTGGTGTTACAAGCATATGCAGTCATGCTTGGTTTGTTTGTTTGTTTTACACACTTACTGGTTTTCAAACCCATGACCTCATGTTGTATAACAACCACTGAGTTATCTCCACAACGTTTTAATGTTTTTTTTTTATTTTTTAAGACAGGGACTATATGTTACAAGCTGACTCCAACTAGTGATATTCCTGCCTCCTGAGTGCTGAAGACACATACTGACACTTGGGGAGGGGGAAGTAAATAGTTCAAGAGTGAGACTTGCTCCATTGTAAGGGCTAGTCAGGGTGGCTGAGGTAGAGTCTTCCGTGCTTGCCTGTTCTGATTTCGTTCAGCACCCTGCTATACTGCATATCCATAGAAAGCATCCATTCCTTTGTCCGGCAACTAAACTGGCATAGAGCTCCCTTCCTGTGTCAGAGAAATAACAGTTATTATCCCACAAAGATAAAGACAACTGGAAACAATTGCTAAAAGTTTCAATATATCTGCTTTTAGAAACGGGAAGGGTATGTGAAAACACAGAGGGTAAGATAAAAGTTTAAGCTCTTGACTCAAGGAAATGACAAGGAATTAAACAGTTTACCCTGGAAATATTCAGAACTTAGAAGAATTAATTTAGCAGGAGGTGAACTTCTGAGCACAGTTTGGGACTACGTCTTTGCCTCTCCTTTGTGCTTCCATGTAGGGGCTTTCTTCTGTTTCAGCCAAGTGATGTGTCTGGCTCACTGTGAATAATTACCAGAAATGAATGAAGGCGGCACTGTACAGCCATGATCTGTACTGTCTACACAGGAAAGGTGGAAAGCAAGATTAAAATAACTATGTAGGAAATTTAGACTTATTATGCTCAGTATAAAACTAGCAAAGATGTTTCTCAAATGGTAGTTGATAGAAAAAAATACCAAGGTTTTAGTTGGAGGTTTTCCTAAGGAAACAAGCTTTTAAAACATTCTTATTTATTATTATAGTTTGTATATATGAGGGGGTGTATGTATATGTGTGTGAGTGTGTGTGTGTGTGTGTGTGTGTGTGTGTGTATGTGTGTGTGTGTGGCGGCACACGGATGGAGATCAGAGGGAAGCCCTGTGAATCGTATCTCTCCTTCTGCCTTTACATGGCATCTCAGGGTCAAACTCTGGCTGTCAGGCTTATGCAGCAAGCACTTTTCACTCTGAGCCTTCTTGTTGGATCTCAAAGAAACAAATTTAACTTTGTAATAAAGCCCTTTTCTTATCCTCTTCATATATGAATGTGCAGGATAAAAAAAAAAAAAAAAAAAGACCAAACTGAGCTTGGCCCTAATCGGGACTGAAATGTAGTGTCATTCATTATCTTGTTAATACACTCAGATATTTCCTTGCAGGGCTGGAGAGTGTGTCTCAGTACCAGAGAGCTTGTCCAGCATGTCTGAGCCTACTGCAGATGTTGGCAGCTTCCACTGCTTATTCCTCAAGAGATGGCATACCCTGGTGCCTGACTCTCCTTACCTTCAGCAATGTGGTTCTGCCCATGTGTCTATCATTCTATCTATCCACAAATTTATCCTTTCATCTGCCTACCTAGCTATTAGCTGAGGTGAAAGTCACATAACATGAAGTCCCCATTGGAATGCACAATTGACTGACAGCTTACACATAATAGTGTCTTAAACACAGGGCTATTGAAGAGGAGGCTTCCAAAGACATGCTGCCCAGACTGACCCTTCTCCATCCTACTAACGAATAGAGCCTGGCAGGACACTTTCATAGTGGGTCTAATTGCTGCCTCATTCTACCCATGAGTCATTGCAGTTTATCTCAGAGAGGACTGGGAGAAGTTCACCAGTGCAGATAGATAGACAACAAATGAGAAATTAAAACTGCTTCGTGATGTCCTATCTTCTGAGATGCAAACAGAAAGGAGATCCCATGACAAGCCTGGTACAGCAGGAAAAAACTCTGCATCACCAGCTGTCAGAGAGAATGTGGGGTAGAGCGGTTTGGGTTTGGGTTTTGTTTTATAAAACTAC
Source organism: Mus pahari (assembly GCF_900095145.1). Lineage (NCBI taxonomy): Eukaryota > Metazoa > Chordata > Mammalia > Rodentia > Muridae > Mus > Mus pahari. Next base: position 158,041,524 of record NC_034594.1, on the reverse strand, counting down.
ATGTGTTCTCAGAAGAATACAATCGATATTCTCCTAAAAGGGGGATTTTTATGAGCTTAATAGTTTATGAACTTTAAAATTTCCAAAACTTTGAAATGGTCAAGATGTAAGTAAGCAAGTCAATAAACTGGGATATAACTGGCCAATGGAATAGAATTCATTACTGAACAAGAATGAGCTACCCAACTCATGCCCACACTCAGGCAAGAATCTCTAATCAAATGTGATGGTCTACAAATGAATAGAAGACGCAAAGGAAAAGAAAATGAAAACTTGTAGAAGACTTGAAGAGAAAAAAGTTCTTGGGGGCAAAGACCAAAATCTATTCTCTAAAGGTATGATCTGTAAAAAAGTTTTTAAAAGTCATATGAAAACTTTAAGTACATATTAACTAAAGGCACTCTACAGTCTCCATACTGTATCAAGCCATACCACAGAGGCAGTAAATAAAAGAAATGAAACAGAGGACTCATCACAGGTCAGAGGCTGAGCACAGAAGACTTGTAACAGTGAATACACACTGTGTGAAATCCCAGGTATATATATATACTATATGATATCATGGGTATGTATATGATATTGCGCATATATACAAATTGGATGACATCATGGGCACATATGTACTATATGATATTACGGATACATTTACAATGTATGATATCATGTACACATATGCACTGTATGAAATCACAGGTACATATACACTGTATGGTATCATGAGCATATATGACTGTGATATCATGCATATATACAAATATATATCATGGGCACATATGAACTGTGTGATACTACAGGTATGTACACAATGTATTATATCATGAATACATATGCATTGTATAAAATCACAGGTACATGCATACTACATGATATCATGGGTACATATGACTACATGATATCATGGGTACAAAGAACTGTATGCTACCACTTGTACATAGAAACCATATGATCTCATGAGCATATATGCACTGTGTGATATAATAAGTACACACACAATGTATGATACAAGAGCACATATGCACTATATGAAATCACAGGTAGATACACTATATGATATCACAGGTATATATACTATATAATTTCACAGGTATATATACCATATGATATCACAGGTACATGCACACTATATTATATTACAGGAATATGCTGTTTGTCTGCTCAGATCTAGGATAAGGATGGCTGTGAGTGAACTAGAAGGTGACTTGTAGACCTGTACTGACAAGGATCTGTCAGTGGAGGTGCTGGAGTGTTAACAAGCATCTCACTCTGGTGAGGGATATTGGGAATGGAAAGAGCTATGTGTATGGGGAATGGGGCAGGATGTCACTGGGGTTTCCTCTTAACTTTGCCATGAACCCAAATAAGCTCTTAAATGCAAGCTTAACTGTTTAAGTGATTTTTTGAAAGTCACATTTACTTCAACATCTGAGTATTCTAATAGAATTAAGTTTTAAAGTGAGCTGGTAACTCTAAGGATGCCATTTGTAACAAAGTGCCACAAGGGATGTTCTCATTTAAACCCTTCTGCTTGGACTGGGTCAGAAAATACACACATCTTACTGGATGTGGTGGCAAATACAGACCATGTCCCTGTGCCAGGATGGTACGCAGAAGCACACTGTCTCAGTCTTTCTTGGCCTGCTCTGGCTTTTCTAACCCTCATTTGGAGGGACAGGGCCTCAGGGTGTGTGAATGAGAAGTGTGCCTGAGGGCTCAAGGTTAGGACGAATGAGGGAGCAAAGGAAAGTCTGTCAAGAGTCAGAGTGTGTGCTTCATGACAAACCTAAGCAGCACTCAGCCCAGCAGCCATGCCTCACGCTCCTGAGAAAGCACAGGAGAGACAGAGACAGCCCAAAGGAAGTGACATCTTCACAGCTCCCACACTGGAAAGTGCTATACTGTGTAGTCGAATGTCAAACACTGAGCACATGCGTTTCAATCCCGAGAAGCAGGCGTGGGAGATGCTTCAGGTAGACATATAAGAAATAGAACTCAGGATTCTGTGCTGAAGGATTGCACAGACTGAGGACAAAATAGGACAAAAGAACTAGAACAAGGAAATGAAAAGCTGCAGACATAAAAGTCTACAAGTGGTTGGGCAGGAGAGGGAAGTTAGCCAAAGGAATGTTGTGTGTTCTCTTTATATAATTTTTTCTTTGCTGCACACACCCTCCCTGATTTCCATCACAACCATGCCGAGCTCCCCAAGAGCACCTTCCCCGTCTCTTTGCAGATTACGTGGGTTCGAGTGGGAGTTTCTTCCAGCCTTGTCTCTCTGTTGGTTTACCTACTTTTCTTTAGCTCCTGCTATTGTGGAGACCTCACGTCGGCCTTGTTTCAGAAATAGCAAAGTGCGCGCTAGAGAAGTTAAATAAACATTCCCAGGATGACATCATTCAGGGACCAAACTCAGACTTAATACAAGCAAATCTCTCTGACGTCGAGTTCTGGGCCACCAAGCTTACTTTCAAAAATAACGAGAGGTGTGTCTCCTCATCAACTTCGCCTTAACTGAATGAAAAATAGAACCAATAGATCAATCCTGTAAATCCAAAAATTGTCTAAGTCCTGAAAAGCCTGTGGCCAGGAAAAGTGTCAGTTGTTGGGGCAATCATGGGACTTTGCTCTACTTTTCAAATACAAAATGGCTGAAAAGTATCAACCTTTGTGAAAAAAACAGTTCATTTTGGTAGTGTACGTGCACGCATGCATGTGTGTACTTGCATCTGGAGACTAGAAGATAATTTCAGGTGTTTCCTTCCTTCCTTCCTTCCTTCCTTCCTTCCTTCCTTCCTTCCTTCCTTCCTTCCTTCCTTCTTTTTTTCAGATTATATTAAAGGCAGTTTATTGGGAAGCTACTCTTGGTTGAGTTTACTAGCCCCAAGGATTGAGGGCAGGGGGGTCTTCATGGGGAGAGAAGCAGGAAGAAAAAGGTCATACTCCCAGAGAGAGAAGAGAAGGGGGGAAACAGAAAGAGGGGGGAGGAAGGGAGAAAAGGGGGGAAGGAAGGGGAGAGGAGAGAGGGAAACCACCTTGTTTCTTTTAAAAGACTTACTTTTATTTTTATTTATGAGTGTGAGTGTGTTTACGGCACATGCGGCAGACGCCTGCATAGGTTACAGAAGTCAGAAGTTATGCTATTGGCAATTGTAAGTCCTCTGGCATGTTAGCTGCTTTCTAAACTGCTGAGTCATCTCTTCTGAACCCCTCTTGGGGTTTTTGTTTGTTTGTTTGTTTGTTTTTGTTTTTTTTTTTTTGACACAGGGTCTCTCCTTAACCCAGAATTCTCCAGTTGAGCTAGGCTGGCTTTCCAGGAGCTCCAAGGATCTGCCTATTTCTGTCTCTTTACCACAGGGATTATCCGCATGCATAAGCACGTGGTGGTTTTTGGCATGGATTCTGGGCGATCACACTCCAGTTCTTGTTTCTGCAAGGCCATTTCCCAAGCACCAACACTGTGCTGTTCTTAGATGACCCATTCTGTTAATTCTAGTGCAGTTTTATCATCTCAGCAAAACCACAACAAGAACAGGGCACAGCTGGGCTCTGTGATCCATAAGCTCCTTGTGTTCTCTTGTACCTCACTGTGACTCCAGTACATTTCTCAGAGCCCAGCATCTTCTCTGAGGACAGGGTTGCCTGAGTCAGCTGTATGCTGCACATAGCCCTGTAGACACACCCAACTGCCAGGTCCTCACAGAAACCTCTTGGATGTGCTGTACCCACAGTACAGGAGCTAAGCTCAGCGGGAAACAGAAACATGGAGTCAAACCCCACTATCACTCCTGGCTGCAAAGCCTTATTAAGTTGCTACTTAAGGCTCTCTCTGGGTTTTCTTATCCATAGCAATAGAAATCCACTATGCCCACAGCACAGAGCGTGTCAGTCACCAGTCTGAGCATGTGGAGTGCCTACAGAAGTGCTTAGCACCAATTAAACGATCAGAAGCAATTCTCAACAGATTACATTGTTAACACAGTGGTGATTGGCACCTAAAACCAAGTAAAAATAGGGAGTGCGGTGGATTCAGGCATTTTCTGTGAGCCTGCTTACCCAAACTGATCCCTGGAGCCCACACGGAGGGAGGGAGGAGAGAACCAATCCCTGAGGGTTGTCCCCTCACAGCCAAAGAAAGGGAAATGGAAGTATCTAAGCCTTTTGGGCACATTTTGACTTTTTGGCACCTTATGTAGTGAGGAGGAAAGCACCCCTGGTCCAGGTTTTGTCTCAGTCATCCAGGTTCTGCCAGTTACACTAATTTTTTTGTTTGTCTAAATACTTAAGAGCCTGTTGCCTCGTTCTGTTAGGAGAAGCTGTTTTCTAGTGCTTCTTCAGTAACCACAGCAAGAAAGATAGTTTCCATTTCCTAGGTTACTGGCCAGTATCATCTGCTCCTAACCCATACTCAGGTTGCCCCAGATCTCTTTGCCCGGTGAGCCTGAAGGCACTGGTGATATCAAATGTGTAAGTCACCAGTACATCTCACTCCCAGGCAAAGACAAGGACTCTCTGCTGGTTTCTCCACTCTTCACCTACTTTCCAAGTCAAGTTGAGTCATCTATAAATCTACACCAGAAACTGAAGTGACCAGGGGCAGAGTACAAACACCTTTCTTCATTCAGACAAGCACAGAAACAGTAGCTAACTGTTTTGTTACACAACTACCCAAGGTCTTCCTCCCTTCATGCATGACGGAATTAGAAAACTAAACAGAAAGAACAAAGCCAAACACTTCCCAGGATTAGGGATAGCTTGATACAATCATTGAAGTCGTCTCTAGGTGCCGGGCACTTATAAATGCATTGGCTTCCTGGGACAGATTTCTGGATGTGTGGAGAAAGCCTTCTGACAGATTCATGGATCTGTACACACTCTGAAGCTCACTTCTTCTGTGTTGCCCTCTGAACCTTACCTCTGAGCTATTCGATACAGCAGTCCTCGATACCAACCTGTCCTGGAATGGGAAGAGCCTGAGGTCTCACTGAGACTCCAGCACATCTTCTCTCAATTCTATGGACAGAGTGTGGGTCCCATTGTGGGAATTACAGATTCTCAGTAACATCCCATCCTCCTCAGGGACACTCAGACGACTGTGCCCTGCCTACCGTCCTGGCAACCAGGCACTATGCTGAGGAAGCACTGAACTCACCACTCACTGCAATCTCAGTACCTGAATGCTGATGCTAGCCTCTCTGGCTGGTACCCTGATGATACTGGATGCTCCCTCTTAGAGACCCAAAGTAAAACAGAGACTGAGCTATCCTCCCCTTCATTTTTTTCCAGAATACCCCTCCTTCACACCCCCTAAACTCTCTCCCAGCTACATCTTTCTAGCTTTCACATTGGACTCTGTCATCATTCTGTCCCCTGGCAACATTAGAAGTGCTGCATTCTGTGTCACATGGAAACTCTGATGGTACCATGTTGTTAGGCACATACTGTGTACTTCATATCACATGTGAGTTATATTTTTCATGCATACATACATATGCGATGCATGTACTTATTAGTGGGTGTACACATGTGTGCATGTGACTGTGGAGACCCAAGGATGTCTTTGTTGATTGCTCTCAACATATCTGTTTTGAGACTGAGCCTCTCCCTGAAGCTTGTCAGTTTGGTGAGGCTGTTTGGCCAATAACCTTCAGAAATCTGCTTGTTTCTCCATTCCCTGTGCTGGAATTAGAGAATATGTACCACTCCCAAGACTTTCACATCTGCACTGGGTATCAGAACTCAGGACCTTGCACTTGAGCAGCTGGAACTTAAATCATCAAATCATCTCCCCAGCCACTGGGTGATTTAAAAACACCACGGGAAATTATGTGCATTTATTAAAATGTCATAGCAATTAACAAGTACTAATACAAATTTAACATAAATATAATTGCATTTTATATTTCGAGGGTTGAGAAAGAGGGGGGGGGTAAATGATTCCTGGGTCCCCGCAGAGGAGCTACTGAACTTGCCTGGCAAATGGGGCATCAAGGGCATGTCCTAGATCCAGAGACTCCAAACTGTTTCCAACTTTTACAGTGACCTTTGATCCCAACCACAAAGCACTGATTGTCATTGTGTTGTTAAGATTACTATGCACCTACTATGTGAGGACCATTTGACAGCTCTGACACCCTGGTACTCAGGTTTCCTGAATAATTTCTAAAGTCTTAGATTCATTGTCTTTGGTCATTTCTTCCTCAGACTAAAACACGCGTATCCTAAGTTGTGACAGCTCATTGGGTGATGTTCCTTATAGAAACCTGGCCCACCCCTCACCTGCTAAAATGAAAGAAGCTCTTCTCCAGAGTCTTGACATTTCTAGTCTCAGCAAACTCTACAAAGGCAGGCAAGAAAACAAGAGAATGGTGGGAAAGAGAGTAAATGAGAAGAGATGGGGACTTTCCCCATCTACCCAAGCAATGGGTTATTTCTGACACCCTGTAAAATAATAGACTAAAAGAATCCTGTTATCTAAACTTATAACTGTAATTTTTGAATGCCAGCTGATGGTTAACATATAGACTCTCTTCCCCGTCCCGTCTCATAATGTGTCAGTTGAGTGCATGCGTGCCTTTGGAACCAGAGCTTTCCTTCTCTGTCACGTTTTGTTAGTTATTTGAACGTGGAATCAGGAAATTCGCATTGAAATTAAACATCTTGTTTCCCATGGCAGAAAGCCAGAAAGAATTTGTCTTTGGAGGCTGTCTACAAAACACAAAATGATGTTTTTATATAATGTCTTTCCTACTTAATTTCACCAAGTGATTAGTAACTGATTATGACTGAGCCACCAGAATGTACGGAAACAAATGGCTTAGGAATGATGATACAGACGACATTAAGAATGGAATTAATATTGGGTGAAACAGTCTGTATTTCGAACATGACACCTAGGATAATGACTTCAGGTCTAGAGAAAACGACGCCCCTGGAAAAGATGTTGGTTGCCCATTTTGTGTTATTGGAAGCGTGACTCTTCTGCCCTGCCCCTAAAGTCTTCTCAAGTTTCTGAGTGTTATATGCCAGTCATAGAGCTGTGAGTCCTGTGCACTGAACTCCTGAAGGCTGGACAGCCTAAGCTATTTTCTCACTCTGTGGCTCAGGCGATCACTGAAATGGAGAATTTATGAGAACAGATTGATCAAGTGTCAAGCCAGGAAGGATGACAATCTTGAGTCATTTGACAGATGGATGAGACCTTGAACTTCACCACTCACCTCTGTCTGTCTTATCCCCCATGAATCAGACTCTGGGAAGCTAGGCACTTCCCAGCCATGTCTGAAGAAGGACACCTACCTTTAACAGAATTGTTAAGTCCCTGGACCACAATATTTAATAGTCAAAATCCTTGCAGATTTTTTAAAAATGTAAAAATGTCCCCGTTTTTTGTTCCATTCTTTCCACAGGTGCCCGTTATTCTAAAATTGGCATTTACATCATGTCAATTTCTGTTCTCAACAGAAAATAGCCTGTGCCATTGTGACCCTGGCACCCAAGAGCAGAAGCATCATAACCCTCCATTAATTTTGTCTGATAGCTGTAAGAAACTCCCCGTTTTGACAAGAAAGACTTACAGACATGTCTTTCTCTTGGCGTTATTCCTGAGGTGGAAGAACTTCATTATTGTCAGTGAAGACCCACCTTTGCATCACTTTTTATTCCAATCTTTTGTGATGATTTTCCCCTTGGCACAATACCTAACACACAGAATTGAAGTTAAGCCTCCTCACCTGCCTGCTGCCTGGCCGTGAGATCGAGGAAAACCTAGTAGCAAGTATGTTTGGAGGAAAGAGTTCTTGGAAGCGGCGCTTAGGGGAGAAAGATCTACTGTGCAGAGGAGAAAATGGGTAGCAGTGTGGTCTATACCAGCAGGTCTCAACCTGAGGGTTGTGACTCTTTGAAGAGCCTTAGATCAGATATGCTGAACATAAGATATTTATACTACATTTCCAACAGCAGCAAAATTACAGTTACCAAGTAGGAACATCATAATTTTATGCTTGGGACAGCACATGAGGAGTAAAAGGACACAGCCATAGGAAGGTTGAGAACTGCTGATCTATACAGAGCTGCCTTCTTGGGAGTTTTGAAGCTTGGAAGACCTTTTCCTGAACCCAAACCCTCCTCTCAAGCCTAAATGAAGTAGCTCATTTTTTTTCCAGTGACACTCTATAGAGATGTCTGCACTAGCTCTCTGTTCATGGGAAATGCAGGCTTTCCATAGCCTTTTTCAGTTCTGGGCAGCAAACTATGACACCTGTTACCTAGTCTGTGAGCCTGCACTGCCCATCCCTGAGAGCCTGCACTGACATCCCTGAGAGCCTACACTGGCATCCCTGAGAGTGTACACTGGTATTCCTGAGAGCCTGAACTGGCATCCCCGAGAGCCTGCACTGGCATCCCTGAGAGCCTGCACTGGCATCCCTGAGAGGCTGCACTGGCATCCCTGAGAG
>NC_034594.1:158027130-158032609 GCF_900095145.1 Mus pahari | reverse complement strand
CACTGGCATCCCTGAGAGCCTGCACTGGCATCCCTGAGATTCTGCACTGGCATCCCTGAGAGCCTGCACTGGCATCCCTGAGAGCCTGCACTGGCCATCCCTGCCCGAGAGCCTGCACTGGTGTACTGGCTAATTTTGTGTCAGCTTGACACAGTTGGAGTTATCACAGAGAAAGGAGCTTCAGTTGGGGAAATGCCTTCATGAGATCCAGCTGCAGGGCATTTTCTCAACTACTGACCAAGGAGGAGGGCTCCTTGTGGGTAGGACCATCTCTGGGCTGGTAGTCTTGGGTTCTATAAGATAACAGGCTGAGCAAGCCAGTGGAAGCAAGCCTGTACGGAACATCCCTCCATTGCCTCTGCATCAGCGCCTGCTTCCTGACCTGCTTGAGTTCCNGTCCTGACTTCCTTGGTGATGAACAGAAATGTGGAAGTGTAAGCTGAATAAACCCTTTCCTCCCCACCTGCTTCTTGGTGATGATGTTGTGCAGGAAGAGAAACCCTGACTAAGACAACTGGCATCCCTGGGAGCCTGCACTGGCCATCCCTGCCTGAGAGCCTGCACTGGCCTTTCCTGTGAGCTTCCAGGGTCTGTGTGATACTCAATAAGCTTGCCTCTTCTATGGAGTTTAGTTTACAAGAATAGAAGAAACGCAGAACACCAAAGGTATGTCACAATGCCATGCTAATCTTACACTTTGGAGACACTAGCATGCCCACTTCCTTCTAATTCTCTTCAGTGTCTTAGTTCAAAGCCAAAGACTGCCAGAGCCCCTGCTGTTATTCTGTTCCTGCCCCCAGTTGTCTCACAAGCTGTATCTGCCCCTGCCCCTGCCATTGTTCCACAGATCATTATACATCTATTACACACCAAGGTGTATAGAATATAACACAGAATTCTTACTGTGTCATGTTAAAGATCTTTGCAGCATCACCTCTCAGAGCCTTTTTTATATCACCCAACCTCCCAGCTCTCAGCCAGTGCCCATCTTCCCCATGGGAGGACTGCTGTGCTACACATTCCCAGCAGCATAGGTAGACTGTGATTTCCTTTACAGTGTTTTCTCTTTGTTAGATTCTCTTGCCCTTCATCTTCCCAGTTGGCATTAATAGAATATAAAATATAGTATAATGACAAATTAGTTCACACACTAAGGATTTTCTGAATTCCAAAGTAGTTTCTATGTCCACAGGATATCACAAAAATAGCACCCCACATTCTGGAATCATGTGAGCAAATAATTTGAATGAAATATTAACTTCTAAGACTCCAGGAGTTCATTCAGGTTTCTGGGTCAGGTCCCAGCTCTTATTCTTATTCCTAGAGGCTGAGCATCTCAGTGGATGGTTAGAATCTCCATGCTAAGATAGTCGGGAAGAGAGTTGTCATGAGTGGAGCACAGGGAAGGGAAGGAAGGTGAGGCACTCTTAGCACAATGGTTTGCTTGCCTGGCCTTTTACCCAAGCAGATTTGGGACCCTGGAGACACCTGCAGAGGGAAGCATCTATGTGAAAGGAACAGACTCTTGAAATGAAAACATCAGTGTGCATATGGGTAGCTTGGAGGGGGAGGAGAGACGCTAACCAAACACTCTTTTTCGATGAGTCACCTTTAGAGGTCTTTCTTAAATTTTTTTTTTAAATTATGATTTAAAAGGCTCGAACAGCCTAGGGAAGTAAATCCATGCATATTTCCAACGTGAGTTAATATTTACTAAGACATCATAGGTTACAACAAATGAAACGTTTTGGCTCTGTCACTGAAGCTTTCGGGCCAACCATGTTAGTGACTGTTCCTACAGATAGTTTATAACTGTTTCTTCACCCCTCTCAAGCAACTGAAGTACAAGTCAGAAGGACTCAGGAATGCGGTTCATAAGCCAGGGTCTTTGGAAAATGTATTTGAGGTTGAGGAATGGACGGGCGGTGTGAACGGGCAGACCCTAGTCACGGCCACTAATAGCTTGGAAAAGTGAGTTAGATTTCTCCTTGTTTGAAGTTGAATTCCTTCTTATGAACCTAGGTGCCCTCAGAGAAATGCTTTATAATCCAAAGAAATGTTTACTTTGGATTCCGTTTCTCTTGTAGTTTTCACTTGTGACCTTAGGAGTGAGCTCATGACTGGAAGCAAATCTGTCTTCTGTCTTTACTATTAAATAATTACCTACACACTGAAAAACCCACACAGGACTCACAGTGGCCCTGTCCCAAGGAGATGCTTGGTGGAATGGTTGAAATTATATTTATGATGCTTGCAAACTTTAGCTCAACTTCTGAGATAGTTCAATGCAGTAACTAGCATGCATCTAGCATTCACTTTTGCTCTGTAGCATGCCGCATTCACTGAGTATGATCCAGCATGTGTCTCTGAGGGGAGAAGCTGTGGGCCTTTTTTGATACTATGATTGTATTTGGCAGGTATCTCAGACAGAACACTGTCTCAGCCCCTTAGGACTACAATTTCATCTCCAAGTGTGAGAAGGTCTCCTGAATGGAGAAATATCACACAGTCACGAAGAGCCTAGCTTGCAAATGGCTGTTGTGGCTTTTCATTGGAAAATGATTGGACAGTTTGAAGACTTTAGTTTCCATCATCAATGGAATCTAGTGATTTTCATTAATGTATTTATGAAAGAGATTTCAATACGTTAGGATGAGATTTCTGAAATCCTCAGGAAGGGATGGAGAAGGTAGAAGGAACTCGCATTGCTCATGATCATTATAATAAACTTTTACCTGGTGCTAACAAAGTGCAGAGCCAAATGATGCTCATAGGATTGTGACAAACGTTTCTAACCACTCAATGAACGCCATTTTAGAGTTGGGGACACTGAGGCTTGGAGAGGCAAAAGAACGGACAGATGGAGGCAGGGCTAGATAAAGAAGGTATGAAGATTTAAATTCAACTCTGTCAATAAAAATAGCCAAATCACTCTGTACCCTGCTCATGAATGTGTCATGCGTTTGAATACAGGACCACAACAAATGGTACAACCGAGCCATTTAGTTACAAAGGGAATAAAAACATATTGATGCATGAACTATCTCCCTTCTGTACATTCTTCCTTCCTGTCTTCTCCCAAGATGTATCACTAACTCTCAAGGGAAGCAAATGAGGGGGCATCATTTTGAAAATCCCATACATCCTTCTACATCTTCATGCTCTGGGTACCCACCCACAAGGCATTTCAGAAGAGAGGATTTTATCGATGCTTACGGAGCTGCAGCCTGGGCTTTGTACAGAGGCAGGAAACATCCTTGAGGTCACTTTATTCTAAACTGATGTATTCTTTCCAGAGTGATAATAATCTTTTTTTGAAATGCAGGTCTAAGATGGAAGGAATTTTTATCTGGAAGAGTAATATAAATTAGCTTTGACTGCCAGTTTCCACTGATTACTACTTTCCAGGCGGAATTCTTACAAATTCTTGAGGCATGACCTCTAGTGAAAAAATAAAACCCCTTTAAAAACTTGTTGAGAAATTCCAGATAACTTTCACAAGAGACTTAATTTTAGAGCATTAACACAACCTTGGTTAGGAAGATAAAACTACGGTGCAGTTATTTGGTAAAAGTCATTACTTCATGATGAAGTCATTGGAGACTATTTTACTCTGCTTATCTGCTTCTCTCTCTCTCTCTCTCTCTCTCTCTCTCTCTCTCTCTCTCTCTCTCTCTCTCTCCCCTCTCTTTCAAACTTGGGTCCTTTCCCCCCAAACTAATTTTATTATGCATTACTCAAGCCACTCTGGATTCACCCTTATAAAAGTATAAAGTGTTTCAACAGATAGCCAGTCGGAGGTTATCTGAGACTGAACCTACCAGGGTGAGCAAACACTATTGTAAGCTATTACATCTTTGTAATATGTATTGTGCATGATCACATGCATTTGGTTTTGGAAAGCACAAAAGAAGTTTAGACAATATTACATAATTTCAAATGGTTAGAAAAGCAGATTGTGAATGTTCTCAGCACAAAGACATGATAGCTGTTTGAGATGATGGATAGCCTAAATACCCTGATCTGAGCACTGTGTCGTGCACAAATGTAGGGAAATATAGTACTGTATCCCATAAAGGTGCATGAGATCTGTCCATCAAAGACACCATTTAATGGGGCAGAAGCGTGGGCTCCGCAGTAAGAACACTTTTGGGACTTGCAGAGGACCCAAGTTTGGATTGCAGCCCCGATGTGGTGCCTTCCAACTCAATCCAGGGGACCTGATGCCATCTTCTGGTCTCCACAGACACCAGCTACTCTGGTGGTGCACACATATACACTCGGGCAAAGCACTCACACATAAAATAGAAATAAAGTGTTCAAAAATAATTTTTAAAAATATCGTTTAAAAAGCAACAAAAGAGAAGGAACTGGACCACAGAGGCTCCTGTGTATTTTAGGAAGACATTTAGGTATATCAAGGTGAAAACATGTATACTAGAATTTTTGGAAGGCTTTATAGACCATGGTATGATCATGTATCACCCCCATTGGACAGACGGGGAAAGTTGGAGTCAGGAAACTGAGGTGATTCGTCCAAGAACTCATGGCTTAAACAGTGCGGTGGCTGTAGCTCTCATCCAGGAATGTCTGACTGTACAGTTGGTTCTCTTCCCACTGCAGAGAGTCACTGTTCCTTGAGCTGCCTGAGATGGAAGAACACAGGGACAACAACCACAGGGGCAAAACCTGTCAGGGGTTCAGAGTAGAGCCAAGACAGAAGGTCATTGCTGCCCACTACTTTTTCTGAAACTTAAACTTTCTTGAAGCTGACTTTTAAAAATCAAACTTTCTTGATTATATCTACATACATTAAGAAAAGATATCATGGATTACTTTCTTTAGAGGCATTTATATGGAGTTTGAAGTATTTTGTTGCTGCAAAAAGGTATCTGATATAACGACTAGGGGAAGGAAGGCTTTGCTCTGGCTTACAGTCCAATGGTCTGTCATGGTGGGGCTGCCATGGGCGGGATGGAATGGGCACACTGCTTCTACAGTCTGGGAGCAGAGCACTGTGAATTCCTATTTAGCTGACTTTCTCCATCTAATGCAACACAGGTCCCCAGCCTGTGGAGAAGTGTAGCCAGTATTCAAGACAGTTCTTCCCACCTCAGTTAATATCATCTAGATAATTCCCCATAGGCAAGCTCAGAGACCTACCTCCTAGGTGAGTCTAGATCCCGTCAAACTGTCAATTAATATTAACTATTGAAATTATCTAGCAAACACAATGGTTATTTTTAACATGAAACGTGAGTTTCATGGACAGGAAGACAAGAGATTTCTAAAAGAACTAAAAATAGGATTGGTGATGTAGCTTAGGAAGCATCAGGCATGCCCCATTCAAAGCACAGGAAGAGTCGATGTGCACCAGTGAGATTTTATTTTATTTTATTTTTTATTTATTTATTTATTTATTTATTTTGGTTTTTCGAGACAGGGTTTCTCTGTATAGCTCTGGCTGTCCTGGAACTCA
>NC_034594.1:158007916-158027100 GCF_900095145.1 Mus pahari | reverse complement strand
GCCTGCCTCTGCCTCCCAAGTGCTGGGATTAAAGGCCTGCGCCACCAGGCCCAGCTGAGATTTTATTTTTATGTTATTATTTTTTATTAGCTATTTTCTTTATGTACATTTCAAATTTTATCCCCTTTCCTCATTTCCCCTCTGCAAACCCTCCTATCCCATCCCCCTTCACCCTGCTCACTAACCTACCCACTCCTGCTTCCCTGTCCTGGCATTCCCCTACAATGGGGCATCAAGCCTTCACAAGACCAAGGGCCTCTCCTCTCATTGATGTCCCACAAGGCCATCCTCTGCTACATGTGCCTTGAGTTCATCCATGTGTACTTTTTGGTTGGTGGTTTAGTCCCTGAGAGCTCTGATGGTATTGGTTGGTTCATATTGTTNTTCCTCCTATGGGGCTGCAAACCCCTTGAAGTTCTTGGGTCTTTTCTCTAGCTCCCCAGTTGGGGACCCTGTGCTCAGTCCAGTGGATAGCTGTGAGTATCCACTTCTATAATTGTCAGGTACTGGCAGAGCCTAAGTTTTTAATTAATTAATCAATTACTTAAAATCAAGAAGGGGTTATTATGGACCTACGAGATTCTTCCTACCAAAAATTTTCTGATTTTTATAGGGCTTAGTAAACTAGTCATGGAAATTATATCTTGGATAACTAAGTATTTCTTCTTTCCCATTATAATTGCTGGTATATGATCAAATGGGTTGTTCTTCAAAGAATAGCTCAATACTATTAGTTCATTAGTAATAAAATCCCACTATACTAATTATATTATATGACATAAGTTCTTACTGGTCATATTAATATTCAAAATATCTGGGATATAGAAATTATTAACATAGCCTCTTCCCCCAAGGCATTCATATCAGTGCAAGATAATAGGTACAAAAATTATGATTATAGCTGTAAATGCTGAGAATCCAGTCTGCCTAAACATATATGGAAGTGTAAGCAGGTTTCCTAACTTCCCAGACATGCAGAAATCAGAATTAAATAAAAAGGGAATTGCGCTAGGCTATCATCAGGCTGTAATGACAGAACATAAGGGAAGATAAAAGTGGTGGCATTGAGTCCACTTAGATCACTCTGTTTTCTTTTCATACATGAATCCATAAATCTTCCTCCAGGAAAACAATCTAACACACTGTCATATTCATTTTGCTTCTTGATCTTGGCTCAGGGATAAATAGAAAAGCAGGTGACTTCATGATTTCTCATGTATGGCTAAATGTCATTAATCACCTCAGATCATTCTCAGAAAAGATAACAAAGATGTAAGCATTGGTAAATTCCCCAGTATTGTTTTTTAACTAACATATCTCTTTTTTATTTTAATAAAATGGATTTTTCTCTCACATAATACAAGCTGATTACAGTTTCCCCTGCCTCTATCCCTCCCAGTTCTTCTCTATCTCCCCTCCCATTCAGATCCACTCCTCCTCTGGCTACCGTTAGGAAACAAACAGGCATCTATGGGATATAATATAATATAATATAATATAATGTAATATAATATATAACCTACATGATAAAACAAATACTAACACATCAAAATTGACCAAAACAAATGGAAGGAAAAGATCCCAAGACAATGTACAAGAAACAGAGACCAATTCATTCACATACTCAGGAATCACATAAAAACATGGAACTGGAAACTATAATATATATGCAAAGGACCTAAGGGATAAAAATAGAAGAAACGTATAAATAAAATAATAATAAAATAAATAAAAAAAGTGAAGAGCCCTGACATGACATTATGAAACAAGGAACCTCCAGAGATGCTATGGAGTTCATTTTTTGTTGGCCATCTATTTACTGTTGGGCAGGCAGTCTACCATTTAATTCCTTTTGAGGGAATTAAATTTTCATTTGCAAGTGGTTTTCAATTGGAGATTGCTTCTGAGTTAGGGATGGGAGCATTCATTCTCTTGTCTTTTCAGCTTCAGGCCTCCAACAAGTACACAACCATATAAGCCCTATGCACACTGCCTCAGTCTCTGTGAGTTCATATGTGCATTGATCATGTTAACTTAGAGGACCATGGGGTTTTAGTATGACACATCCTATATGATTCTTACACCCTTTGTCCTCCTCGTCCAGAGTCCCTTGAGCACTGAGGGGACATACTTAATGGAGACATCCCATTTAGAGCTCAGTGTTCCAAGGGCTCTCACTTTCCACATAACATGTTCTGTGGGTCTCTGTGTTTTTCCATTTACTGCAGGAGAAAACCTCTCTGATGATGGCTAAGCAAGACATTGATCTATGAGTATAGCAGAATGTCATTACAAGTCATTTATCATTGCAGTTTTGGATTATTTTATCACAACATGTTAGATCATGTTAGAACATGTTAGCTCATGTTAGAACATGTTTCATTTTATTCTAGGTACCTGGGCTAGCTGGTTTCAGTTTCTTTGTCACGCAAGTGGTGTCAGATTTGGTTCCATTGTGTAGAGTTGGCCTTTATTCAAATGAGATAGTGGTTGGTTGCTGCCACAAGTTTTGTGCCAACATTGCACGGGGTACCTTATAGGCAGGAGACCATTGTGGATCAAAGGGTTGTTGTTTACATTTCTCTTTTGTGAGTGTGGAGAGAAAGATGTTAAAATGTAGGGGTAAAGGATCTGTGTAGGCATAAGTCCAGCTCCATGTGCAATGGCTTGGATAGGTGTTTACTTCAGCAAGGGATCTTGCCATCAGTTTCTAAAGAGAAACCTATAGTTATGGCCATAGCCTGTATTATTTGGGGGTTACCATGAGACCCCTTTGGCCAACAATTCAATTAGATGTAACCCAATCCCTGAAGATTCATTTGGTGACAAGAGGTGGCTAGTTGAGGCTCAGTCTCTCTCATGATTGGGTAATTTCATTTAGATCGCCTTCATATGTGTGTATTATTTTAGAAAGTTTCCACTGTATTAGGTTTCCACACTAGCCCTCAAATTACCCTTACCTCAGCTATCTCTCTCCCTGTATCCCCTCCTTCATTCCTCCCCCCTCCGCACTTGAGCCTTCCATTCTAGTCTCCCCTTCCATCCATCCATCTATCCATCCATCCATCCATCCATCCATCCATCCATCCATCCATATATATCTATTCTACTCCCCATTCCTAGGGACATCTACCTGTCACCATACCTCTCCTCTAGTCCCTTACTCTACACCTAACCTCTGTGTTTCTATGGATTGTAGCTTGGTTGTCATTTACTTAAAAGCCAATCACCTCATAGAAGTGAATACATATTGTATTTGTTTTTCTGGATCTTGATTACCTTATTCGGGATAATTTCTTTTCCTAGTTCTATCCATTTACCTGTCAATTTTATGACTTAATTGTTTTTAATGGCTGAATGACATTCCATCTGTAAATGTACCACATTTTCTTTATCCATTATTCTGTTGAGGGGCATCTAGATTGTTTGCAGTTTCTAGCTATTATAAATAGACCAGCAATGAGCATGCTTAGGCAAATGGCCTTGTGGTAGGATGAGGTTTCCTTTGGGGATATGCCCAAGATTGGTCTAGCAGATCTTGAGATGGATAGATTCCTATCTTCCTGAGGGGCCACCATACTGATGTCCACCCTGGCTGCACCAGTTTGCACTCCCACCTGCACTGGCTAACTGTTTCTCTTGTTTGACAGCCTCGGCAGCATGAACCATCCCTTGTTTTATTGATCTTAATCATTCTGATGAGATGAAATCCAGAATCAGTCTTGATTTGGATTATCCTGATGGCTAAGGACACTGAACATTTTTAAAGTATTTGTTAGCCATTTGAGTTTCCTCTTTGGAGAATTCCCTGTTTAGATCTGTATCCCAGTTTTTAAATTGGGTTACTTGCTGTTTTTTGTCTGTTTGATTGTTTGTTTTGTCTTGTTTTTTGATATCCTATATTTTGAGTTCCTTATAACTTGGGATATTAACCCTGTATCATTTAGTTGGTGAATATCTTTTTTCCACTTGGTAGACTGCTGCTCTGTCAGAATTACAATGTCCTTTGCCTTTAAGTAACTTCTTAATTTTATGCAATCCCATTTATTAATTGTTGATCTTGGTGCCTGTGTTAATGGTGTTCTGTTGAGAAAGTCTTTTCCTGTGCCAATGAGTTCAAGCTTTTCTCCACTTTCTCTTCTATCAGGCTCAGTGTATCAAGGCTTATGTTGAGGTCTTATTGTATGGTGACCTTGCTCAAACCAGTCTTTATTCTGTCATAGATTCAGTGACATTCTTTGGCTTCTCATTATTGTGCTTGGTGACTCTGTGACAACCCAGGGTCTAGTTCATTCTCCAATCACCACAGCTGTTACTTGGTGATGGCTCTTTGGAATTTCTGCCTCACTTATGTTCACCACACATTATTTTATCTTAACCCTCTCTGATTTTCTATTTGTGAACACATGTTTCCTAGTGTACACTAACTTGCTAAAGAAGTGGGAGTATTTTATGGCTCTTCTGAATCCTGCCCACAGCACCTAGCATGCTCCTCTGATTTTTAACCTAATAGTTAGTCATTAGTTGGTGCTACGAGGATGACATCACTCTGCTCCTGATGAAACACAAGAGGTTATACATTCAAGTGAATGCTTTTCTTGGCAAGATTGCTACCTGCGGAGACCACTGACATATTTGATGACGTTATCAATAATGAAAACAACTTTTCAATGCCTTGCTATTTGAATATATGCTTTTCATTTTTAAATTTTAATTTTATGTGAGTGGATGGCTGGCTTGCATGTCTGTCAGTGCACCAATTAAATGTCTGGTGCCTATGGAGGCCTGAAGGCAACGTGGATCTCCTCAAATTGGTGCACATAGTTGTAAGCCATCACGTTGATGGTGGGAATCAAAGCTGGGTCTTCTAGAAGAGCAGCTGATGTTCTTAACTCCTGACTCTCTCTCTCTCTCTCTCTATCTCTCTCTCTCTCTCTCTCTCTCTCTCTCTCTCTCTCTCTCTCTCTCTCCTCTCTCTCTAGGCCCTAAATGTATGTTCTTCATACCCTAAATGTATGTTCTTCATAATAACAACCTCTGACCTCAAATACCAACAATGACACTACAACCACTGCTACCTATGTCATAGTAATTCCACATTGTTCAGGCAATACTTTACAGTTTAACCCAAGTGTATTAAAATGAAGACTCCCTGTTTCCAGATACAGCACTGGACTATGTGATCTTCACATGTGAGAAACAAGTTTTTACATCATTCTACACAGCCTAGTTATCTTTGTGAGTTTAGGACTTTGTTATTTTGATGTCTCCTGTCAGTTATGACAGCCAGAGTAACTTTAAACACTCATAAGTTTTAAGCTGCTGCTAGAGCTTCCTAGTGCCATGACATGACAAGTTTGTAGCTGTCACATGGACACAGAAATATATATCTATGAATACATTCTTCATTCATATGCATGTTGAGGTGTCCAAAATCAACAGGTGTTTGGAGAATCTTTATGGAACTTACCTTTAACAAATTGGGAACATTTAATGTTAAGAATAGTATAAATCTTACAAGTAGCCAAAAGTTGGTTTAGGGTATGAAATTACTTTTATGGGTCACCTTGACTTAGCCATTCATGTCCAGTCATTTAGTAAAACATTATTTTGAGCATGTTTCTGAAGGAGGTTTTAGCTAGACTAAAATCTGAAGTGGGAGAAGGAGGGAGACAGATTGTTATCCCTAAGGGGCCTGGTATATTTGTCATGTTTCTCTTTTTTGTTCCCTGACAGAAATAACTTAAGGAAGGTGTGTTTTGATTGGCTCATGGTTTCAGTTTATTGTGGCAGGGAAGCCATGGTGGTGGGAGGCACTCAGTCCATATGCCAGGGGCTTGACATAGTAGCTCTTCCTTAACTGACAGGTTAGAAAGCAGGGGCTTCAGGCTGGAAAGATGTGAGCATATCTTCCAAAGGTCCACCCTGAGTGTCTACCATCTTCCAGCCTAGTGTTACCTCTTAAAGTCTCCACAGGTTTAAGAAAAAGCAACCCAAACATGTAAGCCAATGGGTAAGGTTCTACCTTCAACCCGGGGAGGTGGGGCACACCCAATCAGTTGGAGATCTTAATAAAGCAAACTGTCTGGGAAAGATAATCCTTTTTGCTTGACTGCTATCGAGAGGGAACGTAAGCTTTTTCTCTCTCTCTCTTCTATAAGAACTAGAATAGGAGTTCTCTCTCAGAACTCAGTCTATTGAACTTGGACTAAAGTTATGCTATCACCTCTCCTTGTCACCTCAGGATAGTGAATACAGATAACATCCATCATCTTCTGACTCCATTTCTTTATAGAGCTAGCAAATAAAAACTAGCTAATAGTATGTCAGCCAACTACTAAATCCCCTGATGTCTCTGTCTCCTTAGAGGAGAATCTAGAATCCAAGCCTAATGGATTTTATATCAGTGGGTAAGCTAGTAATGAAATTTTGCTCACCTATCTCACAGAAGCAGTGAATGGATACATAATGGGATCATAAACTAGCTTAAAGACTAACTTTAAAATGACAATGCCAGGTAGGGTTTAAATCAATGGCAACACTGGTAGAAATTCTATGATCACTAGGTCCATTTCTTCATCTTCTAGAAATACAGTTGACTCCTTCTCACAGCTCTGCTAGATGTGGCCCATAAGAGCCTCCTACACAGTGCCTTTGGCTCTTCTCTTCAGTGCTAACTGAAGTAGAGGGTTACAGTAGCCGTAAAGGCACACTGGGAGAAAGCCATTGTCTCCAAGCATAAGGAATGGAATCTCCCTTTCAGTAGAGACAAACCACTGTCTTGTGACCCAAGAGTTAATCCAGTTGGACCAACCAATTACCTGGCCAATGGACAAACCCTTAGTAAGATGCATTTAGTAAGCCTGACTAAAGAGATTGGCATATAATTATCCCCTTAATAAAATCATGTGCCTTTGCTTCCCAGAATTCCAGCTTCCTATTACAGTTGCTCCATATCTGTCATGAGGTTATTTGCATCGACCTGGCTTTCTGAGTCAGGCAATTTTTCTCATCTAAAGCCTGGTCAGAATTGAAGTATATGCTCTCTCTGGTATTTGGAGTTGGAGTTAAGTACATTTAATTTGACTCATGGTTAAAGAGATGCATCACTGCTATGCCACCTGGAAGTTAGATATCAATGGTCAGAGTTTCAATATACACGTGGTTGACATTTCCTGGGTGTTTATTTGTAACTATGAATTCTATGTCTCTCTTTCCTATACTTCATCTCACCCTCAACTAAAAATGGAACTGATTAAATAGGTAAAATATATTTTATACTATTACTTTTGATTGCTAATAAAAATAAATATATCCTATCAATGCTTTTAATTTAATACATTAAAATATTATATACTTATATATTCTATAACTCCATAGAAGATAAATTTTACATAATATATTATGTGAATCAGAGAAATCTTTTGGAAGGTTTCAGGGAAATTATCAACTTGTTTGGACTAAGTTGTTTCTTGCTGAGCCTGGTCATGACCAGTGTTAGTCATGGCATGGAAAGGTGGGGGATGGAAAGAGCAGTATGTTTATTTAAACTTTAATTAAATTAATTTATTCATATCTCTTTCAAGGAACTTACTAAGCTGCTACAAAAGGAAGTGAGGGCAGGGACGATATGAGAGGAGAAATGTTGGCATGCTGGCCGCTCTGGGAAAGGTGCCCACACAATTTTAGTACTATAGGCAGTTAAGGATGCCACGGAGGTGGTAGGCACTGGACCTCTGGAGTAGCAGGATGGATGGCGGCTGTCAAAATGTACAAAACCAGAAGGTACTGGGATATATTAGGAGGAGGTGAACAGCATGGACAAATTTCACACTGAGCTTTGGTGGAGAGCTCTGAGTGCTTTCACACTGAGCTTTGGTGGAGAGCTCTGAGTGCCTTCTATGTTTCTTTATGTCAGTCCCAGCCTGCTGCCCAGACTCTGTGTATCTCATTTCCCCTTTCCCTCAAGTTAGAAACAAGCAAATCAAAGACTGCTTCCATTTCTGTGGCGTGATGATACTAGTTCTGTAGTGAGGTAGGCTGACCCTGAGTGCAGGCATAACCATGCAAGTCTTAGGCTAGGAATGTTCAGAGTATACTGGCTCTACAAAATTGCACAAAGAGCCTTGGTTTGTCTAATACACCATTGAGAGTATTAGGTTCAAATGAATTATCAGGCTAGATCAGACACCAATAATATTTGACTTTCCTATTTCTCTCTATAAAGTAGACACTTGATAGATATTACCTTCAAGAATGAATTTTTTAGCATCCTGTGATCTTTCAGAATTAATATTCTTAAAATATCTAAATTATATACATTATAATTAATGGCAACTTATTATAGCTTGAAATCCACTAAAGGAATATCTAGATACGTAAATTAGTTTGATCCTGTTAATACTTTTGAAATTCATATGTATATCAACCATCATATATCATGTACCTGACTGTACAGATTCTGTCAATTATACATCAATAAAGATGATAAAAGTATAATATATAAATACATATTCAAAAATGAACTTTAATGGCATCTTGTGATTTTAGTTTTTACAACAATAGCAGCATGGTGATATGTTTCCAACATTAATCTAACATATCACCCATTATCACAGAGATTTGATTTAGGAGACCTGGAAAGAGGTCTTCGTGTCCTCGTTGCTAATAGATCTTGTAGATAATAGAGACAGGTGACTCACCAGGACTTATGGAAAATACCATTATCAAAGTAACATAAAGAGAATAGTTACTACATTTTTATGGCAATGCAAACATAGCTGGCTGCATCAAGGGATGGCTTGTGCCATGAAGTTTAATATTAATAACATAAGCAGATATTAGGATAAAGGAAAAATATAATATGCATCTTGAATATTATTTGAAGTATCAAATTCAGATTAACACCAAGTATCGTTTTCATTCATTAAAGTTTGGTAATATTGCTGTAAGCACAACTTCATGAAATCAGTTCAGATGAAGTGTACAGGCAAAGAGGAAAGGATTAATGACAATGTCGCCAAGAGTATAGTGTTTTGAGGCAGGGTCTCACATAGTCCTGACTGGCCTCAAATTCACTGTATAGCTGATAATGTCCCTGATCTACAGATATTCCTGCCTGGATCATGGGAATACCCAGTTTATGCAGTGCTAGGGATAGAACCCATGGCTGTATATGGTGGGCAAACATGCTACTAAGTGAGCCACATTCCAATCCCCAAGAGTCAGCCCTTTTGTCTGATTAGGCATCATATAGTTGGCAAAAAGAATACCCAAGTTGAACTTTACCTAGTAAATTTGACTTTCTATTTCTAAGAAAAAATGAAATTAAAAAAATGACTTTTAACTCTTATAAAGTAATTCCCAAGGCTTTTTGCACATCAAATGGTTCTTACAAAATCAAATTTTGATGAGGTAAGTGTAAGGAATTTAGTAACATATGGATTAAATTTCCCTTAAAATAGACATCATTTTAAAATTGAGGAGAGAAAAAATTTAGTAAAATATGAAAGTATGCTTTGGGTTTTTTTTTTGAACCCCAAACAGTTTAAAAAATAGTTCAAGATGTTCACCAAATAACCAATACAGCTGGGTTTACCTAAATCTAGTTCCAAGATCTGAACTGTAGGGAATTCTGGTGATTACAAATACGGTAAAATGATTTGTAGATATTGGCAAAATGTCAGAGATAAATGCAGTAAGTGCCAAATTTTAAAGATAAACATATTAAAAGTTACACTTTCTATCTTTAAAAACTTAGGGATAATCACATCCCTTAATAGCTGGTGAAATAATTTATAGCCATATTTTTCAGAAGAAAATATTTAATCAATGTGAATAAATACTTCCTGAAAATCCCCAATAGGAAAAGAAGCCCAATGTAAAAATAAAATTGCAACAAGCTATATGTACTCATCAGAATAAAACTTAACAATTTGATACTACCCCACCTTAGAGGCTCATGCTTTTATTAATTTTGATATTAACTATTTGATCAGGTCAGTAAAACCAATACAACAAAATCTCAGTTATTGTGGTTATCATGAGAAGGTGATAAGTGTTGTCAAGTGTTTGGGGTTTTTTATGATTTGAAATAATCATGTGTTTTATTTTTCTCTCTATCTGCTTGAGGAATATTGCACTGATCAATGTTTGCATGTCAAACTATTCTTGCATTTTAAAAACAAACCCCATTACTACTTGGTCATAATCATTTCAATATTCACTGACTTTAGTTGCCAGTGGTAAGGACTTTCGTCTCAGTGTTCACAATGTTCATGGGCTGGTACTTTTCTCTTCCTATGGCGTCTTTCCAACTGTGGTTCTATCTAGGATAATTCTAACCTCATTAAATAAGTTATTTTGTCTCGTCTCTGTCAACTTGACAAGAATTACTATTGGTTCTTCTACAAAGAAAACCATATTTCTTTTTCAATTTAGTTCAGGTCTAAGGCTGTGCTCTATAAACAGATGGCTGCTCACCACCCATGAGAGTTAAAACAGAAGCAACCCCAGTATACACTGGCAGACAAATGCATAGGCAAATATGGCAAACTTTAACCATAACTTTTAAAAAGAAGCAACGATGAAGAGCCGGTAGGTAGGCCATGGTGATAGATGAGAAGTTAGCCACAGAAGTTTTCAAAATCATAGAGACAGAGAAAAAGGATGGAGATTGCTGGTGACATCATTGTCTATTAACTATAAAGTTTCACTGTTGCATGTTAAGTGGGACAGAGACGTACACACGGCCTGACCAATGGATTTCTGATGATGTTACTTGGGGTCAGACTGAGTCATGTAACCTAAGCCTCTTGATGAGTGGATTGAATACCACTGTGTTTTCTACTTAAAATCTTCGAGATGCATTATACATGAACTTCTAAGATCCACAGTGGCAGTTAGGTGTATGTTGCCACAGTTAAACTCCTGATGGCAAATGTTCATAGGGAAGGAAAGAGGTGAGCAGCTCTGGGATTGCAGGTCACATGTGGCTTGTTTTCTCCCGATACCACTGTCATGAAGTCATGGTCACCTCAGAGGATCAGTGCTTAGGAACAGGTTTTGAGTTGACATCGCTCTCCTTCACATTTTGCACCTGAAGTGCAGTTTCGGAACCTTCTAAAACATGTACCAAGTTATGTACATTTTATCATAATAAAATAAGGAAATACAGTTAAAGTAAATTAGAAATTTAATTTAAAAGTCGTTGTCTTAGTTACTTTGCTCTTGACAAGAAGCAACAAGAGAGAACGGGTTTCATTTTGGCTCTTGGGTGGAGGGCTTAGTCAGTCACAGGACAGAAGTCATGGTGGATGGAACTTGAAAGAGTTGCTCACACTGCCCCCGTTCCCATTACAAAGCCTCAGCTCCATGTCCATTTTCCTTACAGGACCACAGACCAAGGAATAGTAGCACAAACAGTTAAGGGAGATCTCACCTCAGTGAACCTAACCTAGATACTCTTCCCCCAATGGGATAATATCAAGACCCAACTGGCAATGTGTCCATTGCCTAGGCAAAGCCGCAGGATACATCGTTGAAAAATGTTACCTAGTCTTGGAAACATCTCTAGTAACTGTGAGTCTCACTGGAACCCACTGCAATAGGAACACTGAACTTTTCAACAATGTCATTAACTCTTATATTATATAATAAGAAAACAAGTCAGGGAGAAACTTAACATATAGACATACAACCAAGTAGGCAAGGGGGAAGGTTCATGCATGTGCTATAGTTAGCGTCTGTGAGGCTTCAGGAGGCCATAATAGATATTTACAAATGTTTCCTTTCCCAATTCCTCATTCCACAATTTATCCCCTTAGGTTCTTGGATAGTATGTCTTTAGCTAGTAGTACACCTAGATTGTCATTTGAGGAAAACAGAGAGTTGGCCAATGCATGTAAGGCCTGCAGAAGGCATTTCCCCATTTACATTTTATCCGTTTACCTGACACATGCAATATAATCATATTCTCAATTCACTACTACCCAGAGTCCTCAACCTTGATTGGGGCTCTCTCATGAAAAGCAAAAGGAAAACAGAGTTGGCCAGAGTGTGTAATGCCTGTAAAAGCCTGTGCTTTGTTCCACGTCGGAATCTCCTCACTGCCTCGTGATTTCTACCTGTCCATCCTGGCCAGCTTGACTTCACTAACTGGGGAACTCTGACCACTCACAGAACCTTCCTAAAATATACTCACCACTTAAACGTGTCACAAAAAGTCCCACCTATGGCTCCTTGGGTGCCATGGTTAATAAGCTTGTCCACACTGATTTTAAAAGGATGTAGGAGCTGCAGACATCCATCTGATGAATATACCTGGCTGTATAGAGATGCACACTGTGTAAATTAGTGAAGAGTAAATTCATCTTTGAAGCCAACTGAAGGAAAATGTAAAGCTCACCGGGTTCTCCTGGGGTCAGGGTGCTAGCGTGGGATAACTGATGGACGGTACCTTTCCTTTCTTGGGATCCATGGTCACACCCTACTTGCTTCTCAGCATTCCTCAACAAGTCAGGCAGAGCAAGGAGAGCTGAGTGTCTGCTAATGAACATCCCCAAGTCCTCTCCATCTTTAAGATTCTGAGAGAAGACAGAACAGCAGGCCCAAGTTCCTGTGCACTGTTTTCCTCCTTATCTGGACTATTTCCTGTCCCAGTTATTCAGAATTCTGTTGCTTCTCGTCATTTATGTACACAAGTGAGTTTTCAAATTAAACATTAAATGATTAAACTCCAACACAAGAGACTGTCAGAAAACCCTGAAATCATCTTGCCTTTTAGGTGTTGTGTGGCTTGCTCCACAGTGGTGCCTTTTGATCTTGGGTGTTAAAATGGGAAAATTCTGCAAGAATCTGGTCTCCTGGTGTGAAATGCAAGGCTCTGGCATTTCAAGATACTTGTGAAATCCAGACCACGTTTTAGTCATTTATCCCAATACATATGCACAATTAGTTAGCCAAGCAACCCAAGTCTTAGCTTGACTTCTCAGTGTATAAATGCAATAACTACTATGGGAACCAACTGATTGACCTTTCTGGAGCTGGGACAGCTTTGGAGGAATAGTTCACAATCTGCACATTCCAGAAGCTGCAGGGGCAGAGGGATTAAAGCCAGTTTCCTTCTGGAACTGTAGTTGTGCTGAAAAATGTAGCCCCAGAGGAACTGGAGGGAAGGCCTAGTAAAAGGGGAAACTGAAAGTGAAGCGAGTGCACAGAGCCTCTGGGATGGAATGCAAGAAAATGGTGTTGCATTCTGAAGGGGGGGGGTCTTATCCTTTACCAAATTGAAACTGAGGCAAATTGGCAGGAGGATCCCATCTACTTGAGCACTGGAGAGTTGATTTTCTGAAGGGCTGGACCAGTTTATCTGATCCATGCAATGTAACATATTCTCAAGTCACTACTATCCAGAGTTCTCAACCTTGATCAGAGCCCTCTCATGAGAAGCAAAGTGTAAATCAATGTACCCCATGGAGATGGTGTTAGCCCAAGAACCTACAGGATAAACCTTAGGTGATATGGAACAACTTAGAAAGAATGAAAGCAAAAGAATAGTAAAAACCTCAGGGGAAAGTAACTTAGAGCTAACTGTGGTGGTACATGAATAAATCCTGCCACTTGAGGAGATGAGGCAAGAGGATTACTGTGAGCCTCAGAATAGCCTGGATTAGAGAGACTGCATCTCAAAGAGAGGGAGTAAGGGACAGACCTTCAGGTTTCAGAAACTGCCTTATTTAACAGTCACACTTCCACTCAAATAGGAAGAACCAGAACCTGTGATGCAAGCCCTCTTGGTCATTTTGGCCCCTCCCCCTTCCTGCATTTAATAAAGCCAGCAGCTAACATTTAATCGCACTTAGAAAACCATGAAGCCATCTCCAGGAGTTCTTTGGAATGTTTTACATTATACAGTTAACATTACAAAAAAGAAAAAAAAAGATGCTAGAATCTGCCTCTGGTTCAAAAAACTAGTTTCTTAACATCGGTTGATAGAGATGACAACCAAAATTAAAGATGATTCCCCAAAAGTGGGTGTGTCTGTGTGTGTGTGCCTGTGTATCTGTGTGTGCATGTGAGAGAGTGTGTATATATATATATATATATATATATATATATATATATATATATATGTGTGTGTCTGTGTGTCTGTGTGTCTGTGTGTCTGTGTGCGTGTATGCATATGGGTGAATATATATGAATGTGTATGTATGTGAATGTATATGTGTATGTATGTGTGTGAGTGTATGCATATGTGTACATATATATCTGTGAGCATGTATATGATAGTACATGTATATGTATGAGTTTATATATTTGTATGTGTGAGTGTATATATGTGTGAGAGTGTATGCCTATGTGCATGTATCTGTGTATGTATATGAGTGCATATTGCATATGTGAGTGTATATGTGTATGAATGAGTGTGTATACATGCATATAATATGATGTATATGTGCAAGTATATGTGTATATGTGTGTATTTTTGTGTTCATGTGATGTGTTGTATTGTGAGAGTGTGCATGCATTTTGTGTGTGTGTTTGTGTGTGTATGTGTGTGTGTTGGAGGTAAGTCGAAGAATTATGACATAAAAGGATCAGTGCATCATTTGTGATCATGGTGATATCACTGACTTATCTGATATTTTACTGAGCTATCTAAGTGTATACATAATAAGCACCCCAGAAGTGGGAGAATTCACCCCCATAAAAGGGCTCAGAGCAAAGCTCCCTGGCTTATTGCAGATTGGACGTTTTCAAGCTAACATGTCATTCACAGGGATTATAAGCACACCCAAGAGATCCATTCCCAAACACACCAACTTGTTAACCATCACTGGACTCGGCCTATTTCCTACGGGAAATACAAAAATTTTTGTTTTCAATAAAACATATGGGCCAAATTAGAAAGTAAATAAACGGCTACGTCTCCAGAATCCACGCTAACACTTGCTGAGCAGCAGGTCAGGCCAGATTTAATCTAAAATCTCTCCGCTGTGTGTAAATGGTTATGTCATCGCATTCGTCTTTAATTACTTGCCTCTTCTCAAAGACTTGACTCATAATGTGCTTCTCAGTTGACCACAAACACTTGCCCTACAACATCTCTCCTATTGACTTGCTCAGTCCCTCTTCCCCTTTCTCCTTTTGTGTCCTTTGTTACATTGTCAGAACTCCTGGAAATGAAATATGGAGACGCTGCCTAAAGTATCCCAGCACCGACCTTGTGAATGTTCCCATGCCAAGTGAAGCGGCAGCGAGATCTCTTGACTCAGGAAGAGCATTACAGCCAGCTTAACTGTCTTGAATGCAAGACTGAAGCGCCACAATGTTGTACTTTTATGGTTGTGTTCCTCTGAGCATGCCTGGTTGTTTGGGACCATTTGCAAAGAATACAGACAGCAGTTACAGCTTACAAATGAGGACAAGCCCACGAAGCACCCCATGTGCACATTTTCTTCCTGCGTCACTTCCCTCTCCTCACCTACCCGTGTGAGTAAGAATGTGCTCTGGCTGAGCTCTTGAGGAATGAGATCAGCCACCTCCTCAGCACGTGCTGTTCATCCACTCCATCCCAGGAGAAGTGCTGGTTCCCAGTGGTGTTGGTTGCCATCTCTTCAGACTAATCCAGTGTGAATTTTGAGAATGCAAAGTGTAGAACATGTGAGAAGTGATGCAATGCTAATGGAATGGCTGTCCGGATTGGTTCAGTTTATAGGTATAGGAAGGTGTGTGTGTGTGTGTGTGTGTGTGTGTGTGTGTGTGTATGTGTGTATGTGTGTACATGTGTATGTGTGTATGTGTGTTTATGTGTATTGTGTGTGTATATGTGTTCATGTGTGTGTATGTGTATATGTGTGTATGTGTACATGTGCGTTTATGTGTATTGTGTGTGTATATGTGTTCATGTGTGTGTATGTGTATATGTGTGTATGTGTACATGTGTGTTTGTATGTGTGTTTGCATGTGAATGAATATTGTGTGTCTGTGTGTGTGCATGTGTATGTATGTGAATATATGTGTGTGTGCATGTGTATGTACATGTGTATGTGTGCACATGTGTATGTGTGCTTGTGTGTGCATGGGTATGAGTGTATATGTGTGTGCATGTGTGTCTGCATGTGAACGTATATTGTGTATATATGTGAGTGTGTGTCTGTGTGTGAGTGTCTGTGTGTGAGTGTGTGTGTGTGTGTGTGCACACACACACAAGTGCGAGAGTGAGTGCACGTAGATGAGGTCAGCTTTGGATATCATTCCTCAGGAACTGTCCATTTTATATTTTAGGAAAACGTCTTTGTCTGGGACCTGGGACTGCCAGCTCAGTCAGGTTGGCTAGGCAGTGAGCCGCAGAGATTAGCCTCCATCTCCCCAGCACTGGCACTGCAGGCACACAACAGCACTCTCAGTATTCCATGTGGGTGGTGGGAATCAAACATGGGAAGCAGTCACAGCATCAGCAGAGCCTCTGATAGGGGAGTGTGAAAAGCTTCCCAGTGCCTGGACCTAATGCTACTTACCTGAAATTTTCACTTGTTAGTTTATGATGAGTTCCCTGTTCAGTTATGTTTGGTTGTTGAGACGTTACAAGTTAAAAACAGAATTCATGACGCACTTGGAAGGAAGAGGCTGTCATGAAAACTCTTCCAATACCAATACTGCCAGTTAACGACATACTCAGTTTCACTTCCAGGAATGGAGAAAAGTATCCTCCAATTCAGTATCAGTAATGCCATGGTCATATATGTCAGGCCAAGGCCTGCAACCCTTCCTGTGACCTGTGGCTCAGCTTGGTATTCTAAGCCCTTGTTAACACAAAAATTCCTTTGCTGAGAATCAGAGTAGACTCAGCCAGTTCTTGGGAATTTACCTTTAACTGTGACCCTCATGTGCATTCATGAGCGCTGCCAGTGAGAAACACCAGAAAGAAGGGTGTGTTAAAAGGTACCAAGTCAAAGGGACTCCCTGGCTCCCCATAGCCTTGCATTTAGTGAGTGTCCTATTGGGGTACCTCTGGGGCACTATGATGCTTTATATCCACTTGATGGTCAGAAAAAAATAAAATTAGAAAACCCATACAGAACAATCAGCAAGAGAATGAAGACCAAAAGAGGCAGAGGACACTAGAGAGATGGCTCGGTAGTCAAGAGCATTTAACCTCCCTTTGACTGCATGATAGAAAAATATGTCATTTTTCTCTTGACACACAGTTTGTGCTCTTTTTCTTCCTACTTGATAAGATCATTGTTAGACCATAGCTGATATCTGAAACATTCTTTACACTTAGTGAGGAAATAAATTATGATGTAATGTGCACACCCTCCCAGATAGAACCACCCTTAATTCAGAACACAATTCCTGTGGAATCCAGCCACGTTAAGAAATTTCCATTTCTCCTGCCCACACTAATATTAAGTAGTTAGTTGGAAATTAGCAAGCCCAAAGGTCATCAGGGATGGTCTCCTCCCTCATAATCAAGTTCAGGCCAAGGCCGTCATAAGCCTGGTAACACACTAATTTGAAGGAAGGACTAGTCTCACAGTACAGTACCTCCCCTTAGAGCTAAAAGCCCACACGAAAGGGAGCATGGAAGCGGACTTACTGAGGCTCATAACAGGAAGCTATTTGCTCTTGGTAACGTGTGTTTGAATATATTTAGTTTTCTTTGCTTGTCTTTAGTTCTTTTTAAGCTAATCTTTTATATGATTTTTGCTCCAAAGAATGGGACTTGAATATCTGTGACCCTGTATGGAGGCACTGGTGTCTGCTAAGCAAGGAAGCCACACTTGTCTTCTCATTACAAGTTAATCCAAATGGTAAATAGTTCCATGGTTATGATGGCTTGATGCTCTTGCAGAGGACCCAGCTTCGGTTCACAGCACCCATAAGGAGGCTCACAATTGTCTGTAACCTCAGCTTGCAGGGATCCAGTGCCTCCTTCTGGCCTCTGTGGGCACCAGGCAAGCATATGGTGCACATGTATGTAAAACAGTTGCACACATAAAACCAAGCACATCTTTTAAAGAAAGAGCTAATCCAGGTGGGTTTAGAAAACAATAAATCCTCTACCCATTGTCCCCTCTTCCTCTGTGACAGCCTGTCCTCACAGTGGACCCTTTGTGTCAATGCTTAGTTCAGATGTGGTTTTTTCCACAGTAGTTCCTTTGCTCTCATCTCTTCTCCTCCACATTCCTATCTTCTATATTGAACTCTATGTCATATCTGAATCCATCCACTGGAGATCCTAAGCACAGCGGAAGTCATACTGGCTGCTAACACTAATGTCACTGTGTGCCAGACCCAGAGACATTCTGTTGTTCTTGCTTTGTTCTACATTCCCATGATTGAGTACATGAGACTGAGTAGAATAACAGTACACATTCTGCCTAGTGCTATTATCCAATAATCATCATTTCATTCTCTTTATTTACACTTTGTTTTATGAATATATATATATATATATATATATATATATATATATATATATGACTTCTTACGACTTGTGAGTTTTCATTAAATTGTCTCAACCCTTTATTTTGATCAAGTGAAGTTACTTGATAAAATTATTCATGTAAACATTTATGTCTTCATCTTTCTTTTGTTCTCTTTTTTTCTATCTATGGATCAACATTTACTTTATAGGTCTTGATTCCTTCACTTGAAAATCACTATGACCCATGATCATGGAAAGTTTCACTTTACCCACTTGTTGAGCCCAGGCTGTGTTCTGCTCAGACCTCTCCATTATTCTATGAAACTGTGGTGTTTCAGACTGGACCTTGCCCCAGAGTTCCATACTACAGACAGTTTTTTAATCTTTTGACCAGGGCCATTGTATGCCTGCGAGAACCCATGAGCCACCAGTTTGGCACTACCTGTGTAGCACAGACTAGTAAAGGATTTGTTCCTGGGAGTAAAAATGTGTCAGTTTACAAAGTTATAAGGGTGAATTGTGATTGTAAGAGCTCATGGACATATTAAAATCATATCATGGAAACCAGGCCCAAGACTTTAGGGATACATTAACTAAGGATAAAGTATATAAGTCCCTCACCTGGACCCCATAAAGATGTAGATACCTGTCGGGAAGTGGTGGCACACACCTTTAATCCCAGCACTTGGGAGGCAGAGGCAGGCGGATTTCTGAGTTCGAGGCCAGCCTGGTCTACAGAGTGAGTTCCAGG
>NC_034594.1:158005589-158007431 GCF_900095145.1 Mus pahari | reverse complement strand
TCTGCACCTGCTATCCACCATCTGCATCTGCTATCTCCATCTGCACCTGCTATCCCCCATCTGCACCTGCTATCCACCATCTGCATCTGCTATCTGCCATCTGCACCTGCTATCCCCCATCTGCACCTGCTATCCACCATCTGCACCTGCTATCTGCCATCTGCACCTGCTATCTCCATTTGCACCTGCTATCCACTGTATGCACCTGCTATCCCCCATCTGCACCTGCTATCTCCATCTGCACCTGCTATTCCCCATCTGCACCTGCTATCCACCATCTGCACCTGATATCCCCCATCTGCACCTGCTACCCACCATCTGCACCTGATATCCCCCATCTGCACCTGATATCCCCCATCTGCACCTGATATCCCCCATCTGCACCTGCTATCCACTGTATGCACCTGCTATCCTCCATCTGCACCTGCTATCTGCCATCTGCACCTGCTATCTGCCATCTGCACCTGCTATCCACCATCTGCACCTGCTATCCACTGTATGCACCTTCTATCCTCCATCTGCACCTGATATCCTCCGTCTGCACCTGCTATCCTCCATCTGCACCTGCTATCCTCCATCTGCACCTGCTATCCACCATCTGCACCTGATATCCATCATCTGCACCTGCTATCTCCATCTGCTCTTTCCCTCATCTGCACCTGGTCTTATACTTTTTCCTCTGCAGCTGGACTCAAGTCCACAATTTCACTATCAAATCCTGGACCACCAGTATCCTCACTCACAGCTTCTTCAGCATCACCCCTGTAGTGTAGTCTACTTTCATTGTTTTACCAGAATCCCTACCATTTCCCAGCTTTTTCTTCCCAGATCTCTTTGAAATGCCTTGCCTCTTCAACTTATTGTAGACACCCTGTAACTTACATATACAGCTATGTTCACTATAGGGTATATCATGTGTGGTCTGAGAATTAAAAGTAGCAATTAAGATTTCAATAAAGAATTTATGCACATGTTAGCTAAAGACTAGTTGGAAAAGAGCTGTCATTGACATCTCTGCATCTTGTGAATCTACTGTTAGTCAATAAATAATGATACTGTGTTAAAGCACAAGTGTGTTCATCTATATTTCTTTTTTTTTCCCCATCACCCCTGCTTCTATGAGGGTATTCCCCTACCCCACCCACTTTTGTCTTCTGGCCCTGACATTCCCCTACATTGGGACATTGAGCCTTCACAGGACCAAGGGCCTCTCCTCGCATCCTCTGCTATATATGGAGCAGGAGTAATGAGTTCCTTCATGTGTACTCTTTGGTTGGTGGTTTAGTCCCTGGGAGATCTGGTTGGTTGATATTATTGTTCTTCCTATGAGGTTGCAAACCCCTTCAGCTGCTTCAATCCCTTCTCTAACTTCTCTATTAGGGAATTCATCAGGATCTGGCAGAGCCTCTCAGGAGACAGCCATATCAGGCTCCTGTCAGCATGCACTTCTTGGCATCTACAAAAGTGTCTGCTTTTGGTGACTGTATATGAGATGGGTCCCCAGGTGCGGCAGTTTCTGGATGGTCTATTCTTCAGTCTCTGCTCCACACTATGTCTCTGTATTACCCCCTGTGAGTATTTTGTTCCCCCTTATAAGAAGGACCTAAGCATGCACACATTGGTCTTCCTTCTTCTTGAGCTTCATGTGGTTTGTGAATTGTA
This sequence comes from Mus pahari, assembly GCF_900095145.1. Lineage (NCBI taxonomy): Eukaryota > Metazoa > Chordata > Mammalia > Rodentia > Muridae > Mus > Mus pahari. Next base: position 158,005,769 of record NC_034594.1, on the reverse strand, counting down.
TCTTGGGTATTCCAACCGTTTGGGCTAATATCCACTTTTCAGTAAATGCATACTATGTGTATTCTTTTGTGACTGGGTTATCTCACTCAGGATGATATTTTCTAGTTCCATCCATTTGCCTAAGAATTTCATGAAGTCATTGTTTTTAATAGCTGAGTAGTACTCCATTGTGTAAATGTA